>NW_016806237.1:220358-294841 GCF_001698545.2 Rhinopithecus bieti | reverse complement strand
AAAAAAAAAAAAAAAAAAAAAAAAGCCATTGCAGTGAGAGATGAAAGAAGGGCTGAGGCCACACACGTGTGCCGCAAGGGTGCAGAGGAGAAGGCACTGGGCAGCAGGTGCAGCCAGAAGCAGCTGGCCCTGGGCCGTTTTCATCCCAGGGTTAGAAGCAAATAAAAACTCCCTCTTCATAAACATCGTTCTCTTGCTCCGTGGAATTGTGTTTTACCAAAAGTGGAAAAGGGTTTTTCCATTATTGCTGATCAAATGACTTTTCAAGCCTGACCAAACAGGAGGCAAGGCATTTTAATTGTCCACAGTAAGACTCACAGTCGAGGCACAATGAGCCTGAAGCTCCTCATCAGACCTGCCTCTGGTGACTGGTGTGGGCCATCTGTGAGTCCCAGAGTCCGAGGACTTGAGGTCCCACTGGCCCAGCCCCCGTCTAGATTGGGGTCAGTACGAGGCTTCTCTTTGGGTGTCACTGGGGGCTGCTTGCTTTGAGAGAGACAGAGACAAACTGGGACGTGTCAAGAAGAGAGAGTAGGATTATGTGGGGGCTTGAGATCATGCCAGGGCAGAAGGTTTAAACAAGCAATTTCTAAAGGTTCTTTTGTGTCTACGAGAGAGTAGAATGATGCGGGGGCTTGAGATCGCACCAGGGCAGAAGGTTTAAAGAGCAATTTCTAAAGCTTCCTTTGTGTCTAAGATTCTGGGTCTTGGCCAGCTGCGTTGGCTCACACCTGTAATCCCAAAACTTTGGGAGGCTGAGGCGAGTGGATCGCCTGAGGCCAGGAGTTCTAGACCAGCTTGACAACATGATGAAACCCTGTCTCTACCAAAAAAGAAAAAAAAAGCCAGGTGTGGTGGCAAGCACCTATAGTCCCAGCTACTCAGGAGGCTGAGATGGGAGGATCTCTTGAGCCCAGGAGGCTGAGACTGCAATGAGTCATCATTGTGACACTGCACTCCAGCCTGGGTGACAGAGCCAGGCCCTGTCTCTAAAAAAAGAAAAAAAAATTCTGGGTCTCAGTCCTCAAATTGATGTGGCTCTATCTTTGTCCCCAAGTTTTATCCATCCTGTCTCAAACATGTCTTCCAGATATTACCCCTCCTTGAACAGAGCAGGGAAGGATGCATCAGGAGTGAGTCACCTCAGTGAATAGCTTTTTTGAAATGAATTAAACTGCATTTCCCTGCAATCCTCCCGTCTCTGCCCTAAGAGAAGCCCACTGTCTCCTGGGCCTGCATACCCCACCGCACCTCAGAGTGAGCCTCCCAGGCTTCCGCTGACTCTGCCCCTTCAGTGCACGGCCCAGAGCCATGATTTGCCAGCTGGGCTCCTGCGCTCAGAGTCTCCCTACAGAACAGGTTCTTGTCCAAAGAAGTTCAGGAAATGCCACGTACTTTCCGCTGCCTTTTAGAGATTTGATGTCCATTACACTATGAAAGACCTTGAGAACTGCATGAAGAAACTTGTTTCCAAAGTGTCCTTTTGTAAAGGGATACCTGCTACACATGTGATTCTGGGAATATTCTGGGAAGTAAAGGCCTGTTGAATAAATGCAGCACCTGTATGCACCATGGCATCCAGGGCCCTTCAAATCTCAGTGCTGCTTGACCTCCCAGACAGCTGCTCCCGTACCTGTCCTGTGCGCCACAAGCCCCTGCTCCAGCCGCCACAGCTTCTCTGATCCTGGAACAGTCTGACCTTGTGCTGTTCTTACCGCTTGGGATATACCTTCCTACCTCCAAAGATTCTCTTGCTCCTTCGTGGCCCACCCAGGATTCCTCTCTTGTATGAAGCCTTCAGGCCCCTCACCAGGTAGGGTCACGTGCTCTCTTCCCTGGCTCCTGTAGCGTTTTGTTCTGATCGCTCGAAGGAGCCATCAGTATCTCATGTCAGTGCTCTGCTCTCTGATAGTCCCTCCAGGCAAGTCCAGAGTCTCTCCTGTCTGGTCCGCTTGGGTCAGGGCAGCCCCTGCCTTCCAGGAAGCAGGGATGTCATCAAGGACTGGACTGCTTTGTTCCCTCACCGCCCAACCTACCCCACCCTTCCTGGGCTGCAGCCAGCTCAGGAGCCTGTTGCCCTGATGGTGGAGTCCTTGCGGGACAGGGAGGCTATGCCTGTCTCTGCCTGTGGGCCAGAGTGCCGCGCTGCTATGTGCCAGGATATGTGGCCAAGTGTGACAGAGATTCCTCGATGCCGGCGAGCCTCTCATTGCACAGTGGTACAGTGTCTGGCCAACTGTCTACCCCCAGCCATCTGGTTCTCCCAGTTACTTCTGTGGGTGAAGGTGAGGAGATAAGAGGCCTGCCCCAGGAGATGGGTGGGGGATGGAGGGTCCCTGGTGGGGATTGTCATGAGCCTCTGTTACTGCAAGATGTCCCTGGTGAGAGGAGCCACTTTTGTGTTGCTTTTGTGCTGAATCCTGATTCAATATTTAGACATTTTTTAAAAATTTATTTTATGAATATATGAATAGTATTTTCATTCTCTTGTTATTCCTCATAGTACTATAGGAAAGAAGGGAAGTAACATTCATTGAAAATGTTCTGTGTACCAGTCACTACTGGAAATGCTTTAAATATCTTAATGTAATATATATTAATATATCTATAAACAGATACCTCAGGAATTAAGATATCGCTTACAAATAGTCATTTTAAATGTAGTGCTTTGTGTTGGCAGATGTATAGCCAAGGTGTATTAATTTGGCCAAGTTAAATTAATTCCCGCAATGTGCTGTTTTATCTTTGTAGGGACATTTTAACCATACCAAGAATCATTAGAAGATGCAAGCTGGAAGAAAGAAGATCCCAGTTTTGGTTTTTAACCCTTTGTGTTGCAGCAAATGTGAATCTCCTACAGATGGGTTTGGGGATTTCCCTGTTCCGACGGCAGCGCGGGGTCCTCTGTGGGTGGGGGAAGTTGTGTTTTCATTCTAGTAAATCCACCATCCTCTGCACGAGAGCCAGGAGAATCCACGTCACTTCAAAAGAGCCCGCAAGGCCGGGCGCGGTGGCTCACGCCTGTAGTCCCAGCATTTTGGGAGGCCGAGACAGGCGGATCACAAGGTCAGGAGATCGAGACCATCCTGGCTAACATGCTGAAACCCCGTCTCTACTAAAAATACCAAAAAAAATTAGCCTGGCGAGGTGGCGAGCGCCTGTAGTCCCAGCTACTCGGGAGGCTGAGGCAGGAGAATGGCGTGAACCCGGGAGGCGGAGCTTGCAGTGAGCTGAGATCCGGCCACTGCAGTCCAGCCTGGGAGACAGAGCCAGACTCCGTCTCAAAAAAAAAAAAAGATCCCCCAAGTCATTACTACGTACTGTAGCCTCCTTTCAAATGTTCCTGGTTCAGAGGGAGATGAATTGCATTATTTACAAGTCAAAAAATGTTGTATCAAACTTCCTGTGAGCTTGGGCACTCATGACCTGTGGAGGCCCGCCCAGACGCAGCCAGGGTGCTTTTTCATTGTTTTGTGGATGTACCCAGTGCTGTTTACACATGCTAGTGTCCAATCTGTTCCCCAACTGAGGTTATCAGAGACAGAATCCCTTTTATATTCAAGTGGAAATTACTCATTTTCTCCTGGGTTTTCAATGTATTGTCTGACTGTGAGGCTGGCATTATTTTCTCTGGGTTTGAAAGCTTCCTGAGATGTCCTGTTTGTAAGCTCCTGCCCGCATCACGTTATGTGCAGGGAACGTGCTCCCTCCAGGGAGTGCCCTCCGCACTGATGTGGGAAGAACCCCTCTATAAGTAGTCATGGCATTCGGTCATGGGGAGAATTCCGTACGGGAAAGATGGAGCAGAGGAAGACAAGGTGTTGAAACTGGTACAGTGCCACCTGGGATAGGGATGATCCAGAATTCCAGGACACGTCTTCATTAACCCTGGGTAAGATCCCAGAGCTGTGACTCGATTAAAAAATGCCAGTTCGTGCCAAACAACCAAAGCTGGGAGAGAGGGAGAAGGTATTGGCATTTGTGGCCTACGAAAGATTCTTATGAAGAACTTTAGTTTGTTAATTAAGATGAGATACACATCTTAATTTTTATGGGAAAAAAGAGAAAACTCTTAGATACACAGCATGTTCTTTTTTGTGTGTAAACTCTTCCTTCTCACCCTCATTCATGGAGAGAGCAGGTGTCCACGCAGTGTCAGGTGGGTGTTTTGTAGCTGATGTGGCGCGTCCCTCCAGCTATTCATACGAAGCTGGCTTTTGTAGAGAACAGTCCCCAGGCATCCTCCTGCCCCAAGGAAAATGCCCCTGCTTGAGAGTCGGACAGATGTGAGTTCCCATCTCATCTCCACCGACCATCTCCACGTGACCTTGATGAGTCCTTAGACTTCGTGGAGCCTCTGGTTCCCATCTGGGTGGTGGGGAGGTCACCCTCGCGGTTTGTCCTTGCCCACAATGCAACTCCTCGGTGTCAGCGCCCTCCCTCCCGGTGCACAGCCTCCCCAGCCCAAAGCAGTCCTTCTGTTCTGGAAAAGCAAAGCTCACGAAACATGATGACCAGGTGACAAGGACGAAAGGGATGAGGTGCAACTGGCCAGAATGTGGGTGTATTAGGGTTGTCTAGAGGGACAGAATAGGATAGGTGTATATGTGAAGGGGAGTTTATTAGGAGTGTTGACTTGCACGATCACAAGGTGGGGTCCCACAATAGGCCGTCTGCAAGCTGAGGAGCAAGGAAGGCAGCCTGAGTCCCAAAACCTCAAAAGTAGAGAAGTCGACAGTGCAGCCTTCAGTCTGTGGCTGAAGGCCCAAGAGCCCATGACAGACCCCTGGTGTAAGTCCAAGAGTCCAAAAACTGAAGAACTTGGAGTTCTATGTTCAAGGGCAGGAAGCGTCCAGCACGGGAGAAAGAGGAAGGCCGGAAGACTCAGCCAGCCTCGTCTTTCCACATTCTCCTGCCTGCTTTATTCCAGCCATGCTGGCAGCTGATTAGATGGTGCCCACCCAGATTGAGGGTGTGTCTGCCTTCCCAGCCCGCTGACTCAAATGTTAATCTCCTCTGGCAACACCCTCACAGACACACCCAGGATCCATACCTGGCATCCTTCAATCCAGTTGACACTTGATATTCACCACCACAGTGGAGAACCAGCAGCTTTATCCAGGTGCTGTTGTTTCTGGAATGTGAAGGGAATGGAGGAACTTGTCACTGGGTACCTAAAAGGGGGGATGGCAACATTTTCTTGGTGTTTTCAGCCATTTTAGTACAGGCCATGAAATAGAAGGCTCAGAAATTCCAGACTTTCCTAGGTGTGGTCCATACCTCAGTCCAGTCCTAGTCTGACCTTGTGTGGACAGAGGTCCTGCCCGTGGCCTTGTTGTCTCCTGACAGCCGCCCCCCGCCCACCCCCTGACTTGCTGTCACAGCTGCCCTGGCATCCATCCTGGCCTTCAGCCCCACCTTCCTGGCTCCAGAGTTGTCCCTGGCCACGGTACAGTCTCTGCTCTCCAGCCCAACCCACCTCCTGCTGGGATTACCTGGAGGAGCTCGCTGCGTGCAGAACTGTTTCTCCCTGGCAAATTAATTTGTCAGCACCACAGGTACTAAAACAGATTAGCTAATAGGCAAAACCTGCATAGATTTCACTAAACTGGGTCTTGATGCGCCCATGACGAGCATGAAATGGGATTATCCCTTTAAAGTGCTTCATGTTTGTGTTCTTGTCAAAAGAGGAGGAAAAAGACATTTTCTTACACCCTGAGGAGACAGACTGGCATTGATGTGTGTGTATTTCCACTAGAAGAGTTTTCAATTTGTTCTTTAATTATAATCTGTTACTGCTTTTGGGGGGAAATAGGGGCTAAAATGTCAAAACATACCTTTAATTTCACAAAGTAAGTTTCTAAACCAACAACTTATGAAACTCATTTTAGAACATTCAAAAGCATGGTAAGTGGTTAACAAAGATGTGTTAACATCATTTGACATGTTTTTCCTCCTTTTAAAATATAGTTTATTTCCAAATTTGTTTTAAAACAATGAAAAGTATACTTGAAATCTATACTTACCAAAGAAAAAAGTTTAATTATAAATTTTAGATAAAAATGAAATTAAGTCGTCCATAATTCCATTACTCAAAAGTAACTCATGTTCACATTTTGATGTATGTCCTTTCAAATTTTTTTCTATGTGAATATGTGCTCCTAAGCATGTACTTTTAAAATTTGTATTTTATTTTATTTTGAGACAAGGTCTCACTCCTCTTACCCAGGGTGGAGTGCAGTGGTGCAATCACGGCTCACTGCAGCCTTGACTTCCCCGGGCCCAGATGAGTACCTCCTCAGCCTCCTGAGCAGCTGGGACCACAGGCATGTGCCACCACACCTGGCTAATTTTTGTATATTTTGTAGAGGTGGGGCTTCACCGTGTTGTCCAGGCTGGTCTTTAACTTCTGGGCTCAAACCATCTGCTCATCTTGGCCTCTCCCAGTGCTGAGATTACAGGTGTGAGCCACCGCACCCAGCCTAGCATATATATATTTTTTTGAGACTGAGTCTCACTCTGTCACCCAGGCTGGAGTGTAGTGGCGTGATCTCGGCTCACTGCAAGCTCCGCCTCACGGGTTCACACCATTCTCCTGCCTCAGCCTCTTGACTACAGGTGAAGACTACAGGCGCCCGCCACCATGCCTGGCTACTTTTTTTGTATTTTTAGTAGAGACAGGGTTTCGCCGTGTTAGCCAGGATGGTCTCGATCTCCTGACTCATGATCCGTCCACCTCGGCCTCCCAAAGTGCTGGGATTACAGGCATGAGCCACCGTGCGCGGCTGCATATACTTTTTAATGTTAACATTGTGTACATCTTTTCATGTCAATTAATATATATTAGATTACCATTTTAAGTGGTTACACGGTATACCGTTAAATGGAAATGCTACATTTACCCAGTTCCTTCATAATGAGTGTTTAGGTTGTATCTGTCTACTTGCTGTTATAGAAGTTACTCTCTAAACATCCTTTTATTTCCATTGGCTGTCCGTTCCATTTTTATCATACATGGAGCAGTTTCTGTACTTGCTTCTCTGTTCTTTGATCTTTCTTGTGCAGTGGCCATAACATTGTGCATGTGTGTGGGTGGCCTTTTTATTAAAATGTAACACACATGCAGAAGAGCGAATAAATGTGTGCCCAGGTCTAGTGCACCTGCATGGGTATGATCAACTTTAGGATCATTTTGTCAGATCTCAAAAAAAAAAAACCCCACATAAAGTATTGATGGGGTCTGTGCTGATTACTGATGAATTGCAGGATAAGGGGTAGCTTTAGAGTATTGAGACTTATGCAGACACATGGTATAAAGTTTTGCGATTATATTCAAAAGAACATTCTAGAAGTTGTGCTGTTGGATCAGAGGGCACCTTCTGGTTTTCTGCCCTCTGGAAAGGTACCAAAAGCCCATGTCCTGTTCCTCTGCACCAACATTGGCAGAAACATTTTTTAACATGGAGCATTTTGCACCCACAAAAGTAGGCAGGACAAACAGACAGAACAAGGAGCTCTGTCAGCTCTCATTCAGCTCCAGTGATGATCAGCCACTGCCAGTCCTGCCTGCCTCTTCCCACCTGGTCCCACCGTTAGACGCAAATACCAGAGTATGACTGCACTTTTTTTCAATGTCTCTCCTAAAGAGACATTTGAAAAGCAAAACCGCAATAAAATTGTCACTCCTAACACAAAATTTGCAGTAATTCCTTATATCATGAAATAGCTAGCTTTTGATTACATTTCTACATGCTTAATCCATTTCATGATGATTTTGTTTTGTTTTGTGTTTTGTAACTTGCGTGAATTGGGATCCAATCAGGGCCACATACTGTGACAAGCTGATGGGTTCCTAAGTCTCTCTCTCTGTTCAAGGATCTTCTCTCTCTCTCTTCCCTCTCCTGAAACTGGATTATAGAGTTTGTGCTGATTTCGCTAATTCTATCTCCCTGAGGTTTTACCTGCTTCCCTGACCTGTGTTTCCTATAAATTGGTAGTTGATGTAGAAGCTTAAGCAAATTCCATTTTGATTTTTTTTGGCAAGTCTTCTCTTTTGATTGATGCCAGTATGATCTTTGCTAGTTGCAGTTTTAATTTGAATGCCACATACTGCTTTTCGGAGATGCTTATGGGCCATGTGTGTCTTTTGTAAACTTTCCACCTTTGCCCATTTTTCTATTGGAGCATGTGTCTTCATTATTTATTTTTAAGAGTTCTTTATATATGAAGGCCATTGAATCTGTTTTCTCTCATGTTAGAAATATTTTCCCAGTTTGTTATTTTCACTTTTTTTTTTAAATGATATTTATATATCCTTTGCCACACAATTTTTCTCTGTCATATCTGTCAGCCTCTCTTTTGCTGGCTTCTAGTCTTACAATCATTCAAGAAAGGCCTTTCTTTCCCCAAGGTCATGTACATTACATGAGTTGATTGTAATTTATACATCTACATTTTTGCACAATTCTGACATTTAGAACTTTAGCTACAACTTTCTGGTGGGTAAAGAGTGATAGACCTAACTTTATTTTTTCCCCAAACATTAACCACTTATTCTAACCACATCTTTTCCATTGCCTGTCCGTTCCATTTTTATCATACATGGAGGAGTTTCTGTACTTGCTTCTCTGTTCTTTGATCTTTCCTGTGCAGTGGCCATAACATTGTGCATGTGTGTGGGTGGCCTTTTTATTAAAATGTAACACACATGCAGAAGAGCGAATAAATGTGTGCCCAGGTCTAGTGCACCTGCATGGGTATGATCAACTTTAGGATCATTTTGTCAGATCTCAAAAAAAAAAACCCCGCATAAAGTATTGATGGGGTCTGTGCTGATTACTGATGAATTGCAGGATAAGGGGTAGCTTTAGAGTATTGAGACTTATGCAGACACATGGTACATTTTGCTCGATAAACACTTTCCCGTTTCGTTAGTATAGGTCCTGCACTTTAAGCTCATCCCAGATCATCTTTGTTCAATTACTATTTCTATGTGTAACTGTTATACTAGATCATTTCTGAAAAAAATGCTGTTTAAAACCTACTAGTGCATTTTCCCCAGATGCAAAGGGAAATTTTGGTCCAATTTCTACATGCTTCATCAATTTCATAATGATTTTGTTTTTATGGCCGTCCTCAGGAAGCCCATCCTTCCTGAGCACATGTATGTCAGACACCGTGCTGAATACTTGACTTACATTATCATATTTAGCCCCCAGAACTCCTTGAGAGAAGTACCTTCATTGTACTCAGAATGAGAGAGGTCCAAGGAGGCTGCACCACTTGTCCACTGTCAGATGCTGGGGTCAGACCTGGCCTCCACTCCAGCATCTGCCTCCTCCAGACCCTCACTTCTAGAACTACACATGGATTGTGGGGTGGCAGAGTGGGGGTGGGTGTCTGGTTAAAAAGCAGACTCTTAAGTCTGGGGCAAGGCCTGGGATTCTGCATTTCGAAAAAGCTCCCAGGAGATGCCACCACCACGCTCAGGACTGTTATAGCACATTGCCTGCCAACGTCATTTAGGATATGGTAACATGGGATCTTGTGGAGGTGCAGACAGTTCCCTGGCTCTAGAGTGGAAAGCATTCTGTTTTGGGGAATAATTTGAACAGTTTACCTTGCCAGTCTAGGAAGCCCCTCACCTCGGTGCCACTTCCTGGAGTCATGACATCTGGGGGCCTGGGCAGGCTGCCCGCCTGCGGCTCCTCTGCCACTTACTCTATTTCCTTATCTGTGAAATGAGAACAGCAACAGTACCCGCGTCATCACTCACTGAGGAGTCAGTGACATAGGTCTGTATTTGAGGCTCTTGGAATGGAGCTTGGTGGCCATAGCCACTTTTACTGTGTGCACTTGCACAGGCCTCAGAACCCACCACTGCAGCGCCCAGGGCCACAGTGGCACAGGAATTAAAGCCAGCCTTCTGCCATCCACATGCTGACCCTGTTGTGAAGGCCCTCTCCCCCCACAATCACAGGCCTCGTGGAGAGGCTGGCTCAGATCTCCTCTTCTCCACCCACTGCCTCTTAGCTAGGATTCGTGATTTTTATGCAGTTTTTTGGGGACCTTTAGAAACTTCTGGTCCCCCAGTTGCTCACCAATATGTCAGAGTATTTGGTGAGGATTTCCTGGCCTTGATATCTATGATCACTGTCAAGTCTTCAGCAGCTTGGTAGAAAGGGTGGTCCTAGTGCAAACTTGGGAGGGCGCAGAGGGGACAGCAGGGAGTTAGTGTTTACTGGGCACTGAGTTGCAGATGGGGAAGATGAGAGTTCTGGAGATGGATATGGGGATGATGGTTGTACAAGTATGAAAACACTTAATGCTGCTGAGCTGCACACTTAAAAATGGCTTAAATGGTGAATCTTATGCCATGTATATCTTACCCCCATGAAACAAATTCAGCTGGATGTGGTAGCTCACACCTGTAATCCCAGCACTTTGGGAGGCTGAGGTGGGAGGATCACATGAGCCCAGGAGTTCAAGACCAGCGTGGGCAACACAGTGAAACCCCATCTCTACAAAAAAAAAAAAAAAAAAAAAAAATAGCTAGGCATGGTGGTGGCATATCCCTGTACTTTCAGCGAGTAGTGAGACTGAAGTGGGAGAGTCACTTGAGCCCAGGAGATCAAGGCTGCAGTGAGCCATGATTGAGCCACTGCACTGTAGCCTGGGTGACAGAGTGAGATTCTGTATAAAAAATAAAGAAAGAAAAAACTCTCAATGGCTCAACCCTTCCCTTCTCTGTAAAATGACATTGTTTCTTTTCCTCATTTCTCACTTACTATGGACTAGCCAAGTATGAGTTTTCAGTCACCCACGTGAAGGCCATGACCCTTGCTGTTGAGCCCTGTGCATGCAGCGGCTTTCAGGGGTGCTGCCCTCGCCCTGCTCATGACAGCACTCCCACCCCGAATCTTCTGGTCCAGCCACTGGAGCTTGGAGCCATGAGGGGCGGCACTTCCCTCTGGGCAGGAGTCCAAAGACCACCAGTGGCTTGCTAGGGTCGGTAAGGGTTCGTTTCACATTTACTAAATACACGGCGATGTTTTCAGCCCTAAATCAGGACATACAAGATTTCCTTTCTGACATCTAAATTTACTTATGTGGAAATCATTACACAAAAACATTTAAATTGCATTTAGTCATTTATTCAGTGACTATTATTAAAAAGAGTAAAGTTATTTAAAAGTTAACAACCATCAGCCACCAATGTATTTTTCAGTTAAAATGATCTATTTCATCACTCTTCTGGTGAGGCCCATTTTTCTCTACTTTTCTTTTTTTTTTTTTTTTTTCTTTTCAAGATGGAGTCTTGCTCTGTCACCCATGCTGGAGTACAGTGATGCGATCTCAGCTCACTGCAACCTCTGCCTCCTGGGTTCAAACAATTCCCCTGCCTCAGCCTCCCGAGTAGCTGGGACCACAGGCCCGCACCACCACGTCCGACTAATTTTTTTGTATTTGTAGTAGAGCTGGGTTTCACCATGTTGACCAGGCTGGTCTCAAACTCCTGACCTGGTGATCCGCCTGCCTCAGCCTCCTAAAGTGCTGAGCTTACAGGCGTGAGCCACCGTTCCCGGCCAGGTGAGGCCCATTTATTCACATTTCAGGAAAGCCAATTCAGTGATGATTCATAATTCTTAATTTTTTCAAACATTCTTGACAAGCCTTTTAAAAATTAATTTGAATCAGCAGAAGAAATTAAATCTCAGGAGTCATAAATGCCTTGGGCAATCACTGCAAGTTGTTGATCAAAAATGACCCATGGCCATACCTTTGTCTCCTTTGGAGAAATGTCCAAAGCCCATTTTTAAATTGGGCTATTACTTTTTTTGCTTTTGAGTTGTGTAAATTCCTTATATAGTTTGGAAATTGACCCTTTATCAGGTATGTGGTTTGCAAATATTTTCTCCCATTCTGTAGGTTTCACTCTTTTCACTCTTGATTGCTTTCTTCACTGTAAAGAAGCTTTTCAGTTTGATGAAATCCCACTTGTCTATTTTTGCTTTTGTTGCCTGTGCTTTTGGGTTAATATCCATGAAATCAATTACAATGTCATGAAGCTTTCTCTCTGTTGTTTCTAGGAGTGTTTTGTTTTTGTCTGTTTGCTAGACGTTAGCCCACTTGGTGAAATCTAGGAGTTTTATCGTTTTGGGACTTACGTTGAAGTCTTTAGTCCATTTTGAGTTGATTTTTATTTTTGTATGGTATAAGATAATGGTTCAGTTTCATTCTTTTGCATTTGCATATCCAGTTTTCTCAATATAATTTGTTGGGGAGACTGTCTTTCCCCCATTTTACATTCTTGGCACCCTTATTGAAGAGCAGTTGACCATATATGGTTGGATTTATTTCTTGACTCTATTCCATTGGTCTATAGATTTGTCTTTATGTCAGTATTGTACCATTTTTATTAACTGTAGCTTTGTAATATATTTTGAAATTAGAAAGTATGATGCCTTTAACAGATATATGAAAAGATGTGCAATGTTACTACTCATCAGGGCATTGCAAGTCAAAATCACAATGAGATACCACCTCACACCCATTTAAAAAACAAAAGACAAGTGTTGGTGAGAATGTGAAGAAATTGGAAGCCATGCACACTGTTGGTAGGAACGCAAAATGGTGTAGCCGCTACGGAAAACAGTGTGGAAGTTCCTCAGAACACTGAAAATAGCACTACCATATGATCCGGCAATCCCACTTCTGAGTATGTATCCGAAAGAATTATAATGAGATCTCAAAGAGATACGAGCACTCCTGTGTTCACTGTAGCACAATTCACAATAGCCTGGATGTGAAAACAACCTGCGTGCCCACTCAAAGACAGCGGATGAGGAGAATGTGACAGTACCTATGATGGAATATTTCTCAGTCTTTAAAAAGGAAGAAACCCTGTCCTATATGACAACATGGACAAAGCGGGAGGACATCATGCTAAGTGAAACAAGCCAGACACAGGGAAACACATACTGCGTGATTCACTTCTGTGTGGAACCCGGAAACCTTAAGCACACAATAGAATGATGCTTGCCAGAAGCTGGAGGAGGGAAAGCGGGCAGTTGCAAGTCAGCCAGTATAAAATTTCACTCACAGCAGATGCATAGGTTCCCGAGATCTGTGAACACTGTGCCTGTAGGTAACAATGCCGTATTGTACACTTAGAACTCTGCTAAAAGGGCAGATCCCATAGCAAGTGTTCCTGCCACAATAAAATTAGAAACAGCACACTGGCCCGTGACCCACGGTGGCACTTGGAGGGAGGGCTCATGCTTTCTCTCGTCCTTTCCATTTGGGTTCAGAGACTCACGCTCCCACGTGAGAATCTCCCCATCCCAGGGTGGTCCCTAAGGGGCCTTCCCCCACTCTCCTGGGGACCCGCAGTTTCTCCTTGAGTTGGTGCTGGGCTAGCCTCCTGGCAACAGAGTGGGAGGAGACTCTGACAAAGCTGCCTTGTCGTTCCAGATGGTTCCACTTAAGACGCGGTTTCGATGGCATCCATAGTAATTGACAGATGTACTCGGATTCCTTGTCCAAAAGTCCTGGCTTTCGAGGAGCCCTCTTGGCTGCTGTGCTACCCGCAAACAGTGCCGAGTCCCAGCCATTCGCCCCCCTCGAGTCTCAAGCCCAACAGCAAGCTCCTGACACAGGTGGAAATATTCCTGTGGGGGCCTCACATGCCCGGGGCCTTGTTCTGGAAAACACCATCACAGAAGTAGAGGCAAGAACCAGGGGTCTGACTCTGTGGTCCCGAAAACCTTAATGAATAACAGTTTTGTTTCAGCAGCTTAAAAAAAATCCTGAAGTATGTTTTATATTCTTTCAAGCTCTCCATCAGTATAAAAACTTAGAAACTTTGGCCGGGCGCGGTGGCTTACACCTGTAATCCTAGCACTTTGGGAGGCCAAGGCAGGTGGATCACGAGGTCATGTGATGTATCAGGAGATCGAGACCATCCTGGCCAATATAGTGAAACCCCGTTTCTACTAAAAATACAAAAATTAACTGGGCGTGGTGGCGGGGGCTTGTAGTCCCAGCTACTCAGGAGGCTGAGGTAGGAGAATCACTTGAACCCTGGAGTTGGAGGTTGAGGTGAGCTGAAATCGTGCCACTGCACTCCAGCCTGGGTGACAGAGTGAGACTCCATCTCAAAACAAACAAAAAACACTTAGAAACTTCTAGTGTAACAAAACCCAACATTTTTCCACTGCCTGCCCGTAGTTCCTCTGTATACACAATTCACAGAAATGTGCAAGACTGTGCCTCAGACTTGGTATTCCTATTTGGCTGCAAAGGTTTACTGTACGAATGACCACCAGGATTGGACTGGAGTGAGCTGTGTTTGGAAAACATTCTTAGAACATGCATTGTTTTTCTCTTCAGAGTGAATGCAAGAATTTTCAAATGCTCTGCTAATAATTTGCTTTATCTTCAAGGGTACTGAGAGGCCCACAAGAGAGCGATGCTGATGAGTTGGCCACTAGTCTTATTCACTGGTGTCCTGGTCTAAGCTCTTCCTTTAATCCTGTGTTTTTATTAAAATAACTCCTGATATTAGAATAGGCAGCTTACATTTGTGATTAAATAGGTACAGTGGAAGTCTATGATGACGAGGTGACGGGGTCCAAAGATTCAGCTGTGTAACCTCAAGTGTACCATGGGGCTGACGCAGGCTGGGGCAGCCTCCTCAAAGCTGGTCTGGACGTGAGACCCAGCTTGCACCTCACGTGTCCTGGCTGTGTCATCTGGGGGCAGGAACTATCACGGGGATGCTTCTGGGTGTGAGGGACTCTGTGGTTGGTGCTCCTAGCTCCCATGGCTACCTTCTTCAGAGATCGCCCTGGTGGTTCAAGCTGCCTCACCTGGAGGTGCCTGGGGTCACCCTCCATGATTGGGTGGCCCAGGGCTGACCGCTGTCCTGTGCGGGGTACGTGGACCCCCACTCCTTTGCCTCAAGGAGCTCCATAGAGCAGCATGTGATCCCCATCGGGCTCCCGTCCAGCTTCCTAACCCAGGGCAGAAGTGCGTTGTAGAGAAGCTATTTTATACAGGCCAGAAGGATGTATGGTGGTGGCCTCCTGAGGTGGGGGTGGGAGAGGGAAATGAAACTCTTAACGAGCAGGGGCAGGAGAGGGAGCTGAGACTCTCAACAGCCACTGAAGGAAGGTGAGCACAACAGTCACCGTTTACTAAGTATCACAAAAGCAAAAGCAAGTGTGACCAAGTGTTAACAGTTAATTCTGGTGAGAACATGGATGTTCGCTACATATTGTAGTTTTCCATTTTTTATGTGTTTCAAACATGAACCTTGAATAAATGGCAAGTTGGCTTAGCAGTGGAATCTAAGAACTGTAATTGCAGCCAGAGCTGCATCTGTCCGCACACGAGCCGGTGTGTTTTGCACATAACAGCTCAGTGGTCCCTCCACACCTGAGATGGGACCATCATCCATGTTGGAGACAAGGAAGTCGGGGCACTGGCCAAGGCTACATACCTGCCGATGGCTGAGGTCGGTGCTCCAGCAGGAACCGACCCCAGACAGAGAGGCGCCAGGGTTTACGTCCTGTGTTAAGAGCTGATTCGGTTGCCACATGCTCTCTATATTCAAAACAATCTCTTAGAATAATTTCTTAAATAGCATCTGAAAGATAATGCTTCTTTGTTTATGTGAAATGAACTCAGATGCTCCCTATTGTAATTGAGGTAGATAATGGCATGTATAGATATTCAAGTTTCTTTTAAAAACACACATTGTTTTAAAGCCTTACTACCCATTATTCTCCATCTTGCCTTTGTGACGAAGGTGATTCTGATTACTTTATTTATGTATGAATGAATGGACAGGGTCTTGCTCCGTTATCTAGGCTGGAGTATGGTGGAGCAACCAGGGCTCACCGCAGCTTTGACCTCCCATGTAGCTGGGACCACAGGCACACGCTGCCACATCTGGCTAATTTTTGTTGTTGAGGTGGGGGTGGGGGTGGGTCTCGCCATGTTGCTCTGGCTGGTCTTGAACTCCTGGGCTCAAGTGATCCTCCCCACTTGGCCTCCCAAAGTGCTGAGATTACAGGTGTGAGCCACTGTGCCCGGCCGAACCTATTCTTAATGAGCCTCAGAACTTCGGGAGCCACAGCCACAATTCTGCACTTGGCTGGGGCCAGTTTGGGTGTGAGGCTGGCCCATTCCTGCTCCTCATTCATGCGCCTGTGACCTGCCATGAATGTCTCGCCTAGGCGGATCCCACCACCTGTTTTCTGTTCCTGAATCCTTCCCCAGCCCCTCGTTTTTCCATTATGGCTGATGATTTTCTCCTGGGTATAAAAGCTATCCATGCACACTGTCGAGGCCCTGAAAACACAGAACACCTGGAGATGAGATTTTCAATCACTCAATTTCATCACCGATGGTTTTACAGCCACATTTTAAATGTTGCTGTATTTCCTTCTTTCTCTCCTTTGATTCTGTAGCAATACCATCTATAAGAACAGAAATTCAAATTAACATCTTGAATTTTTCATTTAATATTTAAATCATTTCCGTTGACTTTTAAATCTCCTTAATTGTTATTTTGGAGAGGTCTTCAAATTCTAAAAACCCAGATTTAGTCCTGCCAGTGGAATGGTCTCCCTCCTCAGGACTCAAAGCGGCTCTTTCTACATGTTGTCTGCAAAAGAACTGTCACTGGTAGCAGTGACAACAAAGTGACTGCGAAGTGAGCACGAGTTGGCCATAGCGTGAGCCCAAAATCCCTGTAGGTTCCCTTTCCGGGACCCACCTTTGAGCTCCCACCGGTCTGAGTGGGGGCTCCGGTCCCCAAGCCCCTGCCGAGGACCAAAGGTACTCAAGCATCTTCCCAGAGCTGGTTCAACAAGGGCCCCTCCAGGTGAAGGTGATCTGGCTGGCCCAGGGGCTGCCTGGTCTGCTGCACACCACGCTTGCCCCACCCTGGATGGCACCCGGGGCATGTTTTCCACTTGGAATCAGTCGTTTGGAGCTCTGGCTCTGAATACATGAGCCACAGAGTCACAACACACCAGGGTGGCAAGGGGCCCCTGCATGGTGTTCCCTCCAGTGGCAGAGGGGGAGCTTGCCTGAGCCCCCATTGCTCCAAGATGCCTGCTGTCTCCATGATCACCACTGGATGATTTTCCTGTAGATGGAGACCTGGTGTGGGAGGTGCAAATGAGAGAGCCCAGGCGCTGCGCCTGACATTGATTGCAAAGGAAGCCCAGGCTGGGCTGGCAAGGACCACAAGCTGGGGATTGTCTCTCAGGGATAAACCTGGGACAGTGCTGAGAGAAGGGAGCCCCAGAGTCCTAGGGGCCAGCTGCGGCCTTGCACATTTCAGGGCCTCTGCATTTGGTTATATTAAGAAAATGGAGCTGGGCACAGTGGCTCACACCTGTAACCCCAGCGGAGGCCAAGGCAGAAGGATCCTCTGAGACCAGGAGTTGGAAACCAGCCTGGGTAATATAGCAAGACCCTGTGTCTAAGAATAAATAAATAAATAAAATTAACTGGGTGTGGTGGTGCATGCCTGTACTCCTAGCTGCTTGGGAGGCTGAGGCGGGAGGATTGTCTGAGCCCAGGAGTTCAAGATGACAGTGAGCCATGGTTACACTGCTATTCTCCAGCCTGGGAGACAGAGTGAGATTCTGACTCTTAAAAAGAAGATGTCTGTCAAGCTCATGGCTTCCTCTGCATTGCGTGGTCTACAGGAAGACTTGGTACACCAGGGAATCTGGAGCTTTTGTAGCCTTGGGGCTAGTGGGTGGCCCTTGGAGCCTAAAAGTGACCGAGGTCCCTGCACATCTCAATTCCTTGGGCTCCCATGGATCTGGAACAGCCAAATCCACTTACCCTGTGACGTGAGTTGGGGACTTGCAGAGACCCTGGTGTCCCAGCAGAGGGTACTGGGGACTTAGGCGAGTGTGTATCCAGCCAGTCACAGGCAAGGTAATGATGGGGCTAAAGAGGGGATGCCAGAGAGTGGGCGCCTCAGGAGAGAGGGCACCTACTCTCAGCCAACCTGCCCCCAACCTGGCCAGTAGGAGAGGCACCCACAGACTGGGGCTCTACCCTCTGTCAAGGCAGGTGGTTCCAGGGAGGGACCACAGCCAAGTCATCTTTCTCCTGGGCCTGCTGTCCTGCAGCTGTAGGGGTGAGCTGGACAGCTGACCCCCAGACAGCCCTCATATATCCACAGAGGGCTGGCAGGCCTGCTGTCCTCCCCTTCCTGCCTCCTCCTCCCTGATAGCTTCCATCTCTCTGCTTACTGGACTCCAGGGCACCAAGATGATGGGGGGCCTGTGATGCCCCATGACTGGGATGAAGTCCTGTGATGAGCCGCAGAGGCAGAGGGAGGAGACAAATTGCAAATAGTATTGAGGGGGAGACACTTGGACCAAAAGCCAGGCTGCCAGACTGGAGCACTCAATTTTTGTCTGAGTTTCAAAGGCAAAACAGCTGGCCTCCAGAAAGAAAGCACATCTGTGCTTTAGGGGAAGCCACATTACTCTCCTGGTGCTAAATCAGAAAAAAAAAAAATGTTCCCAGTGGATCTTTATGGAAATGACATTGATGGGAGGAGGGGAAGCGTGTGTTTGGGTATCTCTTATGGGCTCTAGAAGCCAGGGCCACCATGTTAAAACATAAGGATGTGAAAGCATGTCTCAGGGAGCTAGGGTCACGTGGCCTGGGTGTGACCTGTCCATGGCTTTAGGGTCAGGAGTGACAGAGAAGGTGGACCCCTCATCAGCTCAGCTGGCTTCGTCCGGGTCTGACTAGCTCTGGACGCAGGAAGCCTGGAGTGCGGGGGCCTTGGTGGGTTACTTAGTGCTGGAATCTAGGAACTTGAGAAAGCGGCTGCAGGTTGAGAGCTGTGGGCACCATCAGGGCATTAAGGCAGCCTCAGGGAAGGGGGCCTCTGGAGGCTTCTCTACCAAGTACGCAGCCCCCCTCAGTGCCTTACACAGACCTCCCATGCCCTGTGCTGATGCTGGGGCTGAGAGAGAGCGAGGGAGCAGACTGCCTTTATTTCCCTTGCAATAACAACAGGAACAAAATAGCTTTGCTTCCTACCTGCAGCCAGTACTGTAGCAATTTACGCCATGGAAATCTTCCTCCCCACGGCAACCCCATGGGGTCCACACCAGGCTCCCCTGTATGATAACACCAGGTCCAGAGAAGCTGCAGAATGCACCCAGTGCATCCACCAGGCTCACACAGGGGATTGGGTGGCTGCTTTTGGAGCCCATCTGGATATTGGCAGGAGCCAAACCAACCTCAGTGCCTGATGTGACAAGACAGGTGTCCACTGTGGATGAAGACACGCCTCTTCCAGTGAAACACCTGGTTCTAGTGTGCGTGCCTTTCCTTGCAACTGAACAGCTGTACTGTGTTGACTAGAATACAGAACATAAAAAAGCAAGTTACACGCTTACACACACACGCCTCAGGAGTGGGCTCACACCGCCCACTTCCCCACTCTGGCACCCCCAGAAAGGTCCGGGAGCTCCCCCTGGGGGACCCGTGACTGGGCCTCCTGGGAGATTTAGGCCTAGGCGCCGCATAGACTCACGGATTAAATGAACCTCCGCCTGTAGGTGAGCCGGTGGAGCAGGTGAGGAGGTGGCCTCAGGTGCACAGCCCAAAGCCCCTCCCAGAAAGGACACGCCCAGGCCGTGGCGCTGAGACGGCCGTTTCCGTATTTAAAGGAGCATGGCCGGCTTCCTATCTGAAGTGTGTTTCCCCGGAGAGACCACCACCATTTGATCTATTTTTGATTAAAATGTAAAATTAAAATTAAATCAAATGGTAGCACAATTCCTCGGGGAAAACACACTTCGGTTATGAAGAATTCCCTGTAGTAACCTTGAGCCTCTTACGACAGCGTTGTCTCGTCTGTAGGTGGTCTTTTTATGTCACACATAATTAAGAGGAATTGCGGTGAGAACCACGGAAGGCTGCCTTCCGTGTGGGGTCCCGCAGCTGGCGCTTCTGGAGCAGGTCCCGGGGGAGGCACCCGGCGGGGGAGCGGCGTGCACGGGTGGGGCTGCCCACCTGCAGGGAGCTCGAGTGTGCGCCCTGAGCCACCCATTGCCGTGCCCTGTGCCCCATCCCTCGTGTCCCACGCCGAGCCTCGCCCCACCGCCTACCCCACTCCGCGCCACGCCCCTCGCCCCACTCCAAGCCCCACTACACCTCTCGCCCCACCCCTTGCACCCTGCCCCTTCCTGTGCCCCACGCCACGACCCGTCCCACGCCCTGCCTCATGCCCTGACCCACTCCCCTCCCACGTTCCGTCGGCCCCGAGCCCTGCCATGTGCGTCCCTCTGTGCAGTGCACGCCACGCCCAGCCCCACATCCCATGCCCCGAGCCCCACCCTGGGCCCAGTCCAGCACCTCATTGGCAGGTGCGGTCGCATCCTCGGAAGGAGGGTGGCTCCTTTCTCCCCCGCACGTGGCAGGCACGTTCCCCACACGACAGATTCTGCTCAACAGCCACGACCGGCGCCATCAGACTTTCCTGGGAGTGGAAGCCACAGGTGACGCGGACCTGACTGCTCCTTAGCTGGGCCTCGAGTCCAGGCGATTGCATTTGCCTCCACGTTTTCCCGCCCACGTGGCGGGAAGCGATGTGCAACACGGAGGGGTGGAGCTTTTCCCCACCTGCCCGTCTAGGTAATGGGCATCTTGTAAAAATCATACTTTCCCGTGGGTTATGGTTGATATTTAGGAGGAGCGTTAGATTTGGTGTGTTTTGTGTCTAGCCAGCTGATAACCTTTCCAATTTGTTTTAATGTTTTAACAAATTCGCTTCAATTTTCCAAGAATACCAGCATGTTTATAAGTAATGAGGATCGATTTTTTTGAGGTATAACTCCTTGGGAAGAACATACTTAGATGATGAGGCATTTCCTGTGGTAACCTTGCGACTCACGGCAGCGTTGTCTCATCTGTTGGCATTTTAATTATATCGGCTGCTTAACTTTCTTATTTTAAAAAATGTATTGTTACGGAAAATTCAAACATACTCCAGTATGCTGGGCCACTGAGCCTCTGTGCCCCTCACTCGGCTGCAGTGAGCGCCAGCGTTTTGCAGGCTTGCTTCCGCACTGTCTCCGAGGAGTTTTCCCCCCGAGTGTCCCTTCCCATGCTGGCTCATGCCCAGGAGTGCTCCCCCAGCAAGGAGGCCAGTGCAGCTTCCCGAAGCCCCAGAGCCCTTGGTGCCCCTCACTGAGCCGTAGGCCCCGCCACTGTGGTCCCTTCATTGTACTTTTTTGTTTTGTTTTGTTTTGAGACAGAGTTTCTCTCTTTCACCCAGGCTGGAGTACAGTGGCGTGATCTCAACTTCTGCCTCCCAGGTTCAAGCAGTTCTTCTGCCCCAGCCTCCTGAGTAGCTGGAATTAGAGGCACCCAGAGACAGGGTTTCACCATGTTGGCCAGGCTGGTCTCGAACTCTTGACCTCAGCTGATCCACCCACCTCAGCCTCCCCAGGTGTGAGCCACCACGCTGGCCCATTCTACTCTCTTGAATAAGGCGCTTCACCATCTGGAGGCTGCAGGGTTGGGTGGAGAGTCTCAGGAGACTTGCTGCTGTCTTATTCTGATGTGTAGGAAGAATGTGACTCCAGTACTCAGTGTCTTACGAACCAAATGATCCACTTCCTAAGCCATTTTGCCAAAGAAGCCTTCACGTGATCTTCATCTTGGAGAGACCCAGAACTCACACCACCCTGGCACGGCAGGCTAGCGATCAGGCTGCTCTGTCCATATACAGGGACAGGCAGATGTCATCATATAGTCCTCGGTGCTCTTTCTGGACTGCTCAGCAACAGGTGAGCTGGGATGGGGGTGCCTTCAGCCCAGGAGGGACTGGGGACTGGGGGCATGGATCCCAGGCCTCCTGATGCTGGCTGCTGAACTTCCCAGCACTCCCTTAGGGAGGGGGCATCCAGGCTCAGAGACTCCCACCCCAGCTCCTCGTATTCCCTGCCGATGAGTGCACTCAGCCCGTGGAAAGGGAGAGTGGCAGGGGACAGGCCCCCGCCTGGGGCATCCTCACTAAGATGCCAAAACATTGGAGCTCCCACTGCTGACTTCAGAGTTGGCTTCCCCAGGCAGGCCAGTTTCTTATCCCAAATGCTGCGTGATGCTGTGTGATGTGTCACGCCCCTAAATGGCTCATGCCCAGTGGCTCTCTGGGGATAGCAAATTGCTAGTCACCCACTGTGCTTTCCTCAGAGTCATCCACAGTACTCTTGGGGAAGGCCATTGTCCCAAGCAGAAGAGCACATGAGACGTCAGGAGCCTTTCTAGAGGCGGAGGTCAGCCTCCCTGCCTGCTGCGCATGGATGAGAATCAGGCCCAGGGCGTCCACTGACTTGCAGGGCATGAGTGTGAATTTCATGGGTCCACTCGGCTGTGCCACAGGATACCCAGATAGCTAGTGAAACACTATTTCTGGGTGTGTCTGTGAGAACGTTTGTGGAAAAGGCCTTGATATCAGGAGACTGCATGAAACACTCATGAGATCAGTGTGGGCAGGCAGCATCCAGCTCCAGGGCTGAGTAGAACAGGAAGATGAGGAAGGCACCTTTGCTCTCTCTTGAGAGAGCTTGATCTGGGCCACCTGTCTTCTCCTGTCCTCAGACGCTGGTGCTCCTGGTTTTCCAGCCTTCAGACTCACACTGGGACTCACAGGCGGGCTCCCCTGGCTCTCAGGCCTTTGGGCTTGGACTGGAAATGCACCACCGGTGGTCCCAGGTCTCTGGCTTGCAGACAGCGGAGCGTGGGATGTCTCAGCCCCAAAAATCACATGAACCAACCCCATAAGAAATCTTTCCCCCCCATGTGTCTGTATATATCCTGTTGGTTCTCTTTCCCTGGAGACACTGGCCAATATACAGATGAACAGAGCAGCAGCAGCTGGGCTACTGTCACTGCTCCCGGCTGCTGGGGTGACAGAGCAGCACCAGCTGGGCTAGTTCCCAGCTGCTGGGGTGACCAACTGTCCTGGTTTGTCTGAGACTGAGGCTTTCTTGGGATGCAGGACTTTTAGCACTAATACCAGAACATTCTGGGCAAACTGGGAAGAGTGGTGGCTCCACACGGTACCTGTCAAGCCGCTCCCTGCATCCTCCCTGCCTAGTGCAGCACTTGCCTGCCCTGCAGCCAGAGCCTGCTGGCTCATCACCCCCTCCTCCCTTGCTACCATGTCCGCCTCCTCCAGCTTAGCAGGAAAAAGCATACACCATCATTGCTTACTGGCTGTGCTCTGTGCTACACTGAGGTGGGCTGTAGGCAGGGTCAGCAGATGATAATTGGGAGGGCAGCCCAGTGCCAAGTTCATTAGCCTGGGAGGCCAAGGCCAAGGACGGCCCCAGGCATGGCTCAGCCTGCGGGTGGGGAAGGGCCTGGGCAGTGGTCAGCGCCCACACCTCTGTCTGTCCTGGCAGGCCCTTTACTTCCCATCACTTAAAATGAGCAAATGCCAATTGATAAAATAATCCCCCAAACCCATTTTCCTCCCAGATTGTGAGCCTGCATCAGAGGTAAGCCTGCAGGGAAGTGTTACACAGGCTTATCAAGACCTTAAGTGAGGCCGTGGGGCCCACCCTCATCCCAGGGGCCCCCAAGACACATGCTCCTGGATGAAATGAAGTGCAAACCAGGGGCTGCAAGGGAGCCACAGGCCAGGGCAGTCTTGCCTAGACAACGGCCTGGTATTCTCCAGTTACTGCATTTCTCTCCTGGTAAACAACATGCAACTGAAGACCCATTTCTCTTGCACAAATGAGCAGTTCTGAACCTGAAACTTCAGTCAGCGGCTGGCCCCCTCTCTCAGGCCACCTGTCACCTGCTGGCCCAGTTGCTGCGGGGTCCACACCTCCCTCCGTGCCGGTACCTGCTGGAAGAGGCCGCCGCATGTTACTCCCTGTCAAGAAAGAATTAAAGAGAGCATCTTGGGTAGGAAGCAATTGTGGAGGGTGGAAGTTTCTGGCCAGGCAAATAAATTGGATTTAAGTATATTACAGTCATAATCTTTTTCTGCCCCTCTCCAGACGCTCTCTGTACATGGAAAAATGAGAATGTATTCGCAGACAAAGCTTGACCTGAGGGAGACGCCTGCCGGAATCTGGATTTTCAATAACATAAGACAATAAAGCTTAGACTTCTAACCTGCCGCAATATGGGAAAAGTATAAAGAGCTTAGCTGCTAATAAAAGGGAAGGGTCTTCCCCTCATATTTGAAGATCCGGACCCCCCAGAAGGACACTTCATGAAGATCACAGTGGGTTAGCCGGGATCATGCAGACACGAGGCCCCTTGTTGACCGATTGTCTGACAGTTGTCACGTATGGGTCTGATATTAATAAGACCTGCGTTGATTTCCTTGGGGTATTTTTGTCCCTGTGAGTGCATAGCCTCCTGTTGTGGCTCTAGCCTCGGTTGCACTGAGCTACAGTTGCCCTCGGCAGGATGCACAGGTGGGGCTCCCCTCTCCAAGGTGTGCACACCTTGCCAGTGGCACCTCCCTCGGTGGGTGGCTGGAGGGCAAGAGGAGACATGCTAAGGACAGGGGACAGAGTCAGGGCCACTCCCTTGGAGACCGGGCACCCTGGTCCACCCACAGCAGGCAGGGCTTGTGAATGGTGGGCTTGGGGAGGTGAGCTTTCTCTGGTTTTGCTTGCTCATCCAGTACTTCCTCCAGGATGTAAGTGGGTTGCTGGCAGTGTGACTGGCGTAAGTAACTGGGTGAAGTCAGCCAGAGGAAAGTGGCAGTGCTTAGTTAAAAGTGTTCTTTGACGTGTAACATATGGCAGAAGCAGCAGCCCAGCCTTGGTGAATTTCAATGCTAAGAAGCCTTGTTGCTCACCCATCTCCTCCTGCAGTGCAGAGGGCATCACCCTGTCCCCATGGTCCCCACCCAGACTTTCTGCAAGGGCACTCTTCAGTGTCACCTGCACTTTAAAATGCCATTGAGGCCAAGCTTTCCAAAATAGTCCAGTTCTGCTTGTACCAGATGCATCCCTGAATCTGCACCTCAGAGGAGCCAGCCCCATCCATAGTGCACACATCCTCCATAGCGCACACATCCTCCATAGCGCGCACATCCTCCACAGCGCGCACATCCTCCATAGCGCGCACATCCTCATAGCGCACACATCCTCCACAGCGCGCACATCCTCCACAGCGCGCACATCCTCATAGCGCGCACATCCTCCATAGTGCACATCCTCCATAGTGCACACATCCTCCTAGAGGTTTCGTCTCCAGTGCGGCCCCTGGTGTGAAGGGCGAGCAAAAAGTGTGGGATGCTGGGTGCCCCAGGACAGGCCCACACTCTGCGCACCTGCTGGGCACCATTGTTCTCTGGGAACTTGCACCCAGCACTCAGGGTCCTCTGGAGAGAAAGCAGCACAGGACAGTGTGCACCTAGGTGGGCTGCATGCCTGACTCGCTGCTGTGTCATATTTTGGGAACCTTTCTACAGTGAGTCAGAACAATCTCCAAGCCATGTGGGCTTCCCACTTTGTCAAATGCCGTTGAAATGCAGGATGCACACAGGAAGCAGGTGGCAGCTGGTGAGATGGGGACTGCTCCTTTCAGGGTGGAGGCTCCAGGCAGGGCTTGGAGAAATGGCCCAGCCCAGGGTGTTCTGGGAACCTGCAGAGGGAGCTGCCTGCTTCTGGGTCAATCAGGGCTGCCAAGAGCTGGGGCTGAGCCTTGAGATAGGGACCGCAGAGCCATCTCATCCCCTCCAGCCAGCATGGCAGCTGCCTGGACAGGTGCTTGCCGTCGTCCTATGACAGGAGGGCCTGAGGTCTGTGGATGGTGTCCATGACCTATCGGGCTTGGGAGACCAAAGCTCAAGACCCCAGATGGGCTCCTGGTCAGACAGGCCTGGCATAGGAAGTGGGCACCCTGCTGTGTCACTCCCTAGTTCTGTGACTAGATCTTCCTGAGCCTCAGTTTCCCCATCAGAGTACAGGAAAAACATGGAGTTTCTATGAACTGAATTGGGTCCCCCTAAAATTCCTATGTTGAAGCCCTAATCCCCAGTGTGACCCTATTTGGAGATAGAGCCTACAAGGCGGTAAGGGTTAGATGAGGTCCTAAGGATGGGGCCCAGATATGATCAAATTTGTGTCCTTATAAAAAGAGAAACCACAGAGCTCACTGTCCCTTCCTCTCCACCAGGTGAAGATACAGCAAGAAGACAGGCATCTGTGAGCAAGGAAAGGAGGGCTTACCAGAACCCAGCCGTGCTGGCAGCATGATCGTGGACCTCCAGCCTCCAGAATGGAGAGAAAATGAGTTTCTGTTGTTTAAGCCACACAGTCAATGGCATTTTGTTATAGCAGCCTGAACAGACTAAGACATCACTGGGCAGATAACTGAATTAACCATGTAAAGCACAGGCCCAGGATGCAGTGAGCACATGATGTGTGGTGGTCTACTCACTGCTTAGCTGTGTGATTTGCAGTCATTCTCACGTCTGCAAAATGGGAATCCTGGCAGCTACCACCCTAGAGGATAGGGAGGATAAAGTGAGACAGGACATGTGAGGGCACCGTGTAAGCAGTGAGGGGGCAACTGACACCTGGGGGAATTGCTGCCTGAATGCCCCACAACATAGGGGCCATGAGGCAGCTGCACCCCTTTGCAGCCTTTTAGGAGAGGGTAGTCCTTAGCCTCTGAAGGGCAGTGTTATGGCTGAACTGAGTCCCCCAAATTCATGTATTGATGTCCTAACCCCCAGTACATCAGAATGTGAGTATTTGGAGATAGGGTCTTTAAAAGTAACAAAGGTTAAATGAGGTCTTTGGGGTGGGTCCTAATCCAATACACCTGGTGCCTTTAGAAGACGAGGAGGCAAAGACACAGATGAAATACACCAAAGGATGCCCATAGGATGACACAGGGAGAAGGTGAGCATCAGCAAGCCGAGGAGAGGGGCCTCGGAGGAAACCATATCTGCTGACACGTTGATCTTGGACTTCCAGCCTCCTGGATGGTGAGAAAATAAATTTCTGTTGGTTAAACTACCCAGCCCGAGTTGCCTGATACAGGTTGATTTGTTCACAGCTGCCTCTGCCCTCAGCCTAGAGAGAGTTGGTCTTTTATTCCTCAACCTCCTCTGAAGGTTTTTCTGTCTGTCACTAAGCCACCTGCTCACCGGCCTCCCAACTTTGTAACAGGTGAACAAAACACTTACATGTTAGAAAAAATATGAGCGTGGCCTTAACTCCTACTGGACCTAAACCTCTTGCAAATAAAAACTACAAACTCTAGGCAGAAAAGAAAAACAAAAAATAAGCTCTACTCAAGTATCTGCTTAACCTTTGAACTACACAGGCTTTTAGGCAGTCTCAATGCATTTTAGCTAAGGATAAAATATTTAAACTGTGATTTGAGCTGATACTAAAAAGATGAATTTGCCATTTAAGTTCAACTGAGAAAAAAAATGAACATTCTCTGGAAGATTTGAACAGAGTCTAGAACCTCCACAACATAATGTTCCTAACATTCAGGATACAATCTAAAATTGCTTGACATATGAAGAACGAAGAAAATGTGACCCAGTTTCCGCCAAAAAGTCAATCAACTGAGAACAATTCAGAGATGAGCAAGATGTTGAAATTAAAAGACAAGGATTTTAATAAAGATATTACAATGATACTCAATTAAGTAAAGGGAAATATGCTGGCAGGAAAGAAAAGATAAGAAATCTCAGCTAAGAAACTGAAAATAAGGACCAAGTGAAAATTCTGGAACTGAAAAAAAGGCAATATCTGAAATTAAAGATTCACTGGATTGTCTTAATAGCGGAACAGAGAGGAGAAATGAAGATCAGTGAACTTGAATACAGATAAAATCTATTCCGAAGAGGGGAGAGAAAAATGATTTACAAATAATGAACAGAGCCGTGGGAACCTAGGGGGTAATATCAAAAGGTGTAACATAGATATAATTTGAGTCCTGTAAGTAAAGGAAATAAAGGATGGAGCAGAAAAAACATTTGAAGATGTAGTGGTCAAAACATGTCCTCAATTTGTTGTTGTGCCACGCAAATGTGAGATTCTGAAAGTTCAGTGAACTCCAAATTGGATTATTTAGTTCTTTTCTTGTTTAGAGAAAATATGCAGCTTGCTTTCAGCACTCACTTAAATTTACATAAACATGCTCTTTTAGGCTGAAGCAAATCTGACTAATTTTCAATGTGAAATAAAATATAAAACTATTCTTGGAATTTTTTGTTTTTTGTTTTTTGTTTTTGATGGAGTTTTGCTCTTGTCACTGAGGCTGGAGTACAATGGCACAATCTTGGCTCACTGCAACCTCCACCTCCCAGGTTCAAGCAATTCTCCTGCCTCAGCCTCCTGAGTAGTTGGGATTACAGGCACATGCTACCATGCCTGGCTAATTTTTGTATTTTAGTAGAGACGGGGTTTCACCATGTTGGCCAGGCTGGTCTCGAACTTCTGACCTCATGATCCACCTGCCTTGGCCTCCCAAAGTGCTGAGATTACAGGCGTGAACCACCGCGCCTGGCCTCTTGGAGTTATTTCTAAACAGAGCTCACATCAGAATTGTCTGAATCATCAGAACTGTCTATTCCAGATAAATCTGATTCATCAGATGAATCTTTGGCCAACAACTTGAGAATGATGTTAACATCACGTGTAGGAAGGCTACATTTTCTAGGATTTGACATTTTCAGCAATCAAGAATTACTGTATTTCGTAAATGAAAATATCACTGCTGAAAACAGAATGCTATAAATAGAATGATGTATTTTGTTTCCAAAGTTGATATACCAGAGTGATGCAAAAATAATAATAAAAGTGAGACATTCTGTGGCAAAATTATCTCAGGGTAAACACTGCAGTGCCAACCCAAGTATTCTCAGGGAAAACAGGCAAAGGGTTAAAGAAATCTATGCCTATATGTTATTGTTAAATTGCTGAAAACCAAAAGAAAGATGAAATCCTTAAAGCACCCAGAGAAAAACTAGACACATTACACATGGAGGAATATGATTTGAATAACTGCAGACTTCTCAAAACTATGAGGCCACAAAGCGGTGGAACAATATCTTTAAAGTTCTGGAAAAAGAAACTGTCAACCTAGAATTCTGTAATCAAAATGAAGGTAAAATTAAACTATTTTCAGATCAAAGAAAACTTAGAAGTTCTTTGAAGGAAGATGATATCGGTTGGAAATTCAGATTTAAAGAAGTAATGAAGAGTATCAAAACTGGGAAAGGTGTCACTTTCCCAGAAATAAGGAACATGAAACAGAGGGAAGAAGCAGAAAACGAATAATAAATTAACACACCAACTCTAACCATATCAAAAATCATGTTAAATGTTAGTGGAACTGAGCATTATAATTAAAAGGCAGAGATTGTCAGACTAGATTTTAAGAAACAATATCCACATTTCACAACCATTAGGAAGGCTACTATCAAAAAAAGAGAAAAGGACAGATGTTGAAAAGGATGTGGAGAAATCAGAGCCCTTGTACTATGTTGGTGGAAAATGTAAAATGGCACAGCTGCTATAGAAAACAGTTTGGCAGTTCCAAAAAATTAAACAGAGAATTTCCATATGATCCAGCAATTCCACTTCTGGGTATATATCCAAAATAATTCAAAGCAGAGTTTCAGAGAAATATTTATACACCCATGACACCCACATTCGCAGCAGTATTATTCACAATAGCTAAAAGGTGGAACCAAAGTTTATGGACAGATGAGTGAACAGACAAATGTGGTATATCCAAACAGAGGAATAATATTTAACCTTAATAAAGAAGTAAATTCTGATACATGCTACAACATGGGTAAACCTTGAGGACATTATGCTAAGTGAAATAAGCCAGTCATAAAAAGATAAATACTGCTTGATTCCACTTACCTAAGATATCTGGAGGAGACAAACTTATAGAAACAGAACGGTTGTTGCCAGGGGCTGGAGAAAGAGAGAAATGGGGAGTTATTGTTAATGGATGACATGGTTTGGGTCTGTGTCCCCACTCAAATCTCAAGTCGAATTGTAACCCACAGTGTTGGAAGAGGGGCCTGGTGGGAGGCGATTGGATCATTAGTGGATTTCCGCTTGCAGTTCTCATGACAGTGAGTGAGTCCTCATGAGATCTGGTTGTTTACATGTGTAGCACCTCCCCCTTCTCTCTCTTCCTCCTGCTCCAGCTGTATGCCTTCTTCCTCTTCACCTTATGCCACGATTATAAGTTTCCTGAGGTCTGTCCAGCCATTCTTCCTATACATCCTGCAGAACTGTGAGCCAATTAAACCTCTTTTCTTTATAGATTACTCAGTCTCAGGTAGTTCTTTGTAGCAATGCAAGAATGGACCAATCCAATGGGTATAGAGTTTGTTTTGTAAGGTGACAAAGTTCTAGAGATTGGTTGCATAACAATGTAAATATACTTGACACTACTGAACTGTGCATTTAAAAATGGTTAAGGTGGTAAATTATATATTATCTGTATTTTAACACAATAAAAAGTGACTTTTTTTTCCAATACAAGACCTAGCTGTAAAAATTATTTTAAGAATTCACTTCAAATATGAAAACTTGGACAGATTGACCATAAATAGTGGGAGAAAGATATACCATGCAGCCAGTAAGCACAAGAAAACTGGAGTGGTGGCCAGGCACGGTAGCTCCCACTGGTAATCCCAGCACTCTGGCGGGCTCAGGCAGGTGGATCACGAGGTCAGGAGTTCAAGACCAACCTGGCCAACATAGTGGAAGTCCGTCTCTACTAAAAATACAAAAATTAGCCGGGTGAGGTGGTGCATGCCTGTAGTCCCAACTACTCGGGAGGCTTAGGCAGGAGAATTGCTTGAACCCAGGAGGTGGAGGTTGCAGCTAGCCGAGATCACACCGCACTCCAGCCTTGGCAATAGTGTGAAACTCCATCTCAAATTAAAAAAAGAAAGAAAGAAAAAGAAAACTGGGGTGGCTGCATTAATATCCAGTGAAACCAAATGCAAGACAAAGAGCATTAAAAGCGATAAAGAGGCTGGGCACGGTGGCTCACGCCTATAATCCCAGCCCTTTGGGAGGCTGAGGTAGGCGGATCACGAGGTCAGGAGATTGAGACCATCCTGGCTAACACGGTGAAACTCCATCTCTACTAAAAAATAAATAAATAAATAAATAAATAAAAAATTAGCCGGGCCTGGTGGCACATGCCTGTAGTCCCAGCTACTTGGGAGGCTGAGGCAGGAGAATGGTGTGAACCCAGGAGGCAGAGCTTGCAGTGAGCCGAGATCACGCCACTGCACTCCAGCCTGGGCAACAGAGCAAGACACAAGACACCATCTCAGAAAAAAAAAAAAAGCGATAAAGAGGGACACTTCACGATGATGAAAGAGTCCATTTATCAGAAAGTCATCATGATCGTAAACATGTGTGCACCTAATAAAAGAAGAAATAGACAATCATACAGTCTTAGAGATTTTAGCAGCCATTTCCCAGTAATTGATAGAACAAATAGAGAAAAATTCAGTTAAAATATAGGTGATATAAAAAGATGATCAAAGACCTTGTCCTAATTGGTGTTTACACTATACCCTGCAACTTCAGAATACACATTCTTTTCAAGTGTGTGGCATGTTCTGCAAGATAGACCACCACATCCTGGGGCACATAACAAGTCTTAATACAGTTAAACAATTGAGATAATGCAGGAGGTGTACATCAACAAAAATGGAATAAGTTAGAAATCAATAATAATATCTGGAAAAATTCCTGTTAGACAGAATAAGGTCACCTCCCACCCTAAAAGGTATCCGTATCCTAATCCCTGGAACCTGGGAATGTATTTCACGGGAAAGGAGAATTAAGGTTGCAGATGGAATTAAGGCTACTAGGCAGCTGACTCAGAGAATAGGAATATTATTTTGGGTTGTCTGGCTGGGTGCAATGTAATTACAGAGGCCTATTAAAGTGGAAGAGGGAAGAGCAGAAGCAATCAGAAGGGTGTAATGTGAAAAAGTTTCTGCCAGCCCTTGCTGGCTTTGAGGATGAAGGAGGTGGCCATGAGCCAAGGAGCACAGGTGGCCTCTAGAATCCAGGAAATGCAAGGAAATCAACTCTCCCAGAACCTCTGGAGAGGAATGCAAGTCGCCTGGTGCCTTCAGTTTAGCCCAGTGAAACCCATGTTGGACTTCTGACTCGCAGAACTCTAAAATAATAAATTTTGTGTTAAGTCACTAAATTTGTGGTAATTTGTTATGGCAGCAATAGAAAATTAATACAACCCCCAATTTCAATTCACTAGGGTTGTTATAATAATTAGGCTTAATTAAAATTAAGGAGGTTAGAAACCAAAGAGGAGCGTGTCTTGGAGGAGAGCTACACCTGGCTCCTCCCGTGACTCCCTTCCCTGGCACTGCAGTGAGGTTTGGACAGCAATGTTCACCTTTCTCACAGTTGGCTGCACAAGCAGTTCCCATACCCAGCATAGTGGTTGGGTAGTGTACATTCAAAAATTCATGTCCACCCAGAACCTCAGAATGTGACCTTATTTGGAAGTAGCGTTTTTGCAGATGTAACTAAGGCTCGGGATGAGATCCTGCTAGATGAAGGTGGATGAAACGACTCAGACACGGAGGAGAAGGCGCTGTGACTGTGAATGCTGACACTGGGTGATGCATCCACAAGCCACGGAGTGTGAAGGATGCTGGTAGCCCCCAGAAGCGGGGACAGAGGCATGGGATGGGTTTTTTCTCAGAGCTTCCCGAAGGAACCAGCCCTGCCCACACCTTGATTTCAGACATTAGCCTCTAGAACTGTCAGATAATACACTTCTGTTGGCTTAGGTCACCCAGTTGGTGGTCCGTTATGACAGCCATAGGAAACCAATCTGCCCACCGTGCTGGTCTCCTGAACTACCACCACCAGAAGCAAATGCCAAGGGCTCCAGGGAGAATCAGGCTGCAGCGCCGGCTGGCAGGAGCAGACACGGGGAATCACCCTCACTTCCTTCTTGGGCTTTTCTGGACTCATGCTGCCCGCAGTGAAGCTCCTGAGGCACCAGCGGTCTTCCCTCTACCTTCATAGCAGCCCTGACCCAGGAGCTGGCCTGGCTTCCTGCCCCTGTCCATTCCCTGGGTGCTGGCCCAGGCCCGATACCTGCTCTGCCCAGGGCCACAGCAGCAGCAGGAATCCCTATGGTCATGGCTGGGGCCTCACTGGAGGCCACATCACCTCTTATACCCTGAAGCCACCCAGCCTCTGGGACTTGTGGGTGAGTAGTCTGGGCCCACACACTGGGTCACCCCTCTTTGCCTTTCCTTCTCAAGTTTCCTTTCAGGTCAGGCAGAGCTGCGGGGTCAGGGGACCCCTGCCCTGCCGGTCCCCTACAATTGCCAGCTGCTGAGGACTTGCCCAGAGCCCACCTCTCACTCAGGCCAGGCGAGGCATCTGGGTTGTTGCCAGAGAGGCCTGTGCAGCCGGCTGGCCAGGCTCACCCAAGGAAGGGACCCCTGGCGCTGTTGGTTGTGAGCCCAAGCAATGCACAAGACCAAAGGGAGAGTCCCCGCCCACCGCCCAGGGCTGCTGAGTCTACACAGGGCGCATTTGGAGTGGTGGTGCCTGAAGTGTCTGGCCTAGGCAAGGCCCTCAGAGGCAGGCACTTAGCACAAAAGACAGTCGTCCATTCAGGATTCAGACGTACCAGGGAGTCAACCCCTTCAACAGGACAGGCAGCTGAGCAGAGGGCTTGGGACCCTACATCCAGGGAGGGCCCTCGCCAGGGGCAGAGCGACGCCTGGCCAGGCCCTCCTGCTGAGACAAGTTGAGGAGGCAGCAGGTGAAGCTCTGCATGTGATGCCCACAGCACATGCGCTGAGGAAGGGGTCTCGGCCTGCGAGGAGAGCAGAGCAGCACCTGGGCCTTCGGGAAATGTCCTGATTATTCCAAGCAGCTGCAAGCGAAAGTCTCACAGCCGAGGGGCCGGGGGTTGCCAGGACTGGGGTAGTGGCCGTTCAGGGTCTCAGGATCCCCCATAGAGAGGAGGTGTTCAGGCATCTGCAATCAAACCTACTGGAGTCCCAGCTCTGAAAGCGATGCTGACCTGAGCCCTGCCTGCAGCCTTGGCTCTTGCTGAATTAACGCTAACTCAGTCCACCCTAGCTTCACCCGGCGGTGGGATAGCGAGTCCCTGGGTGGGACTGTAGCGTATCCTTCCCCGTCTTCCTGAATTAACGCTAACTCAGCCCACCCTAGCTTCACCCGGTGGTGGGATAGCGAGCCCACAGGTGGGACTGTAGTGCAACTTTCCCCGCCTTCCTGAATGCTAACTCTCAGTCTACCTTTAATTTGATTTCGCTGGTGGGCTAGCTGTCCCACACAGGGGAATGTAGTGCACCCTTCTCCATTCCAACAGCTTTGGGGGCAGAGTGTGGTCCTATGTCCCCGGTTGGCTGTGGTCTCCACTCAGGGTGTGCAGGTTTGGGGGAAGGGTGTGGGGTGGTGGCTGCGCGTGGGTCAGGGGAGGCTGTGGGTTCCTCCACCCCATCGCCAGGCCTTGTTTGGCTCCCCAAGGAGAGCTCTGAAGTGGGGCATGGGGAGACTGAGATGGCAACAGGGCAGCAGCGGTGACCTCTGACTGGGGACGGTGTTGGCGCCTCTGAGCGGCCTGGAGTCTGTTCCAGCAAAGTAGTAGTGGACACGGGGACATTTCTACTCAAACAAAAGTCTTCAGGAGCGGCGAGCATGTTGGGCAGCAGTACGTGGACGTTTCTCACTAGAGCTCCCCCAGGGTCTGGCAGCAGGTAGGTGGTGAGTGTGGGAACCTTCCCCTCACTCGGAACCCCTCGGAGCCAAGGGGCACTTAGGCTCGGGCTGACAGCCTGAGGACTCAGGGCTGGTGGGTGCTCACTGTCAGCCTCCTGCCTCCCACACAGAGGGCTGTGCTCCCTGGAGGACCGTGGGCACGGGGTCCTGCCAGAGGCACCTGTTTCTCCCCAGTGGTCCAGGATTCATAAGACCTCCTTGATGGCCGAAGAGCCACAGATGTGGGGAGGTCTCCGCCCCCTTGTTCTCCAGGCTTGGGAGCTTGACTGCTGGAGGTGAGAAGCTTGGTGGGCCCAGTTTTGGCTCGTGGGTCACTTGTGGCTGCAGGTCACGAGCGTCCATCTGACCAACAGGCCTGTTTCTCACTGGAGCCCAACAAGCAAATGGTGCCACATGGAGGAATGCCAATTCCCTGCCCATTTTTTTTGTATATATATATTTTGAGATGGAGTCTCGCTATCGCCCAGGCTGGAGTGCAGTGGTGTGATCTCAGCTCACTGCAACCTTCACCTCCAGGGTTCAAGTGATTCTCCTGCCTCAGCCTCCTGAGTAGCGGGGACTACAGGCACCCACCACCATGCCTGGCTAATTTTTGTATTTTTAGTAGAGTCAGGATTTCACCATATTGGCCAGGCGGGTCTCGAACTCCTGACCTTGTGATCCCAAAGTGCTGGGATTACAGCCGTGAGCCACCGCGCCCGGCTCCTTTTGTATATTTTAGTATGCATGGAGAGGTGTTTATTGCCTGAACATGGTGCCCAAATTACCTGCCCCCAACCCCCACACTGGTCAGCACTGGAGCTCTGGTGCAAAGCTGACCTCTGGGATCGTTTTGTGGATTCTCAAGGGCTGTGAGGGGAAAAACATTTCAAATTAGGGAGGATGCCCAGTAACTGGGAGCACTTGGAATCTCCAGCCTCACAAACACAACCACGTCTAAATGTAATTCAAAGAGAGGAAAAATTACTCTCCATGAATATCCCTTGAAATTGCCCAGCAGAGAATACTCTGGAGTGGCACGTGGATGCATCCCAAATTCTCTGGAATGAGGATGTGAAGAGCATCCAGGCTGGCATCCCCTGGATAGTATCGCACAGGCAGGTGCAGTGTGGACAGCAGCATGGATGTTCAGCCACCCAAGTGTCCCCTCACCCTTCAACCACAAATCCCACTGTCAATGCTGCAGACAGACACAGTTCACTCTATAAGATCACCCGTGAAATGGGAGTGCCTGACCACGTGCCTGGAAATGTGAAAGGATAATTCTCAGCACTGTGAGCGGCTCCTGACACTGTTCATGGGAACCATTTGCCTGTAAACACAGATGTTAAAGCACATCCTTCTTGGCACATGGCAGGGTATTAACCAGCGAATCAGTCAAAATACAGAATTCTAAGGACAAATGAGTAAGATCACGGAGGCTTGCTGTGTTCATCTGCTGGGGCTGACCTAATGCCACCACCTGGGGCAGGATGTTAACAATGTGTTTATTCTCTCAGTGTCTGAAGGCTGGAAGTTCAAGATCAAGGTGCCAGTAGGTGGGTTTCCCCTGAGGCCCCTCCTCCTGGCTTGCAGACAGCAAAGGTGCTGTGTCCTCGCCTGGCCTTACCCTCTGTGCACGCATCCCTGGTGCCACTCCCTCTTATGATAAGGATGCCAGTCCCACTGCATTACGGCCCCACCCTTAGGACCTCATTTAACCTCTGTTACCTTCTTAAAGGCCCCAGTTCCAAATATAATCACAATGGGGGTCAGGGTTTGGAGCTATGAACCAGAAGGGGCACAGTTCAGCCCCTGACACGAAGCAACATGCTCTCCTTCCCGGCTTGAGTGTTGGTTAAAGCTCCTGCTTGGCTTTGGCCCATAGAATCTCACAGAACCCAGAATAGAAGCTTGCCCGTCACTGCTCTGAAGCAGGGAGCCTGGGACCGACGGCCCTGGGGTGAGGGCCTGCCCCGCACCAGCCATGCTGCTGGGGGTTTCTGCACCTCGTCTTTGATCTTTGTCACACCTGCAAGGCCAGGGGTAACAGTCCCATTTGCAGATGGTGGAACTGAGTTTCTAGGAGGTGAAGTCATTTTCCCAAGGCCACTGGGCTCGTGTGTCCAGGCCCTGGAGACAGAGTTGGGCCATAGACTTTCCTGGCCTTGTCCAGAGTGAGAAACAAATGCATGATGTGCCCGTGCACCCTGGGGATAGCATTAAAAGGCCACACTTATGGGCACGGGGTGCATCTCAGAAGCATTTTGTGAACCATCCTGTCTCCAATTTGCACTTTTTGTGTACTTTTAAAAGGCAACTTGTACTTCCAATGACTGTAGAAGAAAATGAACTTCCAGCCACCTCTTACACCTGCATTTTATGAATGTCTGCTGACCTCAGCAGGAGCAAGAGTTTCTCAAGTGGGAGTGAGTTGGTCTTAGGGGATGAGTGTGCGCAGCAGGCTCTTGTAAGGCTGCTTCCATCATCTGCAGGAGACGGGCACAGGCGGGAGACGGGCACAGGCGGGAGACGGGCACAGGCAGGAGACGGGCACAGGCAGGAGATGGGCACAGGCAGGAGATGGGCACAGGCGGGAGACGGGCACAGGCAGGAGATGGGCACAGGCAGGAGATGGGCACAGGCGGGAGATGGGCACAGGCAGGAGACAGGCACAGGCGGGAGATGGGCACAGGTGGGGGATGGGCACAGGCGGGAGACAGGCACAGGCAAGAGATGGGCACAGATGGGAAATGGGTACAGGTGGGAAATGGGCACAGGCAGGAGACGGGCACAGGCAGGAGATGGGCACAGATGGGAGACGGGCACAGGCGGGAGATGGGTACAGACAGGAGATGGACACAGGCAGGAGATGGGTACAGACAGGAGATGGGCACAGGCAGGAGATAGGCACAGATGGGAAATGGGTACAGATGGGAGATGGGCATAGGTAGGAGATGGGTACAGATGGGAAATGGGTACAGATGGGAGATGGGCACAGGCAGAAGATGGATACAGGCAGGAGATGGGCACAGGCAGGAGATGGGTACAGGCGGGAGATGGGCACAGGGAGGAGACAGGTACGGGTGGGAGATGGGCACAGGAAGGAGATGGGCACAGGCAGGAGATGGGCACAGGCGGGAGATGGGCACAGGCGGGAGACGGGTACAGGTGGGAGATGGGCACAGGCAGGAGATGGGCAGAGGCAGGAGACGGGCACAGGCAGGAGACAGGCACAGGCAGAAGGTGGCCAGAAGTGTGCCAGGGGGACAGGCTTGAAGTGGGGTGGGATGTGGGCTAACAGGGTGGGCCCTAGGGAAAAGCCACTCCAGGTCTCTGCTCCTGGTGCATCCCGTGGGGCCGGGGCAGCTCTTCATGGCATCACAGAGACAGGGTAGTGGGCCACTAGGGACCAGGCTGCCGGGCAAACACTGCCACCTTGTCTATTGGAGAGCTGAGGCCACGGCTGTCTTGCTCGAACACATCAGCAATTGCAGGACGACTTCCTGAGCGAGGACGTGAAGTGGGAGTGAAGCCTGTCGGGAAGGGGTCACACACTGATTCTCACCAGGGCACAGTCTGGAATGAAGGAGACCAGGCCCCGCGCCTTGTGGGGGCGGAACCATCCTTACCACCTTGGCTTGCACAGAGAAGGTGACTGTGGCTCCTGGGGAGTCCTGTCCTGCCAAGCCAGTGGGGTCCTGGGCTCAGGATGAGCAGTCTGGATGACACATGGCTCCGGGGTCTGGCCTCCGTGGACTCGTGCCTTCTGCACCAAGGTGCCCTGGCTGGGCCTGGACCAGGTTGGAGGAGGCAGATGGTGAGGCACACCAGGGTGGGGAGGGAGGTCTGGGAACATGTCCCATCCTGCCCCACTATGTCTGCAGGAACCCTGAAGCTCTTTGACCCCGAAGTGGCCCTGCTTGCCCCACCCAGCTCTGTGCCCCATGCCCACCTAGGCTCCTAGGACAGCCAGCACCAGTGCTCCCCACACAGGAGTCTGGATGGTCAAAAGAGGCGCCCTCTCTAACCTTGTGAAGCAGGGCTCAGAAGTGCGTGTGGCTGCTGCTGATTATAAACAGAATTGCCTAAATTCAGGGAATTTGAATTTAATGTCAAAATGTCAGCCACAGTCACTGTGAATGTGAGCTGGGTGACTGTCCTGTTAGCAAATCGAGCATGGGGCTGAGGTGGTTCCCACGTCCTTCTAAGAGGAAAACTACTCTTGGCCTCACTCCTCCCTCTTGTGCAGGCTGAAACCACCCGAGAGAGCAGGGGGTGCAGGAGAGTGGGTGGCACCCTGTGGCCAGACCAGCAGGGTCCCCCAGTGACACATCACGGGGGCTGGATCACCTCATCCGTCAAATGGGCATAGGAGCATCTCCCTCACTGGAGGTGGGGAAGGACGAACCCATCCAGGCAACGCGAGCTCGGCCCCATTCTGACAAATGTCAAGCCCTTGACCAACAGCAACAGTTGCTTCTCTAATCCCTGCTTTGCCAACAAGGCCCAACTGTTGCCTCTTTAAGTACATGTAAAGTTCAGTTCAGCTGAATGTTCCTCTTTGGTGATTCATTCATGAGTGCCTCCGTGGGCTGGGGACAGCCTCCAGGACCTGCGTGCAGGAGGGGAGGCAGGTGCAGAGGTAGATGATATAATAACACCCCCTGAGGTCATCCGAAAAGTGGGCTGTGCGGCAGCAAAGGAAACCCAGAGGACGGGGCAGGACCCAGGAAGGCAAGGAGCCCATGGAACACTGAGAGGGAATGAGGGCTTTGTGCTGGGGGTGCCCCATGCTGCCTTGGCAGGGCAACCCAACGGTGAAGGGTGGGTGGGCTGCAGGGAGCTGATTTTTTCCAGTGGCTCCCTGAATCCCTGAATTAATTTTCTAGGGCTGCCATCACAACAAATGGCTGCAAACTTGGATGGCTGAAAACAACAGACATTTATTCTTCCACAGTTCTGGAGGCCGGAAGTCCAAAATCAAGGTGTCTGCAGGGCAGTGCTCTCTCCCAGGGCTCTGGGGTGGTTTCCGTCTGGCCTCTGGGTTCTCAGTGCTCTCTGGGTTCCGTGGCTTGCAGCTGCTGCATCCCATCTCCCCCTCCAGCATCACATGACCGTCTTCCTCTGTCTGTGTGTCATTTCTTCTCCTCATAAGGACACCAGTCACTGGGTTAGGGCCCACTCTAATCCAGCATGACCTCTTAACTAACAGCATCTGCAGAGACTCTATTTCCAACAAGTTCCATTCTGTAGTGCCAAGTGGATGTGGATTTGGGGGGACACTGTGCAACCTACTCCAGTCTTTTTGGGAAGTCTAAAGAGCAGCCCCTGTGCCCCCAGGTTGGGATGACTTTGGTTTTTCTTCTCCAAGTGATGCCTGTAATGCCTCCAAAGTCTCATGTGATATCGATGAATATCCGCAAGTGTTTTGCATTCTCCACGATGAAAACAGCATGGGCTGGAGTTCTGTCCAGGTTAGCCACGTGGCCCTGTGCTTTCTCTTCTGGGGAGGGGAGGTGCTTCCCCTGAAGCCTCAACTAAGCCCTACAGCAATGACAATGGGGCAATGGGTGGGGAAGGAGCTGCTGGCCTCAGACTCCAGCAACTAAAGGGCTGAGCTCCTCCTGGCATCCCTGGACACTCCATTTTTGCCCCTCTCCACTGGCTGCACTCGCTGCAGCTTCCACCACCACTTTAGATTGGATTCATTTAACCGGACTTCATAGGGCTCATCTGCTTGCCTGTGGTAGACACAAAACAGGAACTGGCTCAAGCAGAAAGAATGACTCAGCGAAAACACTTGGAGACACCTCAAGAGCCACTAAGCTACTAGAAAAGCAAGAATGAGCCAGACTCTGGACATGAGCTCCAGGCCACAGATGCCCCCCGGGCCCTCCTGCTCCTTCCCCACTCGCCTCTCTTAGCATAGGGGCCATTGGCTTCTTTCACTCGCACTGCAAATTGGCTTTCTCCATGGCAGCCAACAGCTTCCAAGTGGGATCTCAGCTGACAGAGAGAGCCCCACTCCCCTCTCCAAGTCCAGAAACCTCAGAACAGCAAATCATTGGTCAGGGCCTCCCAATCAGCAGAGGCCAGCCAGGGACAAGGAGCCCCCAGGGGACCGTGGGGGACCAGGCAGGCAAACCAGGGAAGTCCACACCACACCGCCATCACACAGTGATCTTCGGTTCCGGGAATAGCATTTGGAAGCCACTAGGCAAATGTTTGTCATTTGAAACTCATTCCCTGTGCAGGGCTGGGCAAGGGCCTGGTCTGGAGCTCAGAGCAGCCATTGGAGCCATTTGGCTGGCACCTGCTTGTGCTTACAAGGGAGCGATGCTCCAGCACCAGTTCCACCAGCTTCTTCCAGGGCCTTGAGGTGCAGTGACCAGGGAGGGTGTGGCAGCTTCTCTAGGCCAGGAATACCATGCCCTCGGAGGGCCTTTTTCATCAGCTTGCCTGCAGCCAGCCTGACAGTCGCCCCACTCCCTGGATCAGGGATGCCAAGTCCCTGAGCAGATAGTGCTGGCTCTCACCAATGACAGCCTCGTGTTCCTGCATGCTTTTCAAGTGCAGGCGAGCCTGTCAACAGCTCAGAGAAGACAGCAGGAAGTAAGGGATGGAAGGGAGAGGAGGAGAGGCAGACACAGAGTGCTTGGGCCACACAGGCGGGCGAGTGTTCTCCTGGGAGTGAGCCAGAGAGCTGGGAGGAATCTGTGGACCAGAGGACCTCTGAGGGCTGCCCAGTGCCCCTCAGTGGGGGCCAGAGATCAAAATGGTAACTCTGTGAAGTGGGAATTTTTGATGACAGCTTGAGCAAGTTTAGAAAGAGGATTTAATGGGTTGAACTAGAGAGTCTAGAAACATCAATGGCTTCAGGCATGGAGTGACCCATATCGGGTTGGCAGCCTGTGGCCTGAAGGCCAGATTTGCCCTGCCACCTACGTGCATCCACGGACATTTGTTCAAGTATTGTCTTTGCCTGCTTCTACTCTACTGTGGCAAAGTTGAGTAGGCGTGGCAGAGAACGTTGGCCTGCAAAGCCTGCGGTATTTATTGTCTGTTCTTTTACAGAAGAGATTGACCGACTTCTGCTCTGCAGCTGTGCTGTCCAATATGGCAGCCACTGGCCACAGGAGGCTCTTGGTTTCTGCACTCTTGAAATATGTCTAGTCTGAATTAAGATGAGCTGTCAGTGCAAACTAGAGTGCACACCAGGTTTTAGACTTCGTGTGAAGAGAAGAATATGAAGTAGCTCATTAGTAATGTTTTTATATTGATTACACAGTAAGATGTTTTTAATTTGTTGGGTTAAATAAAATGTAGAGTTAACTTCACCTGCTTATTTTTACACTTTTTTTCAAAGATAGGGTCTTGATGTGTTACCCTGGTCTTGAACTCCTGGGCCCGTGAACTTCCTGCCTCAGCCTCCCTAGTAGCTGTATCAGAGGTGCATGCCATTGCGCCCAGCCTATTTTTACACTTTTAACGTGGCTGCTACAAATTTGAAATTGTATTTGTGACTCCCTTTGCTTTTCTGGCAGACAGGGCTGATTTAGAGGCTCAGCCATGTGGCGTGTTTCTTCCACATCCCAGGCAGGTTTTCCACACGGGTGGGCGAGCTGGCTGCCGGCACCATCTTATTCAGATTGTAGCCCATTAGCGGACCAGGAAATCTTGGTCATGACTATACAGTAGGTCATGATCAGTATTTTTGAAAAATGAGATAGAATAAAATGGAATATGTTTAGAGCAAATTACACACCATAGATGAGTGCTGGTTTGCAAAACCTATTTTAGTTATGCATTATTTATTTCATCCACTTAAGTGGATGTACCATGATTTTTTGACCAACTAAGAAAGAGAACACAGCCAATTAAACCATGGTGCAAGGCACTGATGACAGATATCTGGAACAGCAGAACTGGCCACAGCAGCCCCTTGGTGCTCTTGAGTTTCCTCCTATTCCAAGGGATTTTCCCATTTCTCCTGCCTTCAGTTGCATCTCCCTACACAGGTCCCGGTCACCAAACACAACAGTGGCCGAGTGGCATCTGGTGCCTCTGTGTACCCAGATGCCCCGAGGTGTCCCTTGTGTTTTAGCAGAGATCCTATGGCAATGGTTTTGAGCATCTGTGCAGTAAGAAGGAGAGGCTCTGAGACTCTAGCCAGCCCTGTGGCCTGTCTGCTTGGCAGTTCTAGATGAGCATGGTGAGCTCACCTCCCTGGCACCCCAGGTGGGTGGGGTCCCCACTGTCTGCAAGTCCTCTCTGCAAATGGCTTCTTGGCCTTGTGGGCGCTGACTACACGGGCAGCCCACAGGTCTTGACCAGTGGTCCACCCTATCCTGCCCCTCACTGCAGAAGCCACCAAGGTCCCAGGCCTGGACACATCGGAGTTTATGTGGGTGGTGAAGCCTGAGAGCTCTTTGGACTGGGCATCCAGTTTCTCTTGCGGATGCACAAAACGAGCAGACCCTGACTTTCTGCCTCTCCTGGGTAATGGTGGCAACCTCACCCCATCCCCCTGGCGTCGTTTTTGTGTGCCACGTAGCCTGAATGTTGAGCCTTCACGCACAGGCTGCAGGGCCATGACACAGCTCTGGTAAGTGAGTGCAGAGCACGCGGCTTTAAAATGAGGTTGGAAAGTTTTGGGCTACGCATTTAACGAGTTTTGCATTAAGGTTGAACACAGATGCTATCATTTGCGTTTCACAGTGCTGTTTGGAACAGATGTTTAATACTAAATGAAGAGTAAATTTGGACATGGCTATGCATCAGACACCTACCATTAAAGAAAAGAGCTTCAAATACAGTGAAATCCTCCTCCAGCAGTGGTTTGCAGCAGGAAGCAATGAATCGTCCATCTGGGCTGCAGGGTGTAGGATGATCTTGAAGGAGCTGTGATCGCACACCTGAGCTCCCTGGTTGGACAGTGGACTCACTCTCGGAGCCTGCGGCACAGCAGCCCCCTGCTGCTGTCGGGAGGGGCTCCACGAGGGTCCTGAAACAACTGCAACCCAGCTGACCGCCAAGGCTGGTCCAGCCCAACATCCTAGCTCATTCTGAAGAAACCTTGGTGAGTTTTCCTCTCCAACACAGATTGTTCTAGAAAGGCATCCTAGCCCTTGCAGACCGATTCAGGAAGTTGAAGCAAAGTTATGAATATGTGACAGTCCTTCTATATATCATGATGCATGCTGTGTTCCATGGAACACTACAGTGCACTTATTATAGTTTATTTCATAAGGAGATGCACCTGAAGAACAATTTATTCGAATATTAATATCTCTTAAGGGAGACATCATCAACCTGACTAGAAACATTATTATGGTAAAGTCCTGGGGAAAACCTTGCAGAGCAAGGCAACAAAATCGATGAAAAAAACCCCCAGCACCACGTGGCCTGCGTGATGAAGGACATGAGGACCCTCGCTACACTGAGTTGCTTTGGCCGCCTCAGAAGGGCTGCTTGCAGGCAGGCCTGGCCCCCTGCCCGAGGGACCACCGGCCACCGTGACTGTAGCCCAGGAAGGCCAAGCTGGCTGAGAGCCTGGCGCTGTGGCAGGACCGACCCTGCCTTTCTGGAGGGAAAGAACCTCACATAGCTGAGAGCTGTGATTTGCCCCAGGGTGGGGCCGAAGGTGGGGGTGCGTGTGAACTCCCGGGAGAGGGCAGGGGAGTCGCTGAAGGCAGGAGCCCAGGTGATCGGGGGTAAGTCGCAGCTTCACACCTATGAACCAAAAGGCCTCTGGTGAATTTCTCTAAACTTTGCGTCTCCGTGCCTCAGTTTCCTCCTCAGTAAAATGTGAATAATGCCGTGACTTCTGAGGGCAAAGGGGGTTAATAAGGATGCAGCGCTCAGACCAGCCGCTGGCACAGAATGGGCACCACGGTGGTGTTTGTTACGGAAACTGCTGTCACGACCACAAGCAGCTGCGGGACTTCGGACAAGTCATTTCCTCTCCCTGGGCTTCAGACTTTCCCTGCAAAATAGAGATAATAATACTAGGCATCACCATAAAACAATTAAATTTACAGATGGCCCCAGCTGGCATTGGGCCGCCCTGCCCGGCTCTCTGTGGGCGGAGACACCTCCCACCCCCGGGACCCCAGCTCCCGGCTGCTGCCCAAGCCTCAGGACTCTGCCTGGAGAGAGGCAGGCCGGCTGCAGCCCCAGCTGCAAGGCTCATTTGGAAAATGGAAATGTACGTCATAATCCCATTTGTCATGCAATCGTGCTCCTGACAGCCGAACACTACTGTCCAAAGCAGAGATTTAGACCTAACGGGGAAAAATCTGTTAAAATTGACATATCCATTAGAAGATTTTAGAACTGAAAACCTATTCTTCATGGAGTGTTAGGATGACTTCTTAGGTGATGCTAAATCAATATCTCATACTTTGGTTGAATTCATTATTTTATTTTATGAGAACTGTCTAGTTCCTAAATTTTTCCTGTGTTATCTCTTCAGCACTGCCCCAGGAAGGCCATAGATGAATCTTTTAGATGCCAGCCATGGTTCTGACCCAAAGTCCCCCTGAAACAATGAAAGATAAGGGAAATGGGCAGATGGTTTCAAGTAGATCCGACATCACTAAAGGGGGCTGCGCTCTCCTGTCCACCACGTTGCCCCCGGACTCCAGTGCAGGGCCCCGTCCTCTGGAGCAGTCCCTGGGACCCCGTGCTGGCACCCTCACCTGCACTTCCCCTCTGAGCCGTGGGCCCATTCTTCTTCTTCTTCTTTTCTTTTCTTTTCTTTCTTTCTTTTTTTTTTTTTGAGACGGAGTCTCGCTCTGTCGCCCGGGCTGGAGTGCAGTGGCTGGATCTTGGCTCACTGCAAGCTCCGCCTCCTGGGTTTGTGCCATTCTCCTGCCTCAGCCTCCCGAGTAGCTGGGACTACAGGCGCCACCACCTCGCCTGGCTAGTTTTTTGTATTTTTTAGTAGAGACGGGGTTTCACCATGTTAGCCAGGATGATCTCAATCTCCTGACCTCGTGATCCGCCCGTCTCGGCCTCCCAAAGTGCTGGGATTACAGGCTTGAGCCACTGCGCCCAGCCTTATTTTTCTATAATTTAAACTTTTATTATAGATGAAGGGGTACGTGTGCAGGTTTGTTACATGGGTATATTGCATGATGCTGAGGTTTGGGGTCCAAATGATCCTGTCACCCAGGTGGCGAGCACAGGACCCAGTAGGTGGTTTTTCAGTCCATTCCTCCCCACCTGGTCATCCTCCTTGTCTGCTGTTCCCATCTTTATGTCTGTGTGCATTTAATGTTTAGCTCCCACTTATAAGTGAGAGCACGTAATATTTGGTCTTCTGTTCTTGTGTTAATTCACTTAGGATAATGGCCTCCAGCTCCACCCCTGTTGCTGCAAAGGACATGGTTTTGTTCTTTTTAAGGGCTGTGTAGTATTCCATGGTGTATATGTCCAATCCACTGTTGGAGGGCACCTAGGTTGATTCCATGTCCTTGCTATTGTGAACAGTGCTGCAGTGAACGAACGAGTGCCTGTCTTTTTGATAGAATGAATTATTTTCTTTTGCATATATCCCTTGCGCTTCTCTCAGAGTAGACACCAGAGGAAGGACAATCTCTCCCATGAAGAGGGAGAGGATACTTCTGGCTGCTGTCTGCTGACCAGTCAGGTTTCCATGTCTCCCAAAATGCATGGGAGACTCGACCAGAGGCCAGCAGAGGGATGGTGGGGCCTCGGGGGCACAGTGGCATGGGTGGAGGGCTGGGGGCAGAATCTGGAGGGGAAGCAGCAGCACAGGGCAGCTCAACCCCCACCCCTGCTCCCCAATCCCCAACCTGCCCACCTGGCCCCAAGCCCACTGGGATAGGGCCCTGAGCTCAGCTGCTGGGCAGGACCAAAGCCCGGGAGGTTTCCGTATGATTTTTGTCTCTGAATCAATGCTTTCATTCACATCTAAGAGCACACCACATAATAGGAAAACCACGAAATTCCATGTCAAATATAAGCCTTCAAATGAACCACTTGTTTTGGTAAGTGTGAAATAGCTCTTCTGAGGAAGCAGCCCAGGACCCGGGCGGACAGGAGGCATCTGGAACCAAGTCTCTGCACTGAGTGTGACCTGGGTGTGTTCCAGCCGCGGCTGGGGCCATGCTTGTTTGTTTCTTCATCTTTGTGACGGGGACAGGATCCTTCCCACCTTGTAGAGTTCCATCTGAGCTCTTCCCACTGCTGATTGGTATCATCTGTTATTACTATTCCTGCTGTTGTTTTCAAGCCACATGGCAAGGGAAGGAGTCTTCCTGGCTGGGCAGTGGCCCAATGTTTGTGGCAGCCAGTCGACCTGATAGAGACACGCCCATGTCCTGGGCCAGTGCCCCAGGCCCAGTACCGCAGCTCCGCTATGCCAGCGCCCACCCATTCACCCTCACCGGCGCTCTACCCGGCTCATTCACGGACATTTCCGTTTTCCTGTTTGGATAATGAACTTGACTTAGGTTGCACATCACACCAAGGGGCCCTTGAAGCCCTGAGCCTCTGGGATTCTGTGAGGTCAGCCCATTCATGCCCAAGTGAAATGTCCTGGAGAAGAGAATGGAAACATTAGGTCAACACAAAAAACCAGGAACACTTTGCTGTTCATTCGGGCAAGCATCTTCAGCATGCCTTCACCCCCGCCATGGCCCACCTTCTCTTCTGCTAGGTTTGTCATATCAGGTAGGGATTCAGAAATGACATGCAGGGAGGGCGGGAGCACAAGAAATGCTCAGTCACGTGGGTGGGCCGGGAGCGACTGTGCTCAGAAAGACCCACCAGGGAACCCCAGGTCCCCCAGCTCCCAGCTTCGTGGCCTCAGAGAGCCGCCCGGAGATTTTGAGCCTGGAAAACCTCGCTGCCGGCTTGGGAGTGTGACGCCACCTGTATTGTTTCCCGCGGCTGCCTGGACAGATGATTGCAAACTGAGTGCATTTAAATTTATTTTAAAACAACAGACATTTTTTCTCTCACAGCTCCAGAAGCCAAAAGTTGAAAACCAAGGTACTAGCAGGGCTGAGCCCCTCCGGAGGCTCTTGGGGAGGGTCCTTCCTCACTTCTTCCAGGTCCAGGTGGTTCTGGCATTCCTGGGTTTGCAGCTGCAGCCCGCCAGTCTGCCTTCTCCTCTGGGTTTGCATCACATCTCCCATGCACATCTCTGAGGACACGCAATGGCATTTGGGAAGCCCGCCGGGATGACTGGGGTGCACTCCGCACTCAAGATCTTCATTTCATTGCATCTTTTGTCATGAAGATAATAATTGCTTGCTTGCCATATAAAATCACATTTGCAGGTTCCAGGGATTGGGTCATAGACACACCTTTGGGGCCAACGTTCTGCCCACTCCACCACCTTTCAGGCACAGTGGGGATCAGAGGAGATGTCACCTGGTTTCCAGTTGGTGGCCCTGGTTGCTCGTCCTGGTTGCTATGTTCAGCCTTCATGAGGCTGAACACTGCAGCCAGGAGTGGAGTTATGGGACATCGGTCATCACTCTGCCCCAGCTCTGAGCCCCAAGGTGTTTCATGCAGGATGAGAGGCCCCCATGTTACGGAGACTCTGGGAGCTGCTTACGCATTTCCATCACTGTGTGCCCAGGGCCACTGTGTGCCTGGTCCCCAGTGGGGCAGCTGTGCTGGGGAGGGCCCTATTCATATCCCTGGGCCCTGGTGCCCTGTGCTGGTCCTGCCAGTGAGCTGCCAGCACCGTCCTTGAATCTCTCAATGCCACCTGCCTGGGATCCAGCCTCCACCATGGCCCGGCTTTTCCAGGCCTGTTCCAACTGTGCTCCAAAACTCCTTTCACCAACCTTGCGTGCCATTCTGCATCCTCTGGATGGGCTCGGAGGGACCTCACCAAAGGGGGATTTGTGGATCTCCTGAACACGTCCTGCCCCTGCCTTGGGCTAGATTTCAGGACTAAGTACACCAGGCAGGTGTTTTCTTCCCGAGCCTCAAAAGCAAGAATAAAGCAGAATGTGGAAATCCAGATCTTGGCTGGGAAGGAACAGAGTGGCATTGGCAAGGCCCCACTCTGATTTCCAGTCCAGACTTTTCCTGCTTGGCACAAGGCCCCACCGTGACAGCACTTTGCCTGTGGCCTGTCATGCTTTCCTGGAAGCACACGTCAGGGGTGAGTGCGAGGAAATAAGTTTATGTTTCTGAAAGATCTAACACACATTCCAGACCCAGGCTGCCTTTGGAACTGAAAGTCTGTTTTGTTAAAAGTGAAAAAAGCAGAATACTTACGACACGCTATGAATTTCTGCTCCAACAATGTTCATCTTGCCTAAAACACGAGCCAAGACCCATAAGTCATGGTGATTACAACCAGGCGACGGTCTGCAAGCCCACAGCGGCAGCAGAGCGCTGCGTCAGGTTCCCTGCTCCAAGAAAAAGAAACGGCGCTTTGTGTCTAATCCATCTTCTAATTATCCTTTCTGAGGACAAGGTTTATGACCAGACCCTTTCAATAATGATGTGATTGATACGGAACCTGATTCAGGTTTGCCCTAAATGGCTGTGGTGCCATCCAGAAATGATGAGTCTGCCATGTTTACCTACAAGCACACACGCGTGGTTCCTGCATGTTCATGTAGGTACTCGCTGCCGTGTGGAGGACGGTGCATCTCAGTCGGGCCGCAGACACTGAGGTTATTCACCTAGGCTGGCCGGTGGGGACGTCCGCTTTTCTCGAAATCGGCAAGACAATGCTAGCAAAGCCACCGAAGCTCACATCCGTAGAAACTGTTTATCTCCCTTTTTGTTTCTTCTCCTTTTTCAATCCTGGTTGAGTTCCTACAAAACAGAAGTAATTCCTTATTGCAAAGATTCGTCTAGCACAGAAATAAAGCAGACATAGCGCGAAGTTCAGGGCGAAAGCTCCTGTCATCCTTCTCTTCCTTCCTGGAGCAAAGGCCAGCAGCCAGTCTTGTCTGTCTATGTACAAATATACACATTCTCTTTTAAACAGCTTTGTTGAGATACAGTTCACATATAATCCAATTCAGCCATTCACAGGATACAATGCGGAGGTTTCTAGTATATTCACAGATAAGTACGCTCATCACCACAGCAGTTTTAGAACATTTTCAGCACCTCAAAAAGAAACCCCTCTCCCTTTAACGGTCCCCCACCCCACCTCCCCCACCTCAAGCCCCTGATCCCTAAACTATACCAACCTCCTTTCTGTCTCTATAGTGTCCCCTGCTCAAGACAATTCAGATAAATGGAGTCGTACAATATACACCATCTCGTCCTCTGGCTTCCTGCACTTCCTGCTCGGTGTCAGAAAGCATGTAGAATCTGCATGTCCAGCTTTTCTGGAAATTGGGAGGAGATAGCCACCTGCACCTCTCCCCACATGGCATCGGCTCTGCAGGAGCACCTGCCCATCACCCCAGCAGCTTTATCCTGGCCGCCCTTGCTGGCTGGCACTTCTGCTCCTGCCCGGCCCCTGATTCTGAGCTAAAGACTCCTCCACTGATAGATGTTTACGTTGCTTCCTTTTTGATTGAATGAGCTAGCAACAGACATACTGTCTTAACATAGCCCAGTTACTTCTAGCTTGCACCGTCAGTGCAGCATGGGGGAGCCTGGCCCACTCCAGGAGCCCAGGCTGGTGGAGACACCTTCCTCCACAGGCTCTGCGACCACCCAGAGTGGGGAGCGAAGGGAGCTTGAAGATAGAACTGAGGCCCTTAAACTGTTTGTCAGGAAGCGACACATCACCCTCACGTGGACCTGTCAAAGGTTAAAGGGATGTGTCCATCTGAGTCTGGAAGATTTGCCAAATGGCACTGGGACTCCCTCGGGTACCAGTTGGGCTGCAGGACATCCTGGTACCTGCATGCTTGGTGGCTTTTGGTCAGACACGGACAAATCACCTTTGATTTTGCCTTTCTTGCTATAGCCTACAAGTAATGCATCCCCTTCTAAACATGGTATAAAGTTCCCATGTGACCTGTTTTTAAAATAATGGAGGGAAATAGGCACCTTGGTTTTGGGCTACTCCATGAACACTCAGAGTCATGGCTCCGTCTGCTATGTTTATCCTGCTCTCACCGGCACAGCTGACCTGGGGAGTCCGGCTTCCTTCGAGGACACACTCTCATTAACCAGGTGGTCCTCAGAGTCCTGTTTGCTTCCCTTGACCCACCTCCCAGACCACAGTCACTGCATGAGGGAGAGGAGCAGCCAAACTGCCCCGAACCACCCTCAGGGTCTTCATCCATCTTCCTCTATGGAACGGACCCCTGTGAGTCCCGCCTGAAACTATGGACCCCCGAGAGACTGCCTTTTGCAGCCCTGAGCGGCTGGGTCGACTAGGACTGGTGTTACCCTGAGCAGCCTCCTTAGAAACAAACACTCGCCCCACATCTTCCTCTGCCTCCTGGCCAAGCAGCAGGGGCCTTGGTGATAGTGGCCTTGGAGTGGTGGTGGAGCCCTGTGGGTGCCGGAGGTCCCTGTGGAACCAGCTGTGTGCCCATCTCAGCACTGTTAGAGGAACGCATGGGCTTCCCAGGGCTGCATGACAAAATACCACCAGCTGGTGGTTTTGTAATAATGGAAATTTATTATTTAACAGATCTGGAGGCCTTTTTCATGTCCAAAATCAAGAGAGTTGGCAGGGCTGTGTTCCTTCCGAGGGCTCCAGGGCGAGGCTCCTTCCTGTCTCTCCCACTTCAAGGTGTGTTGGGGTCCCTCTGCATTCCTTGGCTTGGAGCTGGAGCACAGTGATAGCCGCCTCTGTCATCACACAACATTCTTCCTGCCCGTGTCCCTGTGTGTCCTCTCCTCTCCTCATAAGGACAGTAGTCAGTGAGTTAGGGTGTGTCTCTGTCCATTTTGCATTGCTGCAAAGGAATACTGATGCTGGGTAATTTACAAAGCAAAGAGCAAAGAGGTTTATTTGGCTTATGGCTCTGCAGGCTTACAGGAAGCACGGTGCTGGCATCTGCTTCTGGTAAGGACTCAGTAAGCTTCCACTTGTAAACCAAAAATAAAATTCTAAGCCCTACAACCATCTGAATGGACCCCTCCATTCAGACAAGGACATTCCAAAACCAATCTGAACAACTCATTCAGGCTCTGGTGGGAAGTGGGAGCCGGATGTGCCTCATTACCCTCCTCCCTTTGGAAATCACTGATTGAACAGGATCTTTAAGTCTGATAAGAAACATTTACAATCGAGTCCCTCTGAAGCCTGCTACCTGGAGGCTTCATTTCCTGATCAAACTTTGGTCTCCACAACCCCTTACTGTAACTTAGAGATTACTTTCTGTTGATAATAACTCTTTCAACCAATTGCCAATCAGAAAATCCTTAAATCTGCTGTGACCTGGAAGCTCACTCTTCAAGTTGTCCTGCCTTTCTGACCAAGCCAATGTAAATCGTACATGTGTTGATCCATGAATCACATCTCTGTAGAATGTATAAAACCAAGCTGTACCCCAACCACCTCAGGCACATGTTGCTGGGACCTCCTGAGGCTGTGTCATGGTGATATCCTTAACCTTGACAAAATAAACTTTGTAAATTGACTGAGACCTGTCTCAGATACTTTCAGTTCACTTACTCAATCCTGCAAGAACAGCACAAAGCCGTTCACGAGGGATCCAGCCCCATAACCCAAACACATTCTACCAGGTCCCACCTCCAACACTGAGGATCAAATTTCAATGTGAGGTTTGGAGGGGACACACATCCAAACAGTATCAGGGTGCACCCTCGTCTTAAATAATCACATCTGCAAAGAACCTTGTTTCCAAATAAGGTCCCATTCTGAGGGTGGATGCTAATTGGGGAGGATGCTATCCAACCGAGTACAAGGCGAGAAATAGCATCTTATTTAAATTGCTGCATCCTTTGAGACCCTTGGTTATGACAGTTTAACCTGTATCCGAACACACTAACCAGTCAGGTTGTCTCCTTGGGGATTTGAGCCAGGGGCCAAAGCAGCCAGGAAGGGCTGACATCTCGAACAGAGGACGTGCTGACTTCAGAAACAGAACATCTCTATAAAAAGAAAGATGGTGCATCTTGCAGTCCCTAGCTGAGACCCTCCAGCCGCTTCCTTGGGTGCCTCTGTCTCCAGCTTAGAGAGTTCCCCTATGTAGCCCCTGCCATGGGAGACCTTGCCCCCATTGTGGCGGGGGCTGTCCCAACCCTTCTGCGTGGTGTCTGCTGGGGCTGGAAGGGCTGCCTGACCATGATGCTCTACCCTTGAGTCTTGTGTCAAAGGTCTGTCTCCCTGTACTAGGGTGCCCAGAGTCCCAGGACAGGATCAGTATAAATGCCTTTCTGCCCTCTGCATGCCCTTCAACTCTCCAACCCACATCTGAAGTCTTGGGCAGGGAGCCACAAGATGGACAGCCCCTCTCCCAGGCAGCTGGCTCTGTCCCCTTGCTTCCCATGATCCGTGGGGCAGTGGGGCAGGCTTTCCTTTCCTTCTCTGTCTTCAAAGGACCTTTTTTAAGGTAAGATCCCAGGATCTGATCCACCAACCCTAACCCACAACATGCTAGAAGTTAAATGAATTTAGAAAGTCCTTTGTTTTTAAAGATGCCTGTACTTTAAGTCTTGCCATAAATCCCGGCTTGGATTGAAATGTCAGAACCTGGACATTAACTTCTTCTTACTGCAGAGAAGCTCATCCACCCTCTGCCCATGGAGTGGGGTGGATGCTTCTAGCTGCCCAGGAGAAGGTTGTCTCTGTGCAGAACAAGAAAAAGAACATGGGTGTCTTCCAAATATTAGTCCATTACATGGAGTTACCCTTCTCTTAGGGAAATGGCACAGAATTCACCTGAGGCACAACCAAAACCATAGGCCTTTTATGATGATTATAAAAGTGATAATATGTGTCCATTTGTAGAAAAATTAGAAAATCCAGACAAAGAAAGTAAAGACAAAAATTAAAGCATCCATAATTCCTTTATTCATCCATTTATGAAAAGCAATCATGCATCACTCAGTGGCAGTGACATGTTCTAGGGAGTGCATTGTTAAGCAATCTTGCTGCTGAGCTACAAGCGGTATAGCACGTCACTGTACCGATCCCGTAGGCAGTTGTATGAAGGTAGTTGTGTATCTACACATATCTCAACATCGCACAGGTACAGTAACAATGCAGTATTAGAATCTTATGAGACCATCATTGTATATGCAGTTCATCGTTGATCTAAATGTTGTTATGCAGCACCTGACTTTACTAATTTTGGGTCTACTGGGCTGAGCCCTGGGTATACAGCTGTGAGCAAAATTGGTGCTCATGGTTCCCCTGGTCTAGTAAAGCAGCAGTGAGGAATGGAAGGACACATGAGTGAATATATTGTGAATTCTGATAAATACTGGAAAGGAAGGAAAAAACCTCGCTCTGCTTGTAACCATGAGACCCCAGGGAGATCCCTCATCTATCTTGATATCAAATAAGTTAAATGTTTAAATGAAAGTAACTGTGAGCATTCCAGAATGTATTTTTCCAGTTGTGTGTGCAAATGCGCATGTATGTGACTACAATTGAATCATGCTATTATATTGATTTGTAATCTTTTTTAAACACTTAATTTATATTAAAGACATATTTTTGTGTAACTAACTATATACGTCCAGTACTATTTTAATGACTGGGTAGCATTGATGATATGGATTACCTTCATCTACTTTACCCTTTCCCTATTTGGAATTGTTATGAGTTGTATCATGTTCCCCGGAAAGATGTTGAAGCCCGTATACCCAGTATCTGTGAATATGATGTGATTTGGAAATGAGGTCTTTGCAGGATCAAGTTAAAATGAAATTATTAGGGTGGGCCCTAATGTAATACCACTGGAGTCCTTGCAGACTGGGCAAATGTGAGCACAGAAACACGCACACAGGGACAACACCAGGTGAAGATGAAGGCAAGGATTTGTAAGCCCCGGGAATTATTCCATTCTCAAATCACTATAAAGACCTATCAGAGACTGTGTAATTTGTTAAGAAAAGAAGTTTGATTGGGTCAAAGTTCCACAGGCTGCATAGGAAGCACAGCTGAGAAGGCCTCAGGAAACTTACAATCGTGGCAGAAGGCAAAGGGGAGGCCAGCATGTTCTACATGGCTGGAGCAGGAGGAAGAGAGCAAAGGGGGAAGTGCTACACATTTAACAATGAAATCTCATGAGAACTCAATTATGAGACAGTACTAGGGGGATGAGGCTAAACCATTAGAAATCACCCCCATGAACCAATCCCCTCCCACCAGGCCCCACCTTCAACACCGGAAATTACAATTCAACATGAGACTTGGGAGGGAACACAGAGCCAAACCATATCACCAAGTCACACATAAGATTGCCAGCAAACCACCAGAGGCTAGTGGGGCAACCTGGGGAAGATTCTGCCTCCCATGGTCAGAAGGAACTAACTCTGTTGACACCTTGGTCTCAGATTTCCAGCCCCCAGAACTGGGAGAAGACAAATGTCTGTTACTTATAATCACCTATTTTTGGGTAGTTTTTTACATCAGCCCTGGCAAGCTAATACAGGGATAGACAGTTGGTTTCCAATATTTTGGATTATTATTATTATTTAATTCCTGAAATGAACATCCTTGTAAGTGCCAGGGACAGAATAGGCATTCAATCATTACTATTCCTCATCCAATTGTTCATTTGTGTCAAGTGAAGAGCTGAGGGATCGGATTGAAATATATTTTTACATACTTACTGAATTATTTTCTTAGCCTAAATTCTTAGACGTGAACTGCTGGACTCACAGTAAGCTTTTTTCTAAGTTTTGATCATGTTATCCAGTTGGCCTGAAGAGCCCGGGGGACCAGGCTCCCCGTGCACCTGTCATTATGAGCTCTTCCCCTTCCCCCCTCCTCTCCTTCCTCCTTTTCCTCCTCTTCCTGCCATTTCTCCCCACACCTCTTTTCCTTCAATTTTACTGGAGGTAAAATGTTAATTGACTGTCTTATTTGGTGATTTTTAATTTCTTCTTTGGTGAGTTTGTATCCTTTCTCTCTTCTTTTTTTTCTATAGACATATTTAAGGATTTTTGTTACTAATTTGAGAAAGTTTTTTGTATTGAGAATGTCAGCCTCTTTGTCCTCCATATCTGTGGCAGATATTTTTCCCTAGTTGAGACAAACTTTTTTCAGGTGTGAAATTCTAGAAGTTTATAGCATGAATCCTCACATAAGGGACATTCAGTGACATAATGGACATGAGTGTCTTTTATTGCAGTTTTCAAACAATATGGATACACTCTTCAGATGGCCATTTTTTATATTGACCCTCTATAAAGTCCAGTGGCATAATACGAAATCATAAATAAGTGAAGACATTTTTACAGGAAACAAGGATATTGAGATCTGTGTACATAGCTTTTTCCCCACATTTTTTTAAATTATAAAAGTAATACACACACAAAGTAAAATATTAAAGCAGTATAGACTGATATTAAATGAAAAGGAAAGTTTCATGCCCTTAGTCTTGCTCTCAGGATAGAACCATTTTAACAGTTTATGTTTTCAGATCTTGTTGTTACCACCATAATTCTAAATAAAATGCTTTTACTTTGTTTTTGGATTTATCAATTTTTGACCATTTCTATTTGATGTCCCTGTATGAAAGAGAAGTTTAAGTCATTTCCACTTCCGACATTATCCCCTTAATTTTGTTAGCTATGTTATTTTTAGCTCTTCCATGTTTTTGGAAATAGCCTGGAGTCGTATGCATAGACCTCTGTTTCTGTTTCACCAGCCTGGGCACTGTTTCATGACTCCCTTCTGTGTCAAGTGAAGAGCTGAGGGCTCCTATGCTCTATACCTTATGTGTCAGCTGGTGTCATGAAGCCCTTATGTTTACATTGCTCAGATGTCATTTGTTCAACAAAATGTAGTGAGCACTGGCTATATGCCGGCCACTCTTGTGGGTAGCAAACCAAACAGACAAAAGCCCCCAGCCTTACAGAGCTCACCTTCCAGTTCGAAGGAGACAAAAAATAAACCAAAATAAATAGGTAAATTAGACAATGTATCAGGTGGTGATAAGAACTATGGAGAAAACTAAAGTAAGGAATAAAGGAAGAGAAAGTCATAATTTAATAAGTAGCCAGAGAAGGTGTATAACATTAACTCTCTGTTCTGAATCTGTAACTACGTCTTCCCTGTAATTGCCAATATTTTGAGTCTATAATTCTTAAACTAGGACAAATGTATTATGGTTTCATAAATATTATTCCTTTCTGTACCCAGGAAGGAAATGAAATCTTACACCCTACCTGGCTGCAGGCAGGGGATAATCTGGGAGCCAACGTTTAAATGGATATTTTTTTACACTTTATCAATTGCCCATGATACTCTTCTACGACTCTTTGTTTATCCTGGCCTTGCTCATTGCCTTTGTTTCTCCATGTTGATGGAAGAAGCACGTGAGGAAGACCATCCAGCATCATCATTGTACTATTCTGAATGGCTCATTTGTATCAGCTGCTTTTTAGACTTTCAGACTATAATTATTTTTCCTGTTGTACATGGGGTCATGCAACTGTTTTCTGATCCCATTTCTCTTTTTCTTGAATTCCTTTTGTTGTAACTGACTTGTAATTGTAATTGTAATGTAATTGGAGTACATCCTGAAACAATTTCTTCTCAGGAAAAGCACAAAAGAAGAAGCAGAAGATAAACATCCCCCAAACTCGCATATCTGGAAATTCATCCCCAGACATAATTGATGGTTTAACTGGGCATGGATCCTGAGTTCAAAATACTCTTGTTTCTTATAACTCTAAAGGTCAGCTCTGTGGTTTTCCAGCACCCACTGAGCCTGATGAAAAGCATGTTGCCAATCGGATCCCCATTTCTCTGTGGTTCGTCTGTTTTTTCCCGTGTAATTGCTCCAGAGATCTTTCCATAATTCTTGATATCCTGAAATTCCCCAAGTCTGGTGCCAGGTTTGAGTCTCCTTTCAGACACAAGAAACAGAATCTCACTGGACCAACAGGCTTGGGTAGCTTGAAACATGAATACAGGCTGTGGCCAGCTGCTGTGTTGTAAGAGGGCCTGTGCAGGGCAGACAAATTCATACTAACGTGTGAGTGGCTAATAGGTTAACTGCTCCCAGGAAAGGTAAACAGAGAGTTGTAAGGTCCAAGGAAGTTCTAGTTCTTGGTGTGTGCATGGAGACCTTCTGTGGCACAGAGCCCCTCCTACCGCCACAGTGCCCACACACTCCACTTCCTCACCCACACCAAGCACACTCACACCCTGACCCACAGATGAGGGTCATCTGTCTGGCACCATAGTTCTGAAAGTGTGCCAGCCTTGCAATGGCTGGTTAATAAAGCCTGTTATGCAGGCACAGCTTAGAACCGTGACATCAAGTCCTTGACACATCACAGGTCCAGCTGAGAAATCAGGAATGTCTTTGCAGTCGGCACTGAGTCAACTTAACCTATCAGGCTGACATCGCACTGCCTGGGTCCAGTGGGAACCCAGTCTCAGCGTTCTCCCAGAAGTGCTCACATCAGTCATGCCTTTGTTCTCAGCCAGCTCTAGGGAGATGAGGTCTACAAACTTGTCATCACCTAGGCTTGGGGTGGAGTCACCACCTGTGGCTGCCTGCCCATATCCGGTTTCTATGAAGTCACATGTCAGAACAAGACCCCAAATCTTACATCTGTCTGGCAACTTTCATTTATGCCCTGCTCCCCAGCTTTCCATCTTGTGGGAGGTTTGGAGACAAACAGCTGAGAGAGAGAAAGTTCTTGTTGGAAATGATTTGAGTGAGTACCTGACGTCAGTGTCCCTCCCCTTGTAAACTGTGTTTGCGGATGGCCCAGGCACAGCTGGACATTGGCTCCAACTATGTAAGTCACTGTGGTGGGCTCCCAGTCACTGGTAGACTCTGATGGGGCCTTCCAGGGACCCTTGCAACTGGGCTGCTAAGACCTGGATGTCGTTTTCCCTTTGCCCCATCTCTTGGCATTGTGCCTTCCATTTGGGGAGTTTATGCAGGGCCTGCTGGGTCACCCTTGGGCCCAGATGCAGATTGGACACCTTGCCTTGCCGTGGAAGCCCAGGTCCCTGGCCTGGCCAAAAGGCAGATGGGAGGAAATTCCTGCACATTTGAGAAGAAGCCATCCCCAGCTCTGTCTTTGCAGGCAGCTGGGCTAGCTGGTTGGGGCTGCCCACTGCAGGTGTCTGGAGGCCAGCCCCAGCCTCAGAATCCAGCCTGGGCATGACAGCCAGAGCCAGTGGCTGGCAGTGCCCAGCATGCCAGGCAGGATCGTCTGGGCAGCTAGCCTCCCCCACTGCCTCCGCATCTACTTCACAGAGGGTATCTGGGCATGGGGCTGCTGGGACAGGCCTGGCACCCTCAGAGTCCCAGCACAGGCCCACAGCCACCACCCGGTGTCTAGAAAGCTTGCAGTCCACAACACATCTGGGCCCAGAGGACAGCTACTTCTCAGCTTAAGGTCATGGGGAGAGGTTGTGCCAGCAGTGGGACAGGAGCCAGACCCAGGCCCCAGAGAAATCAGTGGGCTTATGGTTTCTGAGGCAACAAACAATAACTACCGCTCATCTCTAGAATGGGCAAGTGTCCTGCGTAGCCGTGTGCTCCTGGGTGACGTTGCAGCTGCTAGTTCTGAGTGAGATGAGCTCCTCCTGCATCTTCCCAAGGGTGAAGGCCCCCATAGCCATGCTGGTGGCAGCACGGGCCCTGGGCGGACCCGTGGCCTAAATGGACAAGAGAGAGGTAGGACTGAGGATGACGCCCTGATTTCTGGCTTCTACAACAGATGGGTGCTGCAGCCTTGGTTAAAGATGTCCAGAGGGCCGGGTGCAGTGGCTTACACCTGTAATCCCAGCACTTCGGGAGGCCAGGGTGGGCAGATCACTTGAGGCCAGGAGTTTAAGACCAGCTTGGTGAACATGGCAAAACCCCACCTCTAAAAAACTACAAAAATTAGCCGGGTGTGGTGGTGCACACCTGTAGTCCCAACTACTTGGGAGGCTGAGGCGGGAGGATCACTTGAGCTCAGGAAGCAGAGGTTGCAGTAGTGAGCCCAGATAGTGTTACTGCACTCCAGCCTGGGAGAGAGAGGGAGACTCTGTCTCAAAAATAAATAAATAAATAAATAAATAAATAAATAAATAAATAAATAAATAAAGGTCCAGGGCAGCCCAGGTGTCAGATAACAAGGAGAATTTCAGAGTTCAGAGTTAGATAGGACACATGCCCAGAGGAGAAGGGGCCAGTCTGGGCTGGAGCTCCAGATTGAGGGGTATAGTTGGCTGAATGATGGCCACCCCAAAGATATCAGGTCCTAACCCCCAGAACCTGTAATCTTACTTCATAAGGAAAAAGGGTATTTGCAGATGTGATAAAGATCTGGAAATGAGGAGAGTGTCCAGGATCATCCAAGTGGGCCCTAAATGCAATCACAAGGATCTTTATACAAAGAAGGCAGAGGGAGATTTGATTCAGACAGAGAAGAGAAGCTGCTCTGACCTCAGAGGTAGAGAGCAGTGATGCAGCCACAAGCCAAGGAAGCCCTGCAGCCTCCAGAGGCTGGAAGAGGCAAGGAATGGCTGCTCCCCTTGAGCCTCCGTGAGGACTGCAGCCCTGCTGCTACTTTGACTTCAGCCCAGTGATACTCATTTCTGATTTTGGGCTTCCATTTCTNTTCATTTGTTTGTTTGTTTTTGAGATGGAGTCTTGCACTGTCACCCTGGCTGGAGTGCAGGGGCATGATCTCTGCTCACTGCAAGCTCCGCCTCCCAGGTTCACGCCATTCTCCTGCCTCAGCCTCCCAAGTAGCTGGGACTACAGGCGCCCGCCACCACGCCCAGCTAATTTTTTGTATTTTTAGTAGAGACAGGTTTTCACCGTGTTAACCAGGATGGTCTCGATATCCTGACCTTGTGATCCGCCCACCTCAGCCTCCCAAAGTGCTGGGATTACAGGCTTGAGCCACTGCACCCAGCCATCCATGTTGTTTTAAGCCACCAAGTTTGTGGCCACGTGTTACAGCAGCCCCAGGACATGAACACAGGCAGCCTTCCAGGTACAGAGGTGTTTCACATCACCCGTGTGCAGGAAAGCTCCCAGGGAGCTGGTGTGCACATCCCAGGATGGGGGCCCCAGCCTCTGAGATGGCTTGTTGTATTAGTCCATTCTAACACTGCTATAAAGACATACCCGAGACTGGGTAATTTATAAAGGAAAGAGGTTTAATTGACTCAGCTCCACATGGCTGGGGAACCTCAGGAAACTTACAGTCATGGTGGAAGGCTACCACTGCTGATTATTCAGAGGAAAAGAAGCTCTTTAGTCAGCAGATGATGAATCCTGCCACGACGGGATCCTTCCCTTCAAGGCAGTGAGTTCCCTTTTGGCCCACAGTGTGTCTAGAAATGTCACCCAGGAGCGAAGGCCTGGAATAGGACCTTCAGAACTCTGCCTGTGACCTATTTTAACTGCAACTGAGCTGGTATCCAAGTTACAAGACAAAGTCCTCTTTGGTCTCTCCTCTCCTCAAGCAGAAGGAAGAAGTCACTTTTACTGCAGCAACTGCACTACCTGGGGTCGGGGGAGGGAGTGGCACAAGCACTCCTTGGCCACCCTGGCTGGTGTCTCACTAGGTCGCAAGTCCACTGGCTCTGAACCCAGCACAGCACCAGGATTTGCCCAGGAATTGCAGTCCTTGTAGCCTAGGCTGTCTCTCAAGTTTATTTAGGACTGCAGAGCACGTTAGCTTGTGGTGGTGGGGCTTACCATAACTCAGGTTCTGACCATTGGGATGGATGATTTGCCTCTGTCTAGGACTGGTCTAAATGCTCCTTCTGTGGGTGCCAGCCAAGTTCTGTCCCATGTTGCTTTCCACTGTGACAAAGCAGCACTGAGTTCCAATTCAAAGTCCCACAGTCACTGTGCTTTCCTTCCCCCAAGTGCACAGATTCTCTCTCCAAGCCATACAACTGCTGCTAGGAGATGGCAGAGGGGTGGTATAGTAAATGTAAATGGTCTAAACACATCATTAAAAAGAGGGTGACTAAAAGAGTGGATTAAAAACATGACTCAACTATATCGTGTCTGTAAGAAACTCACTTCAAATATAATGATATAGGCAGGTTGAAAGTAGAAGGATTAAAAAAGATATATTACATAGACATTAACCAAAAGAGAGCAAGAAGTTCCCCTTGTCTTTAGTTTTCAGAGATCTAATTGTGATGGGCCTTAGTGTAGCTTTCTTCTAATTTATTTGTTTTGGGGTTTCCCAGCTTCTTTCTTTCCTTCCTTCCTTCCTTCTTCCCTCCCTCCCTCCTTTCTTTCTCTCTCTCTTTTTCTTTCTTTCTTTCTTTCTCTTTCTTTCTTTCTTTCTCTTTCTTTCTTTCTTTCTTTCTTTCTTTCTTTCTTTCTTTCTTTCTTTCTTTCTTTCTTTCTTTCTCTCTCTCTCTCTCTCTCTCTCCTTCCTTCCTTCCTTCCTTCCTTCCTTCCTTCCTTCCTTCCTTCCTTTCTTTCTTCCTTTCTTTCTTTCTTTCTTTCTTTCTTTCCTCTCTCTTTCTTTCGGGGGTGGAGGACAGAGTCTCTCTCTGTTGCCCAGGCTGGAGTGCAATGGCATGACAGAGCAACCTTGGCCTCCTGGGTTCAAGTGGTTCTTGTGCCTCAGCCTCTCAAGTAGCTGGGACTACAGGCAGGCACCACCATGCCCGGCTAATTTTTTCTTTCTCTTTTTTTTTTTTTTTTTTGGTATTTTTAGTAGAGACGGGGTTTTGTCATGTTGGCCAGGCTGGTCTTGAACTCCTGACCTCAAGTGATCCACCTTCCTCGGCCTCTCAAAATGCTGGGATTACAGGAGTAAGCCACTGTGCCCGGCTTGCCCTGCTTCTTGAATCTATAGATTTATATCTTTTGCCAAATTTGGGAAGTTTTCAGCTTTTATTTCTCTGAGTACTTTTTCAGCCCTGGCCTCATTATTTTCCTCTTGGGACTTCAATAACATGATTGCTGAATCTTTTGTCATTCAAGACTGTCTTTCCTTCCCTCTTCAGTGCCTCTTTCCTTAATCTGATATCAGTACCAGGTACTGTGACCACTCACCTGATTTTTGGTCCTTATGAGGGTGCTTTTCTTGTGTGGATAGTTGTTCATTTTGGGGTTCCTGCCAGGGGGACAATTGCTGGAGGCTTCTATTTGGCCATCTTCCTTCACCTCATGGCTGCATCATTTTATAGTCCCGTCAGCCATATATGAGTTATCCAGTTTCTCCATATCTTCACCAGAATTTGATGCTGTCATTATTTTGTATTTTAGCCATTCTGATAGGAATGCAGTGTTATTTCATAGTGATTTTAATTTGCATTTCTGTAATGACTAACAGTGTTTTAAATGTGTTCATGTGATTAATTTCCATCTGTGTCTGCTCCTTGGTGAAATGTCTCCATATCTTCTGCTCATCTTCTAGTTAGATTATTTGTTTTTTTACTGTTGAGATTTGAGAGTCCTACATATACTCTAGATACCTATTCATTATTAGATATATAATTTGCAAATATTTTCTACTAGTCTATAACTTATCTTTCGATCTTTTTATGTGGGATCATTTGCAGGACAAATGTTTTTTTCTTATTTTAAGAAGTCTAATTTGTCAATTTTTCCTTATGCAGATTGTGATTTTGTGTCAAGTCTACGAACTCTTTGACTAGCCCCAGGTACTCAAGATTTTCCCCTATTTTGAATTAATTTTTGTATAAGATGTGACGCTTAGGTTAATGTTCATGTTTTTGTCTATGAATGTCCATTTGATCTGGTATCTTTTCAAATGTATGCATTTAATACTATAAATTTCCCTCTCAACACAGCTTTAGCTATATGCTAGAAATTTTGTTATGTTGTATTTTCTTCATCTTCATTCAATTGAATGCATTTGTTTTTTATTTCCTTGAAGATCTCCTCTTTGACTCGTGGACTTATTAGAAGTACCTTGTATAGCCATGCACGGTGGCTTACACCTGTAATCCAAGCACTTTGGGAGGCTGAGGCGGGCAGGTCACCTGAGGTCAGGAGTTTGAGACCAGCCTGGCCAACATGGTGAAACCCTATCTCTACTAAAAATACAAAAATTAGCTGGGTGCGGTGGTGGGAACCTATAATCCCAGATACTCAGAAGGCTGAGGCAGAAGAATTGCTTGAACCCAGGAGGCAGAGGTTGTAGTGAGCCGAGATCTCATCACCGCACTCCAGTCTGGGTGACAGAGCAAGACTCCATCTTGGGGTAGGGGAGGGGAAAGTACCTTGTGTAGTTTCCAAGTATTTGAAGATTTTTCTGCCATTAAATATGATTTTGATTTTGTTGTGGTCCTAGAACACACTTTGTATGATTTTGATTCTTTTAAATCTGTTGAGGTCTGTTTTATGGCCTAGGTTTTTTGGTCTAGATTGGTATATGTTCAATAGATATTTAGAAACAATATATAGAATGCTGTTGTTGAGTGAAATGTTTTATAAATGTCCTGTAGATCCTAATTGGATCAAATCGTTGGTTGATGGTGTGGTTGAATTCTTCTTTCTCTTAGCTGACTTTCTGTATAATCGTTCTATCAGTTGTTGAGAATGGGGTGTTGAAATCTCCTAATATAATTGTGGATTTGTCTAATTATCTTTTAATTTCTATCAGTTTTTGCTTCACACATTTTGCAGCTCCGTCTTTTAACATAAACACATCTAGCATTGTTCTTTCTTCCTTGTAGATTGACCCTTTTATCTTTATATAATGTCTCTGATCTCTGGTAATTTTCTTTGCTCTGAAGCCTACTTTTTCTGACATTAATATAGCCAATTTTGCTTTCTGTTTTTAAATTATTATCTTTTATTTTTTTTATTTCCATGGGCTTTTGGGGAACAAGTGGTGTTTGGTTACCTGAGTAAGTTATTTAGTGGTGATTTCTGAGATTTTGGTGCACCTGTTATCTGAGCAATGTACACTGTAACCAATGTGTAGTCTTTTACCCCTCACCTGACTCCCACCATTTCCCCTGAGTCCTCAGAGTCCATTGTATTATTTTTATGCCTTTGTATCCTCATAGTTTAGCTCCCACCTATGAGTGAGAACGTGCAGTATTTGGTTTTCCATTCCTGAGTTACTTCACTTAGAAAAATGGTCTCCAATTCCATCCAGATTGCTGCAAATGCCATTATTTCATTCCTTTTTTGGCTAAGTAGTATTCCATGGTGTGTGGATAGATCTATCTATCTATCTATCTATCTATCTATCTATCTATCTATCTACCTATCTATCTATATCTCACAATGTTTTATGCACTCATTGATTGATGGGCCTTTGGGCTGGTTCCATATTTTTGCAATTGTGAATCGTGCCACTATAAACATGCATGTGCAAGTATCTTTTTTGTATAATGACTTCTTTTCCTCTGGGTAGATACTGAGGAGTGGGATTGCTGGATCAAATGGTAGTTTCACTTTTAATTCTTTAAGGCATCTCCACACTGTTTCCCACAGTGGTTGTACTAGTTTACATTCCCACCAGGAGTGTAAAAGTGTTTCTTTTTCACCACATCCCCACCAGTATCTATTTTATTTTATTTTTTTTATTATGGTCATTCTTGCAGGAGTAAGGTGGTATCACATTGTGGTTTGGATTTGCATTTCCCTGATCATTAGTGATGTTGACCATTTTTTCATATACTTGTTGGCCATTTGTATATCTTCTTTTGAGAATTGTCTACTCATGTCTTTACCCCACTTTTTGATGGGATTATTTGTTTTTCTTGCTAATTTGTTTGAGTTTCTTGAAGATTTTGGATATCAGTTATTTGTTGGATGTATAGATTGTGAAGATTTTCTCCCACTATGTGGGTTGTCTGTTTATTCTGCTGATTTTTTTTTCTGTGCAGAAGTTTTTTCCTTTAATTAAATACCTTCTATTTATGTTTGTTTTTGTTGCATCTGCTTTTGGGTTCCTGGTCACAAAGTCTTTGCGCAAGTCTATGTCTGGAAGTGTTTTTCCGATGTTATTTTCTAGAATTTTATGGTTTCAGATCTTGGATTTAAGTCTTTGATCCATCTTGAGCTGATTTTTGTATAAGGTGAGAGATGAGCATTCAGTTTCATTCTCCTACATGTGGCTTGCCAGTTATCCCAGCACCATTTGTTGAATAGAGTGTCCCTTCCCCACTTTTTGTTTTTGTTTGCTTTGTGGAAGATCAGTTAGCTGTAAATACTTGGCTTTATTTCTGGGTTCTCTATTCGGTTCCACTGGTCTATGTGACTATTTTTATACCAGTACCATGCTGTTTTGGTGACTATGACCTTATAGTATAGTTTGAAGTCAGGTAATGTGATGCCTCTGGATTTGTTCTTTTTGTTTAGTCTTGCTTTGGGTTTGTGGGCTCTTTTTTGGTTCCATGTAGTTCTGTGAAGAATGATGGTGGTATTTTGATGGTAATTGTATTGAATTTGTAGATTGCTTTAGGCAGTATGGTCATTTTCACAATATTGATTCTACCCATCCATGAGCATGAGATGTGTTTCCATTTGTTTGTGTGATCCATGATTTCTTTCAGCAGTGTTTTGTAGTTTTTCTTGTAGAGGTCTTTCACCTCCTTGGTTAGGTATATTCCTAAGTATTTTATTATTTTTGCAGCTATTGTAAAAGGGGTCGAGTTCTTTATTTGATTCTCAGCTTGGTCACTGTTGGTGTATAGCAGAGCTACTGATTCGTGTGCATTAATTTTGTATCCTGAAACTTTGCTGAAATCATTTATTAGTTGTAGGAGCTTTCTGGAGTAGTCTTCAGGGTTTTCTAGGTATATGATCATATCATCCACAAACAGTGACTTTACCAATTCGGATGTCCTTCATTTCTTTCTCTTGTCTGATTGCTCTCATTAGGACTTCCAGCACTGTGTTGAATAGAAGTTGGGAGAGTGGGCATCCTTGTCTTTTTCCAGTTCTCAGAGGGAATGCTTTCAACTTTTCCCCATTCAGTATTATGTTGGCTATGGGTTTGTCATAGATGGCTTTTATTACATTAAGTTATGTCACTTGTATGCCAATTTTGCTGAGGGTTTTAATCATAAAGGGATGTGGGATTTTGTCAAATGTTTTTTTCTGCATCTATTGAGATGGTTGTGTGATTTTTGTAAATTTTGTTTATGTGGTGTATCACATTTATTGACTTGAGTATGTTAAGCCATCCCTGCATCCCTGGTATGAAACCCACTTGATAATGGTGGATTTTTTTTGATATGCTGTTGGATTTGGTTATCTAGTATTTTGTTAAGGATTTTTGCATCTATACTCATCAGGGATATTGGTCTGTAGTTTTCTTCCTCTTTACGTTTACGTAAAGGAGTTTACGTCCTTTCCTGGTTTTGGTGTTAGGGTGATACTGGCTTCATAGAATGATTTAGGGAGGATTCCTTCTTTCTCTATCTTGTGGAATAGTGTTCATAGGATTGGTAGTAATTATTCTTTGAATGTCTGATAGAATGAAGTTATGAATCCATTTGGTTCTGGGCGTTTTTTGTGGGCAATTTTAAAATTACCATTTCAATCTCACTGCTTGTTATTTGTCTGTTCAGAGTTTCTTTTTCTTTCTGGTTTAACCTAGGAGGGTTGTATATTTTCAGTAATTTATACATCTCCTCCAAGTTTTCTAGTTTATGTGTGTAAAGGTGTTCATAGTAGCCTTCAATGATTTTTTGTATTTCTAGTGGTATCGGTTGTAATATTAATATCTCCCGTTTCATTTCTAATTGAGCTTATTTGGATCTCCTCTCTTCTTTTCTTGAGTAATATCACTAATGGCCTATCAATTTTATTTATATTGTCAAAGAACCAGCTTTTTGTTTCATTTATCTTCTGCATTGTTTTATGAATAGAATGTATATTCTGCAGTTGTTGGGTAGAACGTTCTGTAAATATCTGTTCAGTCCTTTTGTTCTAGGGTGTAGTTTAAATCCATTCTTTCTTTGTTGACTTTCTGTCTTCATGATCTGTCTAGTGGTATCAGTGGAGTACTGAAGTCCCCCACTATTATTGTGTTGCTGTCTATCTCATTTCTTAGGTCTAGTTGTAATTGTTTTATAAATTTGGGACCTCCAGGATTAGGTGCATATATATTTAGGATTGTAATATTTTTCTGTTGGACAAGTCCTTTTATCATTATATAATGTCTCTCTTTGTCTTCTTTAACTGCTGCTGCTTTAAAGTTTGTTTTGTCTGATATAAGAATAGCTACTCCTGCTCATGTTCAGTGTCCATTTGCATGGAATATCTTTTTCTACCTCTTTACCTTAAGTTTATGTGAGTCCTTATGTGTTAGGTGAGTCTCTTGAAGATAGCAGATACTTGGTTGGTGAATTCTTATCCTTTCTGCCATTCTGTATCTTTTAAGTGGAGCATTTAGGCCATTTACATTCAATGTTAGTATTGAGATGTGAGGTAGTATTCTATTCATCATGCTATTTGTTGCCTGATACCTTTTTTTAAAAAACTGTGTGGCCAGACGCAGTGGCTCATGTCTGTAATCCTAGCACTTTGGGAGGCCGAGGTGGGTGGATTGCCTGAGCTCAGAGTTTGAGACCAACCTGGCCAACATGGTGAAACCCCGTTTCTACTAAAATACAAAAAAAATTAGCCAGGTGTGGTGGTGTGTGCCTGTAGTCCCAGCTACTTGGGAGGCTGAGGCAGAAGAATTGCTTGAACCCGAGAGGTGGAGGTTGTGGTGAGCCAAGATTGCACCACTGCACTCCAGCCTGGGTGACAGAGTGAGACTCTGTCTCAAAAAAAAAAAAAAAAAAATTGTTTTTATTTTATAGGTCCTGTGAGATTTGTGCCATAAGGAGGTTTTATTTTGCTGTATTTCAAGGATTTGTTTCAAGATTTAGAACTCCTTTTAGCAGTTCTTGTAGGCTGGCTTGGTAGTGTCGAATTCTCTCAGTATTTGTTTTCTGAAAATACTGTATCTTTCCCCATTTATGAAGCTTAGTTTCACTGGATACAAAATTCTTGGCTGATAATTGTTTTGATTAAGGAGGCTGAAGATAGAACCCCAATCCCATCTAGCTTATAGAGTTTCTGCTGAGAAGTCCACTTTTAATCTGATAGGTTTTCTTTTATAGGTTACCTGGTGCTTTTGCCTCACAGCTCTTAAGATTCTTTCATTGTCTTGACTTTAGATAACCTGATAACTATGTGCCTAGGTGATGATCTTTTTGTGATAAATTTCCCAGGTGTTATATGAACTTCTTGGATTTGGATGTCTAGATCTCTAGCAAGGCCAGGGAAGTTTTCCTTGGTTATTCTCTCAAATACGTTTTCCAAACTTTTAAATTTCTCTTATTCCTCAAGGACACCAATTATTCTTATGTTTGACCATTTAACATAATCCCAAACTTCTTGAAGGCTTTGTTCATTAAAATTTTTTTTTCTTTGTCTTTGTTACATTGGGTTAATTTGAAAACCTTGTCTTTGAGCTCTGAAGTTCTTTTTTTTGTTGTTGTTTTCTTGAGCCAGAGTCCTGCTTTGTCATCAGACTGGAGTGCAATGACGCAAACTCGGCTCACTGCAACCTCCGCCATCTTGGGTTCAAGCAATTCTCCCACTTCAGCCTCCTGAGTAGCTGGAACTACAGGCATGTGCCATCATGCCTGGCTAAATTTTGTATTTTTAGTAGAGATGGGGCTTCGTCATGTTGGCCAGGCTGGTTTGAACTCCTGACCTCAAGTGATCCACCTGCCTCGGCCTCCCAAAGTGCTGGGATTACAGGCCTGAGCCACCATGCCCTGAAGTTCTTTCTTCTGCTTGTTTGATTCTATTGCTGAGACTTTTTAGTACATTTTGCATTTCTCTAAGTGTGTCCTTTATTTCACACTAGCTGGTAAACCAGTGTGATATTTTGGGGATGTTAAAGAACCTTGTTTTGTCATATTACCAGAATTGTTTTTTGTGGTTCCTTCTCATTTGGCTAGACTATGTCAGAGGGAAGATTTGGAGCTCATGGGCTGCTGTTCATATTCTTTTGTCCCGTGGGGTGTTCCCTTGATGTAGTGCTCTCCCCCTTTTCCTAGGGATGTGGCTTCCTGAGAGCTGAATGGTTGTGATTATTACTTCTCTTCTGGACCTTGCCACCTAGCAGAGCTATTGGGCTCTGGGCTTGTCTGCACAGTTGTGTGATATGAACTGTCTTCAGCTCTCTCAGTCATAGATAGCATTGCCTGCTCCAGTGGAGGTGGCAGGGGAGGGAAATGGACTCTGTGAGGGTACTGAGTTGTAGTTTTTGTTGTTGTTGTTTGTCTTTTATTCTCTCTCTCTCTTTTTTGAGATGGCGTCTCGCCTGGTCATCCAGGCTGGAGTGCAATGGCGCAATCTCAGCTTACTGCAACCTCTGCCTTCCGGGTTCAAAGGATTCTCCTGCCTCAGCCTCCCGAGTAGCTGGGATTATAGGTGCCTGCCACCATGCCCTGATAATTTTTGTATTTTTAGTAGAGAAGGGATTTCACCATGTCGGCCAGGCTGATCTCAAACTCCTGACCTTATGATCCATCTACCTCAGCTTCCCAAAGTGCTGGGATTACAGGTGTGAGCCACCACGCCTTGCTGAGTCATAGTTTTTTTAAAAATTGCACTAGTTTTGTGCTGGTTGGCCTCCTGCCAGGAGGTGGCACTTTCAAGACAGCATCAGCTGGGGTATTAGGGGGTAGGTGGGGCCCTAGAGCTCCCAAGAGAATATGTCATTTGTCTTTAGCTACCAGAATGGGTAGAGAAAAACCATCAGGTGGGGGCAGGATTGGGCATGTCTGAGCTCAGGGTCTCCTTGGGCAGGGCTTGCAGCAACTGCTGTGGAAGATGGGTTATGGTTCTCAGGCCAATGGAGATATGTTTCCAGGGGTATTATGGCTGTCTCTACTGTGTCATGCAGCTCACCAGGGAAGTGGAGGAAAGCTGGCAATTACTAGCCTCACCTAGCTCCCACACAGCCCAAAATGCTGGTCTCATTCCCACAGTGCCCCTTCCCCCAACAGCACTGAGTTTATTTCCATGCAGCAGGTGAGCAGGGCTGAGAACTTGCCCCAGGCTACCTTTCAGGGCTGTGAAAGCAGGCAGGACTTCTTCTTTCACTCCTCCATGCCTACTGCATCTTCTGTGCTATATCTGTACTCTATATTCACCCCCTGCCCCAAGTTCTGTCCAGAAAACTTCACAGGGTTAAAATTGTTACGAAGTTCAGCTGGAGGTTTTCTTCTCCCTGTGATCTTTTCCCAGTTCCTCTGGCCGCCCTCCCCAAGGACCTCTGCAAGATAAAGTCAGAAATGGCTTCCCTTGGGACTGAGAGAGCCCAAAGGGCTCCTCCCACTGCTTCTTCTACCCCTGTATTTCACTCAGTTCTCTAAAATTGTCTCAGCTCAGGTAAGGTCAAATCCTTCTTTCGTTATCTGGACCTTCAGGTTCCCCAGTGAGAATGTGTGAATGTGTGTTCAGGGGCAAACAATCCCCCTTTCACACTTGGGGCACTCACAGTTTTTGGACTGTCTCCCAGGGCCTGCAGGAGCAATCCGCTTCCTTCAAAGAGTCTGTGGATTGTCTCCGCTTTCCTGGTATGTTCCTGTGGTAGTTCTTGAAGCAAACGTTTACTAAGTCTCCACATGCTGCTCTGTCCATGTAAGTGGAAACTACAATTTAGTCCTCCTATCAGCCATTTTCCTAACCTCTCCTCCAATCTTGCTTTATTTTGATTAAAGTCTATATATCTTTTTTCATCCTTTTACTTTCAATCTACCTATATCATTATATTTAAAGTGAGTATCTTATAGACAGGATATAGTTGAGTCTTAATCCACTCTGCATCTCTCTCTTTTATTAATGTATTTAGACAATTTACATTTAATGCAGTTTTTAATACGTCTGGGCTTCAGTCTGCTATTTTATTTTTTGCTCTCAGTTTATTTTCTCTGTTTTTTATTTATGTCTTTTATTTATTCTACCTTCTTGTGGGTTACTTGAAACCCTTTTTAGAATTTCACTGAGGTAACTGTGTGTTTCTCCATGAATCAATTTGTCTATTTGTTCTAAAGTTCTTTCTTTTTTTTCCCCCCTTGTTTAGGGAACTTCCTTTAGCTATTCTTTTAAGATGGGTGTTAAAGAATCAAATTATCTTAGTTGTCCATCTGAAAACATCTTTATTTTCTCTATATTTTTGCAGAACATTTTTTCAAGATATAGGGTTATGGGTTAACAGTCTCTTTTTTCCAGCACTTGAACTATTTTGTGTCAGATCCTTCTGACTTCTATGGTTTCTGATGAGAAATCCACTGTCATTAAAATTGCCTTTTTCCTGTGGGTAAGGTGTCTTCACACTCTCACTGCTTTCATGATGCTTCCCTTTGTCTTTAGTTTTCAGAGGTCTAATTGTGATGTGCCTTAGTGTGGATTTCTTTGAATTTATTTGGTTTGGGGGTTTGTCTAACTTCTTGAATCTATAGATTTATGTCTTTTGCCAAATTTGGGAATTTTTCAGCCATTATTTCTCTGAGTACTTTTTCAACTCTGGCCTCATTCTTCTCCCCTTGGGACTTCAATAGCATGATTACTGAATTTTTTATTATAATTTCACATGTTCCTGGGGCTCCATTCATTTTTAAAAATCTATTTTCTATTTTAGATTGGGTTATTTATTTATTTATTTATTTATTTATTTATTTTGAGACGGAGTCTCACTCTGACACCCAGGCTGGAGTGCAGTGACATGATCTCGGCTCACTGCAACCTCCGCCTCCCGGATTCAAGTGATTCTCCTGCCTCAGCCTCCTGCGTAGCTGGGATTACAGGTGCGTGCCACCACGCCTGGCTAATTTTTGTATTTTTAGTAGAGACGGAGTTTCACCTGTTGGTCAGGCTGATCTCAAACTCCTGACCTCGTGATCCGCCCGCCTCGGCCTCCCAAAGTGCTGGGATTATAGGCCTGAGCCACCGCATCCAGCCTAGATTGGGTAATTTTTATTGCTCTCTTTTCAAATTCACTGATTCTTTCCTCCGGCTTCTCTATTCTGCTGTGGAGCCCATACATTGAGTTTTTAATTTCAGTTATAGTATTTTTTTATCTCTAAAATTTACATTTGGTTCTTCTTTGGATCTTCTATTTCTTTGCTGAATCTTCTATTTCTTAATTTGATTCAATTGCTGGTTGAAGCATTCCTATGATGGATGCTTTCAAATCTCTGCTAGACAATTCAAACATCTCATCGTCTGTGTTGGCATCCATTGGTTGTCTTTTTTTATTCCATTTGTGATATTTCTGGGTCGTGGTATGACAAGTGACTTTTTTATTGAAACCCGGACATTTTGTTATTATGTTATAAGACTCTGCATCTTATTCAAACTTTCTGTTTGAGTTGGCATTCCCTGATGCTGTTCTGGCAGAGGAAGGGAAGGTATTGTCTTGTAGGGGTGGCAGTCCTGGCTCACCACTCACCTCCATTGACACCCAGTAAGGAAAAGTCCTCTTTACTGCTGGGTGGGTGTGGGAGGTCTGGCTGCCCACCAAGCCTCCACTGATACCTGCCTGACTGGGAGTGGTAGGAGAGTTTCCTTGCTGCTCCCCACAAGGCCTCAGCTGACACTATGAGGTGGGGCATGGCCTCATTACTGCTGGGTGGGGGTGGAAGTTCTGACTGTCCACTAGGCCTTCCTGGATACCACCCTGTAGGGTCCTGGGGTGCTGCCTTACAGCCTGTCAAGGGTGAAAGTCTAATTTCCCCAGTTTGTCCCTGTTGGTATGGATGGGGTGGGACCACAGTTTTTCAGTGGTGTTTGACTGGAGTAGAGCTGTTATTATCTAAAAGTTTTCTGTCTTACTAAACAGCTTCTCTTCCAGTCTTCTGGCCAAAGATAGCAGGGTTTTTTGTTTTTTTATGTTTTGTTTTGTTTTGTTTTTGAATTTGTGCCCTTGGCATTTCTGGGTTGCTGACTTCTTCATCTCTGTGTCTGGGATGTATGAGGCAAAAAGAAAAGCCAAGAAATCGCCACTGTGTTGTTCACTGGGCTTCGAGTTCCCTAGCTTGTCTTCCTTCTCCTTCCATCTTTTACTGTCTTCTCCTGTTTGTTTCACACATAACGTCCAGGGCTTTTAGCTGTACTTAGCAGTTAGAATAGGGAAAAGAACACCCACTCCATCTTTCTGGAAGTGGAAGTTCTTGTTACTGTTTAAATATTGTGGGTATATACAATACACACCGAATTATAAAACAGCATTTATCTATAAATGTCTTTTAAAACGCTGGATGGGAATACACCAAAAGTTAACAGTGACTTGGTTTTATCTCCATTCTTTTTTGTAATTCCCGAAGTGCTTATTATTAGCAGGTACTATTTATAATTAAAATAAAGCAAAATTCTCCACTTTTTTTTATTATTATACTTTAAGTTCTAGGGTACATGTGCATAACATGCAGGTTTGTTACATATGTATACTTGTGCCATGTTGGTGTGCTGCACTCATCAACTCGTCAGCACCCATTAATTCATCATTTATATCAGGTATAACTCCCAATGCAATTCCTCCCCCCTCCCCCTTCCCCATGAAAGGCCCCAGTGTGTGATGTTCCCCTTCCCGAGTCCAAGT
>NW_016806237.1:209099-216749 GCF_001698545.2 Rhinopithecus bieti | reverse complement strand
CGGCCAGGTGTGGGTATAATCTCCTGGTGTGCCCGTTTGCTTAAAGCACGGTATTGGGGTGGGAATTACCCGATTTTCCTGGTGTTGTGTGTCTCAGTTCCCCTGGCTAGGAAAAGGGATTCCCTTCCCCCTTGCCCTTCCCAGGTGAGGCAATGCCTCGCCCTGCTTCAGCTCTCGCTGGTCGGGCTGCAGCAGCTGACCAGCACCGATTGTCCGGCACTCCCCAGTGAGATGACCCCAGTACCTCAGTTGAAAATGCAGAAATCACTGGTCTTCTGTGTCGCTCGCGCCGGGAGTTGGAGACTGGAGCTGTTCCTATTCGGCCATCTTGCTCCGCCCCCTCTCCACTTTTTAAAATAAGCTGCTGCCTTTTGTGCTGTCATCCCAGCATGACAGTGCATGGCAGGTTCCTCAGGCAGCCTTTTCCTTATGCAGGATGGACTGGGGCGTCCATAATGTTACACTGAGGGTCCCATCCTTTGCACAGAGAGCTCATCCAAGTTTTCAAAGTAGAATTTTCTGGCCTAAGGGGCACTTCTTTCTCTCCCTCCCCCCCTTCCTTCCTTCCTACCTTCCTTCCTTCCTTCCTTCCTTCCTTCCTCTCTCTCTCTCCTCTTTCTCTCTCTTTCTTCCTGTCTCACTCTGTTACCCAGGCTGGAGTCCAGTGGCGCAATCTCGGCTCACTGCAACCTCTGCCTCCTGGGTTCAAGCTGATTCTCCTGCCTCAGCCTCCTGAGTAGCTGGGACTACAGGTGCTTGCCACCACATCTAGATGATTTTTGTATTTTTAGTAGAGATGGGGTTGCACCATGTTGGCTAGGCTGGTCTCTAACTCCTGACTTCAGGTGATCCACCCGCCTCGGCCTCCCCAAGTGTTGGGATTACAGGCATGAGCCACCATGCCTGGTCTTCTTTAGGCCACTTAAAGCTGGTCACCATGAGCATTTCATAAGTTGTTATAAACAAATAATCTCCAAAATTTCAGTGGCTGGAAACAGAAGTTTACTGCTCACTCATGTAACAGTCCTCTGAGAGTTTGCTCAGCGGGCAGCATTCCTCCACACAGTGACCAAGGGGTCCCAGTTTATTCCATCTGGGACTCTGATGTCCCCTGCGCTTTGGGCTTTTGAGACCTCAGCTGCCAGCTAAGGGAAAGAGAAAGAGTGGGTGGAGAAGGCATGCCTCGTCTCAGAGCCCAACCCAGACAGGACACATGGAACTTCCACTCACGCTCCATGGAACTTCCACTCACACTCCGTGGGACTTCCACTCACGCTCCGTGGGACTTCCACTCACACTCTGTGGAACTTGCACTCACACTCCGTGGAGGGACCCAGCCATATTAAGATGCAAGGGAAGCATCTGTCCCACAAATACAACTAAAGAAACCCCTGCAGTGCTGCTGTAGCCATAATTAAATAACGAAATTTTAGTATTGATAGAAACCACATGACTCATGGAGGGGTGAAGCCTTCCATTTTACAAATAAGAAAAGAGACCCAGAGGGAGAACGGCTTTTCTAAGCCCCTTGGTGAGTTGCTGAGGTGGATGCATCTCATTGCCCCACTTCCTTTCCTCTGGGGATCACTCCTTACCAGCCAGTCCAGGACAGATGCTGGTCTATCAGAGAAGCCCATCCTTCTGAGGCCACCACGCTTGGTTCCTGGCTGGTCATGTGAGCCAGTCAGACCAAACTCTCCCTGGAACATTTATGGTAAGCAGGCATGCTGGGTTGAACGTATGTGAATGGGAGACTGGCAGGTGCTGGGAGTGGGAGGGAGTAGATACAAACAGGACACACAGGGCCTGTCCAGAGCTGTTCTCTATCCAGCAGGATGGATGGATGAGGGATGAATTGCCACGAGTCCCTTCTTCCTGACCACTGCCCCTCACCACCTCTGGAGATCAAGCCACATCTGGTGTGACTGGCCCCTCTGAAGGCCAGACTGGCTCTGAGGTGCTGCAAGGGGTTTGCATGGTTCAGAAGAGTGTGGTTGGGGGACTTCTCAGAAGAGCTCAGGACTCAGGAAAACATGCCTTTCCTTCTCAGGGCTCCAGCACCAAGGGGTTTGGAGGCCCATGCAGCCTTCTCAGGCTCTTCTGCCAGCCACTCACCTTCCCATTTCCATGCCCCTTGTCACGGACTTTAGCTTGGCCACCTGCCTTCTTGGGTCAATGGGATGCGAGTGGAATCTTGAGTATACTTGCATGGTTGGTCTTATCCCTGAACTTCTGCCATTGCAATGAGAGGCACCCACCCTGGGTAGCCAGCTTGTCTCAGAAGATGTGAGACATGGAGCAGACCTCCACAGAGCCACGCCTGTCTGGACTCAATCAGCCCACCAAGATCAACAGAGCCACCCGGCCGACCTGCACGGGCATGGATGAAAGAGCATGGCTCTTGTTTAAGCCAGTGCATTTGAGGAAGGTCTTTTCACAGTATTACCATGACGACAACTGACTGACATAAGTTATGTCAAGATGACAACTGACTAATGTAAGTGATGCTCATCCAATGGCAGGCATCAATGGTGGATGTATTCATTGTCTGTTTTTGCTGTAACAAATTACCACTCACTGCACAGCTTGAAGCAACACCCACTTATGCTTCCACAGTTCTGTAGATCAGAAGTGCAGCAAGCGTGGCTTGTCCTCTATTCAGGGTCTAGCAAGGCTGAAATCAAGCTGTCAGCCTGGACTGTGTCTCATCTGGAGCTTGGGGTCCTTATGCAAGCACATTCAAATTGCTGGCCAAATTCAGGTACTTGTGGTTGCAGGACTGAGGTCTTTGTCCATTATCAGCTGGGACTGATCTTGGCTCCTAGAGGGTGCCTGAAGTCAGTCTCATGCTCTCCCTGTGGTCCGCTCCAGTCACGGCAGTCTGAGCTGCTGTGACACTTGGATCTCTCTGACTTCCTTTTCTCATACACCTTGCTGACTCTTCTGTTCCCTTGCTACTTTTGAGGGCTCATGAAAGTACACTGGGCCCACCCAAGGAATCCAGGATAATCTCCCTATTTTAAGGTCAGTTGATTATTAACTTTAATTCCAGCTATAAAGTCCCTTCCCAGCAGAACCTCAATTAGTGTTTGATCAAATAAGAGGGGACAGGAATCTTGGGTGCATCTTTTGAATTCTGTCCAATAGTGGCATTGTCCCATCGCCACTGGCTGAGCAATGGCCAAAACTATGTGGGCTTCTAGAGGTCAGCATCTGTGCCACCTCTCACCTGGAGCACTGGATCAGAGATGTGGCCCACAGGGCTGGAGAGAAGTCATTATGCATCTCTTCTGATCATTTCAAAATTAAATGCAAGGAATATATTATTGACATTTTATAAAAATGACTTCCTCCTGAGTAGTACAATTCATGGTACAAATATATATTATTTCAAGTTGAGGGAATACTCTTAATGGATGTACAAAAACAGATTGAATGAATGCATCGAAAATATTTTTAACAGAACCACAGGGTTTATGGTTGCTGTGCTCACATGGATCCTGTCTCCTATGGATAGGACTCCATGGCTGGTGAGTAAGTTCTGCAATTTGGGCCTACTCAGTTCCTGGGAGGGCAGCTGCCCCGTTCTTTCTCAACTCTCTGTCACCTGACATGTGACCTCTCACCTCACAACCACATTTACATTGGCCTCCCAGCCACAGGAGTCGGTGTTGTGGATCCAGGACAGCTGATGGGGGAGGTGACTACTGTTCTAGAAGAGTTCTTGTCTACCCTGACACCTTTCTCTGAAAAATAAACCTCCTCGCCAGAAGAACCGAAGTCACTTTTGTTTGGTCGTGGTGGTGACCTGTTCTATGTCTTTATTCTTAGTGCCTCCAGGAGGAGGGCTGGGACACTAGCACCTCCACCCAGTCATTGCATAATTAATACTAGATAACCTGTTTGTTTCCTATCTTGAGCATCTCAGTGTCTTTACCAAGTAGATTCTGCAAAGTATTCTCAATCACAGAAGCAATATGAAGCTTCCTTCAGTGTGAGATATCTCTCTCAAATTATTTTTAGTTATAAACGACATGTATCAGATGCACACAATTTTATTCTTAGAAAAAGGCATGTTTATGTCCTGTCCTGTCCACTCTTATAGTAAACACTTTGGATGGGCAGTCCCACCTTGGGGTACTTCGGGTTACAGTTGTGCTGTGCAGATTCCTTGGGCTCCTGTTCCATGCAGGGCCGTTCCCCCAGCTTCGGTGTGTGCTTCTGCTTCCCAGGGTCAGCTCTGCACAGCTGGAGCCACATTTCCACATGCAGCTAGCACAGGAAGTGCCTGGGATGTCCTGTCTCCTCGGGGCAGGGCTTTGGCCAGTGATTATGGGGTCAGGAAGTCCAGTCAAAATGGAAAGGGGCTTTCCTGGACTAAGGACCAAGGCTAGAGTTTCCAGAAGCCAAGGGAAGAGAGCCCAGCACTCATGTGGGCAGCAGGAAGCTGGTCACGGGGCCAGCAGGACCTGCCTGGACTAGTGTGGAATGTGTGAGATAAGGTGGAAAAGAGAGTTTCAGGCTGAATGCTGAACTCAAGGAATGTGCATTTTCACCTATGGCTTTGGATCCTGCAAATATACAAATGTAGTTTCTAAGAAAACAAATGATGAGTAAAGAATGGTGGGAGCAAGACAGGAAAATTGAAGGTGGAGGAGGGATACATGGAGATTTGTGATCAGTCAGCTTTTGTGTGTGTTTGCAATTTTCCATAATACAAAGTTTTAAGAACTGAATTGCATATTTATCAGTTGCACACATCTTTACGAAGCCCCCACATTGTGCCTGGCTCTGTAACTGAGTAAACCAGACCAAGAGAGCAGGTGGGTCCTGACCTCCCGGTGTTCCACTCCTGCAGGGAAGATCCACAGTGGACACATTTAACACCAGAACGAGAGGCACCACGCCGCCTGCAAGTAGAACAGACAATGACTGTTTCAGCATTTGTCCTCTGAAAGTACCTATGATTATGTCCTGACTTCTGGGGCAGGTGACTGCATTATACCCCTGCCAAGTTTCTGTGCAGGGGTCCTCCAGGCCTCTGCCCTCTTGGATTGGTGTGCACTGTTGCTGGGCTCTGAGTCGCCACCTAGTCTCCTACTGAATATGTGAGCTGGTTAGTGGTGGCTACAAGACACCTTGCTTGCTATGAAAAAAAAGAGATAAAAGTAAATATTGAAACAGATTTGATTATTGATGTTTGTGAATGTACATTTCTAGGTACAGTGGCCAGTGACAAAGCATACATGGGTGGACAGTGACAGATGAAATGAACATTGATTTTTATGTGCCTGAGAGAATTGAGCTTAACCTGTCAGATCTGTCTAAGCCTCTCCCAATGCAAATGTCACCAAAGCTGCTTCCTCTTCCTTTCACCTGTCTCACCTGTAAGGAGGATTTGTTCTTATGCTACAGTAAGCTCCATGAGGGCAGGGCCTTACTCAGGACTTGGGCTCCAAGGGCCTGACTCAGCCTAAGTGAATATCCAATGGGAAAAGAAGGTGGGGAGGGGGATGTCTCCACTGCATGGAAGGAGTAAGTGAGGGGCGGCGAAAGCCATGATTTCTCATGACATTCACAGCTACCTCCGTGCTGTTTCTTGTCTGTGAAGACGAGGCTGTGGGTCTCCTATCAACAGGCCGAGGTTCCCTGCGATGCACCCACATGACCAATGCCATTCCTCTCCAGGCCCCTGAGATCAGGAGTCATTGTCTACATGGCCAGTGGTTCTCCATTCATTCCTCATTCCCGCAAAAATTATGTCAAGGACCCACCTCGGGTAAGGCTTGGGTCCCATTCTCTAGGAGCAGCTCCGGAAGAGAATTGGGTGGGCAAGGCGGTGTGCTCAGGGGCCTATTTAGAGGAAAGAAACCCTGAGACTGCAGCCTTGTAGGGAGGGGGGCAAGAAGAGGAGCAGGAGGGACAGAGCAGCAGGGTGGTGTGTGTTGGGGGATTGGGCCGGAGAAGGAAGGGAGTCACCAAGTCGTTATTAGAGGGATTGAACCGTTTTCTTGCCTCATCCACGGCATTTTACCTCCACTGGTCAAACAGATTGAGCAAAGGCCACCTGCAGGTCTTTGTGTGTGGCACTGAATGGTGGCCCTCTCCGAACCCTTCCCTTTGCCTCTGAAGCTACATGTAGCAGAACCACATGACCAGAACTCTGAAGTCCGACAATGGGGTTGGAGTCCCAGCTTCCTAGCAGTGTGACAAGAACATGCCCCTTAACTTTTCTGAGCTTGGGCCTGACACATAACATTCAATACATGTTAGTTGCTATTAAAAACATGGGTAATTTTATATCTGAAAATATTGCATATTGCTTAAATGGTTTCATGCTGGCTCACATTAAAAATGATTCCCAAGTGAAGATGACAAAGGGGAAATATTCGTTATTTAGTTCTTTTCTTACATTAAGCGATCATAATAAAGTACATTTCTGGGTTGCATTCTCTAGAGTGCCTTTTGCTAAATAAATGGCCAAAAATAACTTTCCCTTCCAGTAAGATTTCATGATTCAGCACATTCAACTTTCACTATAAAAGCTTGAAGTAAAGAGTACAAAACAAGCCTAGAAGCAAGAAATAGGCGAGAAAAAGCGATGGATACAGGAGGGTGAGGCTCACATTCCCACAAGAGTGCTTTCTGTTTCAGACAAAGCTCGGCAATAGGAAAGTTGTCTTTATTCAGGTATCTACATCACACTTAGGTTTGGAAGAAGCAGATGGATAGGAATTAGTAGGATCTTCCGCGAGTCCCAGGTTCTCCCGGAAGAGGCAAATTAGAAAAAGTGCAGCAGCCCTGGGTAAGGGCCTGGGCTAAATCAGCCCCTCCCAATCCCAGGGCGGCCATCAAGTTGGGGATGCAGTTCACACCCCTGCCTGACCCCTTTTCTTTTCCAGAGCAGCAGCTCCAGATACTTATGAGAAAGGTTACACTTCTGGTCATTTGCTGGGTGACATCAAAAGTGGGAGTGGAGTGGTTAGGTTTGCCCGGCCTCTGAAGTGCAGCCGAAGCCCTCGTTCACTGAGATTGCTCTCAACGCAAAGCTCACCTAGGAGCCGTCCAGGCGTTGTTGTTGTTGTTGTTTTTCCCCATAGCGTGGCTTTACTGGAGAACCCCAGCCCTTCTCTGTCTTTGTGGGCGATCTCTTGCCTCTTCCCATTTCATTTTCGCCATCACGGGGCCTAGTAGAGTACTTTTCATTAAGTTATCCGTATCCAGGAAGATGTCCTCTCATCCACTTTACCAAAAAGGGCAGGGGGAACCCGAGCCATCTCCTGCCCACGGGGGTGTGCGCTCATCCACACAGACAGCTTCAGGCCGCCCAGGGCCTGGGACCCGTTTCCAGATGCCCTGCGAAGAGGTGTCCACAGCAACGGTGCATCACTCCAGGCCTGGCGCACTCTTTTGGCCAAGGCGGCGCACGAATGCCCTCGGGCCTCCGAGGAAAGAGAGGGGCTCAGGTCCTTGCAAAGGGACCTCCCTGCGGAGGAACCCCGCGCGTGGCTCAGGAGGCCTCTCCTCCGGGTGGCCAGCGCCAGGCGCAGCTGCGGTGCCGGGGCGCGGTGACAGGCGGGCCGCAGGGCCGCCTACGGGCACCTCCACGCGCCCCCGCTCGGCCCTAGCCTGCCGCGCCGCCGCCGCCCG
>NW_016806237.1:201050-207886 GCF_001698545.2 Rhinopithecus bieti | reverse complement strand
CAGCCCCGCCGCCGCGGCTGCTGGCGCCCTCCGCTTTGCAATGTAAATTTCAGCGGGACAAATTGCTTATTAATAGTCTAGAAGAGAAGCCGGTTTCTTTCTTTCTTCTTTTTTTTATCTGTTTTTATTTCTACATGGCCCCTAGCTATGCCCTGGGCAGCCTTGCCGCCCAGCAGTTTTCTCTTCATTTCAATGTCCTAAAGAAAATGCAAATTTCCACAGTGTGGCCTTTTTAAAAAGTTAAATTAGCAACAGCTTTAAGTGACTCCATTAGTTTGGAAAACATACGCATGTTTAATGTGGGAATAGCTTCCTTTTAACGGGACTCATTCTGGTGTGTATATTTAGCAAACCCTCAGAGTTGGTAAAGAATCTCTTCGCGGCCGAATTTGTAGCCAGAGGTGCACCCTCCCCCTTCCAGCCCCGGAGGGCGCCAGCGTTCCTGGGGGGAGGAGGGGTGCGTCCCGCCGCCGCGCGCTGCCGGACCCACTGACTTGGATCCCTTAGAAGCCGCGCGAATGTGCGCGAAAGGGTTTGTGCAGGCTGGAAGGGAGGAGAGCTTGACACATTTCTGTCCAAGAGCGGTGTGCTCTTCCTTCCCTCCCGGTCTCAACGTCACAGTCCCCGGAGCTGAGTTAATTACCCGGGTGGACTACCCGGCCCGGCCGCCGGCACCCACCGCGCCACTTTTGCGCACCAGCACGGGTGTATACACTCTGTTAAGGTGCTGTGAAGGAGTGAGATCGGGTAGCCAAGGAGGAGGACATTAGCACATCGGTGACCGTGGCCACCCTTTCCGACCGTGCCCACTGTGGCTCTCCACCACCCCAACTTCCTTTACTCGTGTTGGCAAACCGCGGTTGCAAACTAGACTTTTATTGGCAAACTTTTGTGCACAGTTAGCTTGCAGAAGAGGGTATTTAATTCTGTCATGAGGTCTGGCCGCCCCCTCCTTTCCCTTCAAGCCAGTGGCATGGCACTCCACACCCGTCCATGAAAGAGTTAAGATTTATGGTATGCTGGAGAGGTCTTGTTAGGATGTAATCTGCATTTTTTAACTACTGCGTAATAAAAAGTGAGAAGTTTTGAGACACCTTTCTTGATTATACCTTTGGCGATACTTTAGGTTTTACATTTAATTTGCATTTTGTTCTTGGTGAATATTGAAGTCTTGAGTGGAGGATTGAATTTTATTAGGACATCTGGACTGACAATATCAAATCAGACACCAGTGTCCCAAAGCATGCTAAAATTTCAGAGTTAATTAGAACGCAGTGTGTTTAATTAAAGCCAATTATAATATTTGAAATTATCTGATCGATCCGTGTTTGTACAGTTTGGGTCTGTTTAGGTGTTGATTGGCGCACTTTGCGCGCCGTTCGATCTCGGAACTTCTCTGGGGAAAGTTTGCTTTGTAAACTGGCGGGGGCGGGCCGGCGCGGAATCGGCGTCTCCCGCGCCGGCTCGGGCGCATCCAGCCGGACTGCTTTTCCGGGCGCTGCTGAACGCAGCTGGAGAAATCCCAGCTCGTTGCTAAACCGATGGGCCTTTTCGGGTCCGAGGGACCTCGCCACCCACCAGCCGTCTTTTCCAGCTCGGTTGCTCCTCCGGAGCATCTTTACAGAGAAGCAGGCTTTAGGGTTGCCGGGTGCGTTGGGAGAAGCCCAAGCTGGCCAGTGTTTGATTTGGGGTTTTCGCTCAGGTAGAAGAGCCCCCAGAGCTGACTCGTGGGGTCAACCAAAGTGACCGAAGGAATCCGAGAAAAATTAGGACAAGGAAACAATAATTAACTATTTCCCTTCTAATTTCGCACGCTGCAGGAGCCGAGGCACACCCCGGCGTTTTCGCCCCGCTTGGAGCGCCCATAGTTTTCCAGGGAGAGGTTTGAGCGAATTCCAGGTCATGTCCGTCGCCCCCTGCGGGGCGGGCACTTAGAGTGGAGGTTTCTCTCCAGCAAGGACGTTCGCGTGGCGCTTGGTACCTAGGCCTTCTGCCCGGTGCCGGGCTTGGGCTGACCCTTGCTCACGCAGGTGGGCGGCAATTAGGACTAGGCGGTGTGTGGCGGTTTCCGCGCGTCTCCGGGGTCAGGGCGTCAGCTAGGACTAGGTGCTCCGGTCGCGCAGGAGCCGGGGCCCAGCTGCTGGGGTCGGCAGGACCCCTGGCGGACACCTGCCCCGGGGTGGGTGGGAGCCCAGGCTGCTCGGCTCCCGGCTCCCGGCTGCGCAGCGGCACTCCACTCTCCCCACCCCAGGAGGCGCTGTTTGTCAAACTTGGCTGGAGGCGCCTGCTCGTTCTCACTTGGAAGCTGAGCCTTCTCCGGTCCTGGGGGTCGGGCTTCAGGAGTCTTAGCTGTACAGAATAAATATTAGGGGGAGGAGGCAGTGCAGAGAACAGGGGTCTGGGGCCCTTCAGTTTTTGCTTTTTACCCATGAACCCAACAGGGCATCCTTCCTTCCAGCGCAGGGCAGAGGCGCCCGTTGGTTCACCCTATGTGCCACGGCGAGTTGCCCAGTAACTTGCCTCCGAGGACAGGCGGGGTGCACGGCCTGGCTTGGTCTCTGCCGCCATATACCTCCTGAGGCCCCGCGGCTGGCATCTCCGCGCCGAGAGGGCGAAGGCGCCCTCTCTGGGCCTGAGTAACCCACCCGAACCTGGCCGGGCTCCCTTTGTGCGCGACTTAGGTTGGGATGGCCCTTACTTCTCGGTTTCCCCCGGCCCACGGGCGAGCGTGACCCCGTGGCGCAAGACGGAACTTGGAGAGCACTCAGAGGCCGCGTCACCACCCGTGGTGGGCAGGCTTTGCCAGTGCGTGCTGTTTCCTCCCTATCCCGCAGTTCCCGGGATTTTCTAGGTGCGTCTCTCCCGGCCCCTCTGGCCTCCTTCCCACTGGGGCCCAGGGTCAGTCTGGCTGTCTCTTTTCCTGTTCTTTCCCCGGCCCCTGCCTGTGCTTGGCCCGCGATTCTGACTCCAGGCTTGAGCAGGGTTAGAGGCCCGGAGGCCGGCACGGTCTGAGCGTGACCCCCAGGCGCGGAGGACGTGGGGGCGGGCCGCGCCTGCAGCTCAGCACTGGCGGCTGGCACACGAACTGCCGGCCTTTCGTGCATTGGCTTTCACCCTTTACCGAAGGCTCCAAGTGACATGGCCAGGCAGCTTGGGCCTGTGGCCATGGGCCCTCTGAGGGTGCTGCGTCCGGTCGAGCCCGCGCACCCCCTGATACTCCAGGGGACTTTGCTTCCAGGAACTCTCGGCCCAGGCTTCTCAACGCCGGAAATGCAGTTTATTACTCTTTGGAAGGATGTTAGGGAGGTAGGCGGGTGCCCTGGGCTAAGCCTCGATCAAGAAGGGGGCATTCACCTGGTGCCTTGGGCGCTAGGCCTGTGAGGACACCGCGGCAGGCCTCGCGCCCTGGGACTCCAACTTGGCCGAAGTTTCTGGGTGGGGGTGGCTTGGAGTCCTGTACCAGCCCAGGTTCCCGTCTCTGGGCCTTGCACCAGGCACCAGTGGAGGATCTGAGACTGAGGAGGGGTGAGGGGGAAGTTTCCTCCCTACTCGCGCCGAATAGCTCCCTTCACGGGTGGGTAGTGGGTACTGGCGGAGGACTCTGGCACGCGCGGTGGCTCGGGGACTGAGTGGCTGGGCAAGGAGGCCAGGGTGAGCCTGGGTGCGGCTCCTGGGAGGTTAGAGCCCCGGCTAGACTTCAGCCAGGTTTTTTGATAGTGCCAAGGATCAGTGGCCCAAGCGCCGCCAGGGCCTTGCACCCTGCGCGGGGCACGCCGCTCCCAGAGCCAGGCGCCAGGGGCGGCGGGCGCTGTCTCTTTAAGGTCACTGCCTGCTCCGGCACGACATGGGGAGGACAGCTGGGCACTGGCCATCTGACTGACTCCGGCTTGACATCTGGGAGCCCACTGGTGTGTGGCACGCGAAGCGCTTGATGCCGCTATTTAAATGCAAATGTGAGGGGGCTCATTGAAGCCTCTCCCCGTAAATCCGCACAAAAGGAATACTTCCCACCCTCCGAGGAGGAGGCGGCGGCGGCAGCTCGAGGGCCACCCGTGCAAATCGCGTTGGGCGCGGGGCCCTGAGCGCTCGCCGCAGCCGTCGCGGCCCGCGGGGTCCCCGGCAAAGGTCAGGCTCCGCCCAGTCCGGCCCCTGGACGCCGGTCTGGCCCCTGGGAGTGCTCTGTGCACCGAGGTTAGACCTCCGGCCGCCGTAGGCCTGCAAAACTTCCAAAGTAGCAGCCTGTTTCTCCTCCTCTCCCTTCTCCTGGGTACCCAGCGCCCGCGTTCCCCAGAAAGGGCGAGGGGTGGGGGCAAGGCTCCCTCCGGAGGCGGCCGGGCGCCGGAACGCGCTCCCAGCGTTACTCAGGACACTCGGGATTTGACCTGCAGCTCTCTTCCTCATCCCTGACCTGGCTGCGGTGTCCCTCGCTCCCCTCTGCTGCTGCTCCTGCCCCATCAAGTTGAAAATCTGAGGGTGGGATGGGGTGGGGGCCCAGGGGGTACCCTCCTGGGCCGCTCCGCAGCAGGCCGGGGTGGAGACGCTGCCCGGTCGGCGAGTCCCTGTGCCCACAGCTCGGAGCCAGCAGCGGAGTGACAAAAAAGATAAAGTTGGTGAATGATAAAGAACGTATTTTCCACGCTTTGGGTGCGGGACCAGATGATCTAGAAAATGAGCTGAAATAGATTCAGCCTCCGAGCCTGTTGTGAGAGCAGCTGATTCCCCCATTTCGGGCCAGATGGCTGCTGAACACAGATTTGCATTCATTTTCGCTTAATATCGTCCAAAATAGTGGGGCAGCTGCATTTGTTGTCAAAAAGGTTTAAAACCCCTTTTCTTTCTGGGGCAGGATCGTTACCTTATGTGATGGGCTTATAGAACTTTTTTTTCCTCTTTAGTCAACAGTATCAGATTTAGAAGGATTTGTTTTTAAACCTTCTAATTTGGTAATCAGATTTAAATCGCCTTGGCGCGTGTAATCTGAATTAAAGATACTGTAAATGATTTTAAGCATGATACTTTCGTTAGCGCAAGGAAGGGGCACAGGCTGGACATTTTAGGAAGTGTGCTATAAAGGAAGCATTGTTTCCTATTTCCAACTTCATCTTTCCCGAAAAGGCACTTTGCATATTCTGACAATAACGCTTGCCTGGCCGCTGGCCCTGCGTGAGCCCCCGAAGCAGCTAAACACGCAGAGACAAAGCTTTTCTCAACCCCACCCTCCCCCGATGGCCAACTTTATTTTGCGTTGTTTCTCCACGAAGAAAGTGTTCCCTACTACACAAGGGTCTGCCGAGAGTGGAAAGCGCTGGGCTTATTAGGAATACAGAAATTTTCTTTTAATTTATCATGAATAGTTTCCATACACTTTGATTTAAGGTTATTAACATTCTATAGACAGTGGCATCTTTAATATGTGGCGATCGCTTCTAAAGACTAATCTCATTACCCTCAAATAGTCATAAAATATGATTTTATTATACTTACGTATTTAATTAGACGGCCGGCACCGTAATGGATTTTGAGATGGCACCGGCGCAACACCTTTGATAATTCACTTATCTTTGGCAATAGTCATTAACCCCCAACACCAGCAAAATAGATCTCTTTCCAACACATCTTTTTTCTCACTCCTTCCAAGAGGCGTGGGGGTCCCCAGATAACGTGAATCGGACTTCGATTTTCCCGATTAATTAAAATATTAACGTACACACGCTGCCAATTCACGGGAAAAGGGAGTGCTGCCCCAGACCTGGCGGGAGGAGGCTGCCCTGCGACACACTTGCGCCCTGCAATTTTTTTTTTTTTTTTTAAATCAAAAGGGCCTGATTTCTCTTGGCAGGGAAGTGCCTGGGACAGTTCCTGGTCGTCCCCTGGGTCCCTGCTCCGTGTCGCGCAGACGTCCTTTGGGCGGGCCGCGCGCCTGGGCGCGGAGTCTCGGCTGCAGGAGCTGGGCCGCGGGGCCCACAGGCTGCCCGCGCCCGGCTGCCCTCCCGATTCCTAGAAACCAGGTCGGGAAGCCGCGCGCCGCGCGCTCACCCGGGTCCAGCGGCTCTGAGGGCCGGGCCACAGAGCCCGCGGCGTCCGCTCGGTTTTTGGAGCAGTTGGCTCCAGGGCGGTCTGGCCACCGCGCAGGTCGCGCAGCCAGACACCCGGCTCCGGGTCGCCGGAGAGGCCGGGCGCGCTTCCCGTCGGCCCAGAGAGACCAGAGCCTTCTTTGTCACTCGCTGTGCGTTAAGAACAGGCCAGGGACCGGGGTCTGCCGCGGCCACCGGGGGAGAGGGAGCTTTTAGCAGAACCTGCCTCCGACGTGGATTCCCTGCCCGGCACTCGGCGGCCTCCGCCGGGGTAGGAAGCTTGGGGTGTCCGGCGGGGCTCAGAAGGGGACTGGCCGGCCCTGCAGCAGCCTTAGGTCTGCTTAGAAATCAGGCTGAGCTTCGCGCCCAGCCTTGGCCGGGGAGCCCTGGGCACCCCTCCTCCCAGTCCGTTGCCCGCTCCTCCCTCCGACGCCCTCCCTGCGGTTGATCTGCCTCTTCCCACTTCTCCTTCGGGCAGCCCCAGGCAGAGCTGCAGCCCCTTGCATTTATTGCATGCATCTGGGCAACTTGGGGCGCCTCGGCATTTTACAGCCCCCCGCCCCGCCCATCGTGTTTGACTGTGTGGCAGGTTTTGCAGGCAGGTATTAAGGGGCCCAGCTGCAATTGTGCAGCGGCTGCGTTTGTTTCTTTTCAAGATTTATTTGGGCGAGTAGTAACTTCCTTGGCCGCGGCTGGGCGCGAGGAGCCGCGGTGCGTGGCAGGGGGCGGCGGCGGCGCTCGGTGGCGCTCGGCGGCGGCGGG
>NW_016806237.1:196014-200476 GCF_001698545.2 Rhinopithecus bieti | reverse complement strand
GTCCGGAGCGCCCGGCCGCTGGTGTATGTCGCGCCTGCCCGGGACGGGCTGAAGCCGGCGGCGGGGCCGGACCGCAGGCGCCGAGCAGGGCGAGGGCGGCCAGGGCAGCCGCCTGCCGCCGAGCCCCGAGCGCCGCTGCTCGAGGAAACGCTTTCGGCCGGGAGCTGCGGCCGCCGCCAGCAGTTTTCATGTTTGGGATTCAGGAGAATATTCCGCGCGGGGGGACGACCATGAAGGAGGAGCCGCTGGGCAGCGGCATGAACCCGGTGCGCTCGTGGATGCACACGGCGGGCGTGGTGGACGCCAACACGGCCGCCCAGAGGTACGTACCGGCCGCCCCCACGCGCCCCGGTCCCGGCCCCGGCCCGGCCCGGCCCCCTCCGCTGGCCGGCGCCGCGCTCCTCACCGGGCCGCTGTCTCTTTCCTCCCGCAGCGGCGTGGGGCTGGCGCGGGCGCACTTCGAGAAGCAGCCGCCTTCCAACCTCCGGAAATCCAATTTCTTCCACTTCGTGCTGGCGCTCTACGACAGGCAGGGGCAGCCGGTGGAGATTGAAAGGACCGCTTTTGTGGACTTTGTGGAGAAAGAGAAAGTAAGTGCAAACATACGATCACACCCTCTCTCTTTCTAGAAGTGGGAGTCAGGCGGTGCCGGCGCGCGGGGGTTCAAGTGCCCCCCTCGGCGGCGGGCACGGCTCCGCCAGGCCACCCCGCCGCCGCCGCCGCCGCCACGTGCGGTCGCCCGGGACCGCTGAGGGCTGGGCAACTTCTCTGCGCCCTCGGACTTACTCGGGGCGAGGAGAACGCTGGGCTTCCAGCAGGAAAGTGACATCACCGCGCTGCTCCGAGCTAGGAATCCTGCCATGTGTGAGGCCGAGAGCCTCGGTCGCGGAGGGGGACCGAGCGCGGTGGCCGCGCCTGACACCGATCGCACTAAATGCAATTATTTATCGTTACTTTCAGGAGCCAAACAACGAGAAAACCAACAACGGCATCCACTATAAACTCCAGTTATTGTACAGCAACGGTAAGTGCCTGCTGCCTGCTCGCCGCCCCTGCAGCGGCTGGCTCTCCTTTGCCGCGCTGGTGAAAGGACATAAAGATTTTGAGATTAAAATGACATGGATGTAAACACGAAATCTTCTCATGGCATAGAAGGAAAACAAAACATAAACGATCAATAAGTCGATGGCACTTCGCATGATTAACCGGTGGGGCTTGAAGTAGAAAGTAAAAAAAAGATCGATACAGGCTCCAGCAGAACATCACTTTTAAGTGACTTTTTTCAATTTTGCAAATTAATGTTAATTATTGGGATGGGGGTAGCTCCATAAACGGAGCATAACTTACTTCCTGTGAACGAGTTTTTTTTTTTTTTTTTTTTTAATCCTCGAGAGACATTAGCAAGAGTTCAGCCTCTCACTCAGTTTCCATTTGGTGCTTTTTCTTTTCTAAAAATAAACGACCACATGGGCCCACCGCGCACAGCCACCGGGCCTGCTCTCCACCAGGCAAATTCCTTGCACCTTGAAATGCAAACCCTAAGAGTCTTAAGGTTCTTAATTAAGAAAGGAAAAAAAATTAAGCGAGAAGTGGTGGGGTTCTCTTTCTCCTTTTCGAAGGGATTGCCTAAGTTTTGCTGCATCACCGTGGCAGCAGTCCTGAGTTACAGACTTCCTGTGCCCCGTGTGCCCTCCCCGAGGTGCAGCACTCAAATCCTGATGAGAATTTGTCTCTGTTTTTTGCAGGAGTCAGAACAGAGCAAGATCTGTATGTTCGCCTCATAGATTCAATGACCAAACAGGTGAGAAAGTTTATGCCTCTGCACGAGTTTTCACTGCTGGGCCTGGGTTGTTCTGGGCTTCAGAGGCAAGGGCACTGATAAATGGATCTCATGTATTTGTTTTCCATTGAGCTTCCTTGACATGCTAATGAGAATTCCATATTTATTGGAATGAATGAAGCGATTGGTAAAATAGTTTATGTTGTCATTAGAACAGGATATATATGCTTTATTAAATGTCTTGTGATTGGAATCATATTCTGTCTTAATTATGGTAATTAATATTTGACAGAAAAATTTCAAGATGTCCCCCTTCTTGTCTATTTTTAAATGCTTCTCTGCTAGGAATCAGTTCATTTGGATTTTTTTTTTCTATAACAAAGGCAGCTAACTCCTAAGCCCATCGAGTTGGACTTGATTAGTTCATTTTTTTTTTCTCCTTTCCAGTGTGATGGTCTAGTAACACGAGACGTTTATTTGGATTTAAAAGTTAAATGTGTTGGGGTGAAAAGTCACCTTGTTCTCCTCTAGTCCATCTTCACCTCGCAGCCCCCCAGCTCCATAATTCAAACTCCAAGCTCCAGGGGTCACTCCAACTCGTCCACTGCTCTGCCCCCTCTCCCACCCTCTGTCATACCTTGTAAATAACATAATTACAAGCAGTTCCTTATTAAATTATTTAACCTGTCTTGGTCAACTTTTCCGATGATAACTATTGGCTATCAGTAATGTGATTAAGTGGAGAAAAGTGCGTCATTGCTTTTTGACATTGTGCAGTCTCTGGCTGCTGGTTTTGTGCTGGGTGGTGTGTTGTTGTTGATTTGGTTGTTTTAAAGATTTCCTGCTGCCCCCATTTTCTTAAAATAGAGTGTTGTGGTAGGGAGGGGGCAGGTCCAGTGTGTAGATTAAATCCACTCCGCACAGATTGTTTTAAAATATGCTTCCAAGCTGGGCTTCACACTTAGAAATGAAAGTGGCTTCTTCGGTTTTGATGCTAACTTGAAGAATTGTGAGCCAAGTAAAGGAGAGCTCTTTGGGGCTTCCTGCAGCCCAGCACATATGCCTCCCACTCTCTGCATGCAATTAGTTTGCAGCTTTTATTTCACCTTTAAAAAGTTTGTCCTTACCTAGGTAGCAAGGGTGTTAGATTTTAATGCCTGCAGCGGTAAAACTGTGTGGTTTTCTCTTAGAGTAAAACAGATCTGACAGGTAAACTAAGGTCTTTCTGACAAAGACAGAGGCGGTGTGCTTTCTGTAATTATTTCACTCGATTCAGAGAAGCCTCTGGAACTCGGGCTGCTGGTTGACAGGGTGATTTTATTTCCTTTGTATATAATGGCTAAATGTTTTCGGAAATCGCTATAGTCTTAATTAAGAGGCTTATGTAGGCAGCGCTAAGTTTCTCTGTTGTTGCACAGAGAAGGAGGCTTCGTTTTAAGTATACTTTTATTGTTCATTTAGCCTTGTACCTTTGCAGTATAAACAGGGCTGAAAATAAAGGCATTTAATCTCCTCTCACTGACGGGCATGGAGGGGAAAAAAAAGGAAAGAAATAGCCCAGTAACTGATCAAAGAGTCAATGGCGCTGAACCGACAGTTTATGGATTTCTGTTTGTGCTACAAAATAAAAAATAAATCAAATATAAATACGGGGATCCATCGGAGGACAAGCCACTCTCTCAGAAGCGCTGGTGCCCGCCGCGGCCACGCGCCCTGCAGCCCCCAGGCGGCTCGTTGGCCTGCGGTGACACCCATCACTTCTGTGGTTCCGAGCCGGGTCCAGGCGGGAGGCCGGCGGGTGAGCGGGGTTCCCGGGGAACCTTCCCTCTTCCCAGGAGGGCAGCCCGGGGCTTTCACCAGAAAGGGCTTTGTCCGCCTGGAAGTAGAGGAAAGTGTCAGAAGTGCCCGGGGAGGTTGGAAGGAATTTCCAGATTATTTTCAGGGGTGGGGGCGGGAACCGGCGAGAGGACATCCCTCCCCCTTCCGTGGAATTTTATGCCGGGAACTTGCAGCTCCCAGCCCCGGCTTCCCGCCCCTCCCCCAGTAGACTTTTTTTTTTTCCTTTTCTGTATTTTCGCGAGGCCGGCGGTGGAGGCCTAGCCCCGGCGGGCGGCTCCCGGTCCCCAGCTCGGGTTCCCAGCGGCGGAGCCGGGCTGAGCGCGGCGGTGAACGCACCTAGGGCTTCGCACCATCTGGCGGAGCCTCTGCTCAAAACCCACCCGAGCGTGCGCGCAGAGACTGTCTTTTACCCGAGAAAATCATTGTTAGCAGTTTCAAAATAAACACCAGATTGGCCATTAGCACTTTCTTTCCAAATATCATCCGGCGAGGAGCACGTGGCCGCGCGGGCTCGGGCGCCCGGGGGCCCCGGCACTCCTGCGGGGCGCTGGCGACGCCCCGGCACACGTGCGGCTGCTGCTCCTGGACCTCCGGTCCGGACTTCCAGGCCGCCAGCAGCGTGCAGAGCCCAGGTCGCTGCCCACCACTCAGGGCGGCCCCGGGGGCTCGGGACGGCGGCCGGTCCAGGGCGGCCTGCTCCCCGCGGGCGTCTGGGTTTGGAACGCGGAAAGCCGCGGGGCGCCAGATTGGCCAGAGCCCGGGGAGCGCGCATGGCAGGGCGGGCGCGGCCCTTGGCCCTTGGCAAACTGCTCCTGCGCCGCGACCATCATTCCCGGCTTCTTT
>NW_016806237.1:183514-191014 GCF_001698545.2 Rhinopithecus bieti | reverse complement strand
ATTACACAATTTAGTTCAGTTATCTTTCAGAAGCATTAAATACTTATGAATGGCATGAAGACCCTTCAGAGAAAAAAAAAAGGGGGGAAAAGTGAGGCTGTTTCCCATTACAAAGCCCTTTTCATGCACTGCAAAGGTTTCACTTATGTTAACTGTTTTCTTTCTCATAAAACATTGCTAGAGAAACAATTTTTTAATAGCACCATGGTTATAACTATATGCAGTGTATTTAAAATAATAACTTACAGAGCAAGGGAGAAACATAACATTGTAAAGTAAAAAGCATGGTCAATAAAGAGATACTACAGGAAAATAAAGTATCTATGGTAAATTGTGCGACCTGCAGAGAACCAAATGCAAGTAAAGGAAGAGTGCACACACATGAACACACATGCACACCTTCTATACGTATGTATATACACGTGTGCACACGCACACACACGCATGATTTTTAATGGTATTGCTGAAAAGGATGGGAGTATCATTTTCCTCGTGGAATAATGTTTTCTGGGAAAACACAAAAGCAGATGGTCTTCATTAGGAACACCCATTGTCCACATATCCCAACTATGAACAGATAAATCTCTCCTGTTTCACCCGTGCATTCCAAGGGCTGCAAATGATTCCAGGATGTCGGTGTAGCTGCTAAGCCAGCACCACACTCTGGCTCCCATCACTTGCTCGTGCCATCCCGGTCTGTTTCCCAAGGAGCTCTGGAAATGCCCAGGAAGGTGCATACTCCTTTTCTCCCCCTCCTTGCTTGGGCTGGGTGGATGGAAGGTGCGAGGTCCAACTGTTGCAAAGTGGGGAGGCCGACTGTAGGGGCTGTGGCTGCCCAGGCAGGCCGGGCACACGCAGGGGCTCCATGCAGCGCTGGGAGCGGGCTCGGCGGGGCTGTTCCAGATGGCACCATCGCCGGCGTCCCACTCGCTGGCATCTCTGCGGCAGGCGGTGCCCCCTCCCCAGTCAATCTGGCATTAGTCTATGGAGTTGGGAGACTTATCATTCCAAGTCTGTCCTACTTTCCTGTCTGGAAGCCAGACATCTGTTTATCCCATTTTCTTTCATACAGAGTTTGGAATTGCTTTAGTTTTGGTGGGGGTGGGGGGGGAGGATGAAGTTTTGTCATATTTAACAGCTGTTATAAAATTTCAACCCTGTGGGCTCTGAAAATACTTTTCAGCTGACCTCAGATTTTTATGCGTAATTGACGTTGCGTCGTAGGGAAATATTATTTGCTTAACCTTCCATTGTCTGTGATTTCACATTGTCTTTAGTCAGATGACCTGACTACCCCCATTTCAGCTCTGCACCCCCCAACCCTGCACAGCCACACTTTGATTCATACGTGCGCTTTAAGTTTACACCTCTAAAGTGACTGTGGAACGGTAGCCCAACGATTGGAGATTTTTTTTTCAGTCTTTCTTTTTTTCTTTCTTTCTTTTTCTTTCTTGCTTTTCTTTCTTTCTTTCTTTCTTTTTTTTTTTTTTTTTTTTTAGTCAACAGTGTTTCCTTTCACTTCCTGTCACAAAGGTCAAAGAGAGCCGACCTTTGCTGGCAGTCCTGCTCACTGAATTATTCATGGGATTGACTTTTTGTCAGCACACACAGTTGTGCTCTGGGACATTTTATTCATTTACCTCATTTAAAGCGCCTTTCTGCACCTGTTCAAGTATTAATATCATGTAATTTGGGCCTAATGCCGATTTTGCTGAACACTCATTATATTTTTTATTAGCTATATTTCCAAACGATTATGTATGATTATTACCAAGCCTTACAAACAGCACCGGGTTATTCCCTAGCCCTTTACATCTTCTTGTCAGGTTGTTTTCAGAAGCGGGGAGGATAAACATTTGACCAGTCCCAATGTTTTTATTCCTACTCCATCTCCAAGCAGAGAACTTAAAGCTTCCTCCCTCATGGCTTTGCACGAGCGTGATTAAATCCAACTCTGCTGAAGCTGTACAAATGCCAGCATTTATAAGGTCAACGCTTTTGTTAAAAATGCTATGTAAATGAGGATCTGCAAAAAGGGACATTAAATAAAATTAAATTCATTGTCTTCTTTAATGTCATTTACATTTTGGCTAAGCCCCGGCCTGTCAAGGAGGATTTTAAAAATAATATTAATTACACATCATTTAGGGATCCAAGGTTTTCTATTCAGTAGCATTTGGATAACCTGCAAAACGGAGACTGTTTATTAACTTCTTAAATGACAACTCGTCATTTCATCTGCATAATGCAATGAAAACAGTATAGTTTAGTGTTAATTTTTCCTTCTCAGTTTTCTTAAAGATGTGAATATAATTATCATTGGATAGGCCTTGGGGTCCTGGAGATCCTCTCTTGGCGGAGGCTGTGCATTGGAGACGCTCTTTGGTTCAGGGTCTGTTTTAATACATTGGGCCTTCAGTGAAGGGAAAGTATTGGCTAGAAATTTGGCAATATTAAAACACTTTTTGGATGAATGGATGTGGCTACAAAGAATCTGATTCTGGCTGGCACCGGCCCCATTTGGCTTCGCCGGGCTCAGGTGTGAATGGTTGTTTTATTCCCTGGCAGCGCCAGTAGGGAGAGGCAAAAAGTTCACTGCATTCATTCATCCTTTCAATTTTTCCCCCCAAACTTCTGCAAATAAACAGAAAAGGAAGAGCTGCATTATGGAGGCACAATGGCATGCTTTCATTTAAAGAGGGAGGCACCAGGAACAGTGCCCACTTTGTAGGTTTGCTCTGCCCATAACCTTGAGATGCGGGTGTGCACCACGCCGGCTGCATGGTCAGCCTCCGCTGTGTGTCACAGTGCGCGTGGTCGCCTGCCACGGTGGGTCGGGGCCACCACCAGGCCCGGGCCTGCATCTCTGGCCTAGGCCGAGGAGGCCTGCGAGATTTATGGCTGCCTGACCTGGGTAAGGACTCGACCGCCAGGCCAGTCGAAGGCTGGGTTTGAAAACAAGCCACACACCCACAATGACTTCCACATCACTCTCAACCAACTCGGATTCCCGTCTGCTTGTGCAAGGGTGAAAACCTCGTGATGTTGCCTGCCCTGGCCCCGCAGCAGCATGCAGCCGGGTATGAACGTGCAGGGGTGGAGGCAAGGGCTGGAAGCAGGGCTGTCAGAAGCTATACTCTGGGAGGCATGTTGACGCAAACCATCCTGTGCCGCTGCGGCAGCCTTATCAGGTGAGGAGCGAAGATATTGCAGTGCCTGTAATTGTGTTAGGATGGCATGGGTGAATTGGATTACTTTATGGAAAGCCGTCCAAACTCGAGGTTCTGTTACGCATGCTTACAGGAAGCAAATAATTACTCTGTGCACCAGAAGATAATTGGGGCTGGCCAGAGGCCTTCTCGTGATGCCGAAGAAAGCAGGAGAAGCTGCCCTCGTCAAAGCCTTTAGGAGACAGACAAGGAGGATGGTGATCTTTGCTAGGCATAGGTGGCTCACTGTGATGCTGTAATCGTTGGTTACTTTTTAAGGATGGTGAATAATTTATCAGAATTCAAACTAACAGTGGCAAAGGGAGACACGTTGAAGAAGATAAAAATTCCAAGCTCTAATGATGGAAATTGTCGTTGTAGACAGGAAGTGATTGACAAGTGGGGGTACAGGAAGTGAAAACTCAAGGAGCTTAACCTGCAGTTGGCAAAGCTTCTGCAGCCTACACTTGGAGAAAATGAAAACCATTCCCTCCGTCAGCTTGCCAGAACACAAGCTCCTCTTGTTTGTTTATCTTAATAGCAAATCTCCCAAAAATGTTTGTGGTCCAAACTCTATATAATGAGACATTATGCTGACATTATTCATGCTTTAAAATAAAAATATGGCTATCATTTAGAAAGATTAGTGCAGGAATTTTATGGGTTAAGGGTTTTTTTTGTTGTTGTTCTTGCTGAATTTTATAAGCTTCTTAGTCTTTGGGGTAACCAGCGTTCATTAAATTGTAGAAGCTTGAGAAAACTGTTTTCAAAGCGATGTATTCAGAAAAAGGTCAGACGTATCTGTCAAAGGAGTAAATGCTATAAATTTGCCAGCAGTTCGATAGAGAGCACTGCAGGGAGGGGTATTGGGAAACTCTTATTTTAGTTGTTTTTGAATCACTCATTTCCCCTTCCCTTTAAAAACAACACAAATGAAAATGATCCCTCTCCAATTCCTTCGCTGGAAGTCGCTCAGCTAGAAAACACTCAAAATTCATGCAGGACTGTGGTGCCCGAGTGGATGGGGCGCATCCTCTGCAAACAGTGGTGGGGGCAGCGGCCGCGCCTTCCCAGTAATTCACTAGGAAATGAGTTTAACATGTGCGGAAAGGAAGGGGCTCGCGGTTGTGTTGTTGTAGGACATGGAGCCCAGGCCCCGCGAACGGAAGGAGTCGGCTCCAGCGTGTCTCTGCTGGAAGACTGAGCTGCCTGCACATCTGGAGAGGAGGCCGTGCATTTGCCCAGACAGGCAGCTCCAGCCGCCGCCCCTGCCTCCGCCCCCCTCCCCTCCCTCCTCTGCCTCCCCTCCCTCTCTCCTCCCTCCGCTCTCCACCCTCCTGCCTATATTTTCCTCTGTCCCTCTCAGCAGAAAGCAGTTGGGGGCAGGGTGCCATGTTAAAGCACACAAGGAAACAAAACTTTGGCAGTGTTTAAGGCCCTAAAAGCATTTGCCCTGGTAAGGTTGACTTGACAAAGGGAGAAAGACCAACCTTGACCATTGAGGCCTGCCAGCTGAGTCCAGGTTTCCACAATGGTTTCATAAGGAACTGCACCCCTCCCTCTTTCTGTAAGTTTTCATGGAATCAGAAAGCTTGCACAGAGATGGCCAATCTGGATGTTACGGAGCTGCTGAAAAACCGGTCTGGAGGCCTGTGCCTGGGCTGGAGCCATCCGAGGGTGACATAAGTGCAGTACAAGCCCGGGATTTGATTATGGGCATGGGCAGGCAGCGTGCGCCTTCCCCAGGCGTGCATGTGGGGATCCTGAGCAGGGTCACCCAACGCTGGGCAGCGATGGGGCCTGCATCAAAGGTCACGTTCCCCTAAGAGTCCCATCACTTGGAACAGGGTCATTTAGGCCCAATGGGGGAGTGTCCCTTTTATTTAATGTAACACCCAGGAAGGCCAGCTTAGTCTTCGTGGCATTGGAGCCTAGGACGATGCTCACTGGTTTGGGGAGGGGCTCCTCCCTGAGTGCCTCCTAAGTTTTCTTTTTCTTTCTTTCTTTCTTTCATTTTTTTCTTGTTATTTTGAGATGGAGTTTTGCTCTTGTTGCCCCAAACTGGAGTACAATGGCATGATCTTGGCTCACCGCAACCTCTGCCTCCTGGGTTCAAGCGATTCTCCTGCCTCAGCCTACCGAGTAGCTGGAATTACAGGCATGCGCCACCACGCCCAGCTAATTTTGTATTTTTTTTAGTAGAGATGGGGTTTCTCCATGTTGGTCAGGCTGGTCTTGAACTCCCGACCTCAGGTGATCCGCCCACCTTGACCTCCCAAAGTGCTGGGATTATAGGTGAGAGCCACTGCACAAGTGCCCCTTAAGTTTTCTAAGAACTTCAGCACTAGGAGAGATGGCTGGCAGGGGCCTAAATGCTCTTCTGACAGATTAATGCAGGTGTCCTTTCCAAGTTGTCATTGTTAAGAACCACACGTCCGGCTCTGCAGAATGACATCTCATGGTCAGGAGGAAGGACTGGGAGATGCAGACAGCCTGGGGGGGGCAGGGCATAAAGCAGGGACATTGAAGCCACACCAGCAACAGGCACCCCTAACCTGGCCTTGTCTTCTTCTGCGTCTGATGCGGATTTAAAGGTGTTCTCATAACGCTTTAAAAACAGTGAATATAGTATTTTTTAGAGCAGTGTTAGGTTTACAGAAAAATGAGCAGAGAGTACCGAGTTCCCATATCCCTGAACCTCCCTCCACCCTGCTGCTTCCCCCAGTGTTAATGTCTTGCTTTGGTGCAGTATCCTCATTACACCTGAGCCAATGCTGATACACAAATACGAACTAACGTCTGCAGTTTACATTGGGTTCACTCTTGGTGTGGTACATTTCATGGGTTTTGGCAAACGCATTGTGACATGTACCTGCCATTGCAGGGCCGTGCAGAATAGTTTCACATGTGTTCCACCTAGCCACCCCTCCCCCTTTTTTGAACCCCTGGCACCCCTGGATCCTTTTACTGTGTCTCTAGTTTTGCTTTTACAGAATGTGGTAGAGTTGGTAGCATACATTATGTAGTTTTTCCAGGTTAGCTGCTGCTGCTGCTTTTTTTTTTTTTTTTTTGAGATGGAGTTTTTGCTCTTGTTGCCCAGGCTCCTGGAGTGCAATGGTGCAATCGTGGCTCACTGCAACCTCCTCCTCCTGGATTCAAGTGATTCTTCTGCCTCAGCTTCCCAAGTAGGTGGGATTACGGGCATGTGCCACCACACCTGTCTAATTTTTTATATTTTTAGTAGTGACAGGGTTTCACCATGTTGGTCAGGCTGGTCTCGAACTCCTGACCTCAGGTGATCCACCCACCTCAGCCTCCCAAAGTGCTGGGATTACAGACATGAGCCACCGTGCCTGGCCCAGACTGGCTGCTTTCACTGAACAGCAGGCATTTAAGTTTCCTCCATGTCTTCTTGTGACTTTTTAGCTCACCGATAATACTCTCTTTGAATGTAATTTTTTTTCCCTTCTTTAAGGTTCTGGGCACTCTGCTTCCTTCCTTTCCGTGTCTTGGTGTTTTAGGAGTGAAATCCTTCACTCCTGAGCTTGTCAAGGTAGCAGGTCACGTTTTGGTGTTTGGATGTTGTCAGTGGGGCTCGCCAAGCTTTCGGAAGTTTGCCCGTCCTGCCTTCTTTTTCTTTTTTTTTTTTCCCCCAAAGCATTTGGTTCCTTTGCAAAGAAAGAAATGAAAACATTTTAACTTTACATTCAGAATTTAAGTGGCATGGCTCAATTTCACTTATTATAAGGGGTTTATTTCCTCAACAATACTATTTGGGAATATTTAAATAGCATAGGCCATAAAAGGAAAATGATTAAATTATTGGGAAGGCAAATATACTGCACTGTGGCATAAAAACAGAATGAATTCAGCATTCAGTATAGTTGTTGGCTTTTTTGGTTTAATAAATTAAACTACAAATTTTCCTAATTGCCAAACAAAATGTTAGGCCAGCTTTAGCCATTGCTGACAGTAAAACACAACATAAAACCTGCTGAGAGTTATATGTGGTATTTAATACGAGACAGAGTAATGCAAGGGTTTTTATGGTTAAGTATGAATTCACACCCACAGCATTTGTTTCCCATTAGGAAAGGTTTGTAAATCAGATCAGTGTGCCGGGATGGGGTGGTCCCCCGGCGGCCCCTCTTCCTTGATATTTGGTTATTGGAAATGCTGCCAAAGGGAGCTCCCTGTCCATTTCCATTTTCTCAATGAAGCGGCTCGTCCCCTGACACGAGGAAGATTGGGTCAGGAAACAAGTGGGGGATTGGATTGGACATGCTGCTGG
>NW_016806237.1:133514-178514 GCF_001698545.2 Rhinopithecus bieti | reverse complement strand
GCCAGGTCCTTGTGTGTCTGTCCTGTGAGCTCACTTTGCTCCCCGCATCATCCTTTGTGGGTCTGGATTGGGGTCTCACCCAGCACCCGGCCCTGGGATGACACTGCGAATGACTGCTCTCTGCTCTTGGCAGTTTTGGCCTCTGCAGAGCCCTTCTTTTGTGGCTCCACCCAGGCCCAGCACTCCACCACTCAGGAATCCTTCTGGAAGGCCAGCCTGGTCCTGTCCCCCAGCTCTGCCTCTTTGAGGGGTTCCTGCCTCCGCCTTCTCCCTCTCTCTGGCCTCCAGGCCCTGGGGATGGAGCGCTGCTCACTGCCCTGGCGTTCCCTCACCACCGCCTCTGCCTGCTCAGCTCCACCACCGCCAGAGTGCCCAGCGCTTTGGGCCTGGAGGGCTCCCCCCTGCCCTTTTGGCCTGCCCAGAGTCTGTGGCTGAGTCTTCTCTCTCCTGGTGCCCAGTGCTCACCCAGCACCTCGCCTCTGGACCTAGTTTTGGCACTGACTCCCGGGTGGTGGGTTTCCTAGAAGCAAGGCCTCAGGAAGGGCTGCTGGGCTACCTTCTGCAGGCGTTCAGTGCCTGGCACACCTTTTGTGGTGACCGGGGCAGAACAGACATTTGTGTTGTCCCTGTCACGTGTCCACCTGCTTGAGACCTCACGTTTCTGAGCAAGGGTGCGGAGCTCCAGCCCAGCTCGTCTGACACCCCTTGCTGCCCTGTAAGCTGATATCCTTGCTAAGTCTCGCTAAGCCCATCATGGGTTTCTTTCGTCCCTTGAACTTGATGCCTGCCAACAGGCTGAATTTAGTGGTTGTTTATCTCAATCTACTATGGAGGTAGGATGTGTTACTTTCCTAATTTAAAATAAACGCATTTTCCCACATGTTGTGACCGCGTTTCCAAGAGAGATTCAGGGAGCGGGCGGGCTCTCCCTCATGTGTTCCTGGGACCTGGGAAGCTCTAAGAGCAGGTCTTCCTCACTGCTGGGGTGGGTCCCGTTGCAGGCATGGGACTGCTTCACGGCCAGGCAGCCCGAGGCTGAGGGACCTGGGGCCCACCTGGTTTTACGCTCCAGTCCTGTTTGCTGTGGCCCAACGTGGGAGGATCGAGTGTGGGGTGTTTATGGCAGCCCTGCTGACAGGTTTCTGGGGTGGGCGGTGCCCTCCACATTCCCATGCCCAAGCTCCCCCGTGGCTCCCCTGGCATCATGGGCCACCTCTCAACTCCCAAGGCCACCTCTGCACTTCCTCTGCCAGCCCCCTACTTCCTAGGGGGTGTGAGGAGGAGGGCGGGGGCAGATGCCATCATTCCTCACCCACCCACAGTAGAGATAACAGCAGCTCATGGTTTTAAGTGCTACTGAGCACGGGGCTCTTTACAAGGTATGCCTCTAACAGCTCTTTTATTATAATGACTGTCATTTCCTCAGATTTGGGGACATTCAGAAGCTTGTCTGAGGTCACTCAGCTGGGAAGGGGTGTAGCTGGGATTTGAAACCAGGCTGTCGGGTCCTTTATTCTTTCCCCTTCTGTGCCTGGGGCTGGACAGGTGCTGAAGACCCCATCCTGGACTAGCCCAGGAGGCCAAGGGGGCTCACGCTGAGAGGCCTAGGGGGCTCTGCCTCTAAGCGTTGAGGGCTGACTTGGATGAGCCCCTTGTCTCATGGCTTTCTTGAAATGCACGGGATTTTGTGCGGACAGGTCAGAGGGTAGGGCCTGCAAGGTGAGGAGGAGGGAAAGGCTGCTTCTGACCTACAGCTGTGGGCACGCGTAGAGCCCAGGGCGCCTATGCAGGGAAGCACCTGGTTTGTGCATATGACGTGGCAGTGCAGGTGTGTGCCTGGGTGGGGGCTTGAGTCTGACCTGCAAGTGAGCTCAAGCCATTGTGCCCTGTTTGCCTGTTGGACCCCAGTGGACCCTCAGGGCTCTGTGCTCAGAAAAGAGGCTGATACATCCCCATCAGAGAGGAAGCTGCCAGGAATGGTACCTCTAGAGGGGGACATGGGCCACAGGGACATGAGGGACCCTCTAACTAGCACTAGAGGCCCTCACAGGGCTTAGCATAACTCCTTGTAAGTTCTCAGGACATGGTATCTGGAAAGATCTTGCTCATAAGTGCAATCATAAGGTTGGTTCCATTTTCTTGGGCTATAAGTAACTTAGACGAAGTCGAGTATTAGCTTGTGTGCGACAGAAGTTTGCCATTGACTCTGGGATCTCTAGTTCCATCTGGGAATTCTAATTCCATTGACTGCTGAGAAGCGCGGGAAGTGTCCAGTCTGACGAAGTCTGCATAGCAGAGGAGCAGAATGATGGCCCCAGGGTGGCATTAGGAGGAGACGCAAATGTTATGGCAGAGTGGGCAGCTGTCGTTTGGATTTCCCTTGAACTGTTTCCTCACCAAACTTGGCAAAACAAGGAAAACAGAACCAAAACAAAAGCAAAAACCCCAAGTCTTTAAATGGGGTCTGCGCAGTCAGAACATTGCCCAGAGGAACGGTCACGTGTTTCAGCCGATGGCGGTGGGAACTTTTAATGTGATTGTTGGTTGGTTCGATTTTTGATGGTCTGGAGTTTCTTACGTAGACTGGAATCATCATGTTGTTTTCAGATTTCACCCTGTCCTTAGTATTCATCAGAATACTTGCATCCTTGAGAAGTGGCAGGATGCTTTTGACCTGGGGGAGGGGAGGGTGGAGGGCAGGAAGGAGGGCCAGGGCTACCAGCCGGCACTGGCACCACTGCCCTCAGAGTGTGCTCGAATGCAGCTTGGCTGCTGCCGCTCTGCTCTCCAGGCAGATCTTAGAGGTTGAAGGCTGTGTGTTCCATTGGCACACAGGGGCACCTTCTGGGCGGGTGGGATTGTTCACTTCTGAAATGTAATAAACTTGAGATTCAGATTATTTTGTGCAGTGGAGTGCCTTTGGTGTTTCCTCTGAAGAAGAAAGACATCAAGAGCCCTCATTGACTTGTTTGGGACAGGAGAGAGGTTCTAGGAGCTGTTTAAAGGATGGAGTTGGGATAATTGAGTGATCAGATGCCAACTGGTCACTTTGGCCTTGGCAGTCTGACTGGATCCAGAAGGCCTGCAGTGAATTCTTCCTGGTTCTGCCCCAAAGTTCTGTTCTCTTTCCCCAGGTTGATTTTATGGGCCATGAAGACCCCCACGTAACATCGTGCTTCCCTCTTGCCCCTATTGACTCAATGGCCTTGACTTACTTGGAGTACAGACCAGGCCGCAGGATGCAAGGCAGTGCCCGTTGGCTGCAGCCGCGCCTTTCTCGTGGACCACAGCCGAGGAGGAGGAGCACTCTGCTTGTGCCTGCCTGTGCCGCCCATCCAAAATGCTACATTGTTTTCTTCTTTTCCCTCATGAACTTCTATTTTTTCACTTTTATTTATTTTATTTTCGAGACAGGGTCTCACTCTGCCAGCTAGGCTTGGTGCAGTGGCACAATCACAGCTCCCTGCAGCCTTGACTTCCTGGGCTCAAGAATGTTCCCACCTCAGCCTTCTGGTAGCAGGGACTACAGGTGTGCACCACCATGCCTGGCTAATTTTTGTCTTTTTTTTCTTTTTTTTTGGCCGTGTTGTCCAGGCTGGTCTTGAACTCATGAGCTCAAGTGATCTGCCTCCCTTGGCCTCCCAAAGTGCTGGGTCTATCGATGAGAGCCACTGCACCTGGCCCCGCCTTGTACTTTAAAAAACCCACTAATTTCCATTCGAGAACAGAGCAGTCTCTGTACCAGAGGGGCTCACTGATGAGGCCTCATGCCGGGGGCTAGCCTCGGACAAAAACTCAGCAGGAGCAGAAGAGGGTCTCCTGCCAGGTGCTGCTGAAGGACGCGGTGGTCTCTTTACAGTTTGTATGATTGTGGAGTATGATTGCAGGTGCTCCTGAAGGACGCGGTGGTCTCTCTACAGTTTGCATGATTGTGGAGTGTGATTGTGTATGTGATGTCAATAAACATGCCAGAAAATGGCTTGTACCATTTCGAAGTATTTTGACTAATGCATTTTGTAAAAGTGTACCCATGTGCCTACTTAAAAGAAAATACCATTATTTAGGAAAAGTGTGAGTTTTCATCATGCTTCACCTTTTAGGGGGGTGGAATATTACAAGATGCTGGGATGGAATGTTCCCCTGGGAATTCCTCAGCAGCTGTCAAGCACAGTGACATCTTGGGGAAAGTGTGGCTCGGGGAGGACTTGAACTTCCTTAGAGCCGCTCCCCTTGGCTGCTAGGGACAGGCTGCTAGGTTGACCTGGGGGTGGGCCATGGTGAGGAGGTGAGGTATCAGTGTAGGAACCTGCTGTGACCTGCAGTTCCCAGAGGTGCCTCTGGTGCTGTGTGGGCATGGGGTGGGGGTTGGACAATTGTTCTCCTTCCCAGGGCCTCAGTTGTGGTCAGGCTGAGCTTGGAAGCTGCTGTGATCAGGTGTAGCTGCCTGAGTGGGAATGTGAGGACAGACAGGGGGGCTTGCAGACACCCACAGGTTGTGTGGGCTTAGGGCAGGGTTCGTGTGTCTTGAGGGCAGGAGCATGTGACAAAGCCTGCTGCTTTTTCTTGCAGTCACCACTGGCCTTTCCCACTTGAGGTCCCCAGGGCCTCTCTGTTCTCAAGGATCCTGTTCCCACTCAGGGTCCCCCAGGGGAGGGCTGTGTAGACTTGGGTGTCCTGCCTTCTGTCCTTTAACTGGGCAGTGCTGTCCAAACCATCCTGCCCTCTGCTCAAACTGGTGGCCTCTGTGCGCCCTGGAACCCCAGGCTCTTTCCCTTGTCTGCTGGGCCTCCTGAGGCCTGTGGTCATCCCACCCGTCTGATCCCAGCTGTAGACTCAGGGATCTTGTTCCCGGCACGGGTGCTGTTCCGCTTTCAGACAGCCAGTCCAGCTTCTGGGGATTCTCTGGGCTCTTCCTCACTGCAGCCCTTGGGGCCTGAATGGAGCTGGCTGGCGCCTGGCACTCGGCATGTGTCATGTAGAATATGCGCTATCACGGGAGGGGCGACTGAGGGTTGTTCTCACATATCTGATCCGTGGAGCCCAGCTCATCAAGTAGGCGAAAGCTTCTGTTGAGTTAGGAACTCCCTTGGCCAGACCATAGCTCCCCTGCCTTGATTTGTTCGCGTCTGAGGTTCCCTGTGGGGTACTTGGTTGTAGCAGTGCTTCCCTGCCCTTGGGGACCCCCACAGCCTTGGGTCCCCACACAGGCCTAGGGTCCCCCCCAACCCCTGGGTACCCACACAGGCCAAGGGTCCCCCCACTGCCCCTGGGTCCCCACGCAGGCCAAGGGTCCCCCCGCCGCCCCTGGGTCCCCACACAGGCCAAGGGTCCCCCCACAGCCACTGGGTCCCCATACAACTGAGGGTCTCCCCACAGCCACTGGGTCCCCACACAGGCCAGGGGTCCCCCTGCTACCCCTGGGTCCCCACGCAGGCCAAGGGTTCCCCTGCTGCTCCAGGTCCTCATGCAGGCCAAGGGTGCCCCCACAGCCCCTGGGTCCCAACACAGCCTGAGGTTTCCCCCACAGCCCCTAGGTCCCCACACAGGCCAAGGGTCCCCCCACAGCCCCTGGGTCTCCACACAGGCCAAGGGTCCCACACACAGCCCAAGGACCCCCCACACAGCCCCTGGTTCCCCACACAGGCCAAGGGTACCCCCACAGCCCCTGGGTCTCCACACGGGCCAAGGGTACCCCCGCAGCCCCTGGCTCCCCACACAGCTGAGGGTCCCCTGCATAGCCCTGGGTCCCCACATAGGCCAAGGGTCACCCCGCAGCCCCTGGTTCCCCACACAGGCTGAGGGTCCCCCACACAGCTCCTGGCTCCACATAGGCCAAGGGTCCCCCACATAGCCCCGGTTCCCCACACAGCTGAGGATGCCCCACACAGCCTCTGGTTCCCCACGCAGGCCAAGGGTCCCCTGACAGACCAGCCCTACTTCCTGTGGGCTTCTCCCATCCCTCAGCAAGCTGGGGCCCGGGCAGCCTGGCTCTTGTGCTCTCTTGTGCTCTCTTGTTGCAGCCTTTGACATCATCCCTGGAGAGAGATGCACAGGGCCTTCCTGCCCATGAGGGTGACTCTGAGCCAGGCGGGAGGGGGTGGTGGGCCGGGCAGGGGTTATGTCCTTGTCCCACCTGGTAGAAGCTGGGGGACCTCGAACTAGTCCTCACCTTTGTTGGGCCTGACTTTGAGAGGACCAGGACCTGGCAGGTGAAGGGAGGGGACTTTATAAACTGTCAGGTGGGTGCGAGAGTCAGTCGCAATGTTTTCTGTCATTCCATAAATGGAATTCTATATAATTCTATAATTTAATAATTGCAGCAATTGTAATTGATGTGGCTGCTCTGCACAGTCCCCCAGAACCATCTGCACCTGCCGCCGTTGACGCGCAGCCCTGGGCACCAGCTGCATTGTTGGGGGGGCAGCTTCAGGAAGTCCCCCAATGGATGATGGTGGAGGAGGGGCCCTGGTACTCCAGGGCTGCTTGGGCTCTGCCTTTCCCAGCCATTCGTTTGTCCACGGCTGACCGTGGCTGATTGTGGCCCCTCTTGGTGTCCTGGCCTCTCCTGTCCCCAGCCCACGTTCTGTGCCCTTGGCTCTGCCCAACGTCGTGGTGTGGCAGGGCCAGGCTCTGCTCCAGATGGGCTTAGTCTTTGTTCCTGTGTGGCGGTGACTGGGGATGTGGCCGGGGTTGGACTCTGGACTCCCCAGTGCTGATGTGGGAGGAATGGTGGCTGAGAGCTGTCTGTGCCCTGGACGCCCAGGCTCTGGGCTCTGGATGAGCTGTCCTGATCAGGAGGCACCTCCTGCTGCCTGCCAGCCTTGTGGGGTGCATGTATCTAACCCCATGCCTTATATATGGGTGCTTGGTGCTCTGCAGCTGGTGCTGAGTTGGGAGGCCAGTTCTCAGGGTTGGGGCCACACAGGAATTGGCAGCTGCTCTGTCCTCAAGGAGGTCCCGTTGGTGGGAGTTTGCAGCACAGAAAGAAGGTCAGAATGATGGCACTGGGTCCTTCTGCTGGAGCCAGGCAGGACAGGATCCCACCTTCCCCACCGGAGAGCTGGGAAGGCAGGGCCGCCCTGGTCCCAGGCGGCCAGTCACCAGGCAGATCCAAGCCTGGTTCCCAACTCCACTCTGGGTGCTGGGGCAGCCGTGGGCCACAGTGGCTGCCGTGACAGGTGGGAGTGGGACCTTCAAGAATCTGCCCTGTGAGAAGCAACTCACGACGCAGGTACATTTGGCTGGAGTGGAGACAGGAAAATGCATCCACATCATGATCCACTAGAGTGTCCGGTTCTTAGAGCCCCACCAGCTACAGCTAGTGTGATGGATAAGTACATCCCATGCGATATTTGGGGGGTGCTTATCCTAAACATTACTTGTTGATCTAGTTCGATCACCACCAGGTACACAGTAGGCCCTTGTTCAAAGTGAGCTCACCATCCTCCTGATCCAGACCTCATCCTGACAACCCAGAATGCTTTGGGTTCTAGAGTGTGCCAGAGGGCTCTAGAAGGTTCTAGAAGTTTCCCGAGGACCCAGCTCTGCACAGAGAATGAATTGGGTCTCCTAAGAGCACTGACCTTTGCCTGTGACTGCAGGCCTGACTGTGGGTAGAGCAGCTCAGATCTGAATGTGGAAATCGTGCCTCAGTCACCTGGCAGCTAATTTGGTGCCTGTGGAGTTGCTGGCCTTTGTTCAGTCTCCTCTTCCCAACTGGAGCAGAAGGAGCTTGTGAGGGAATGGGCTGGAAATTGGAGGGAAATGAGGGGGAGTGAACTTAGAAACTCCCAGCCCCACTGCTAAGCGTGCCACTTAATAGTATGCAAATGAGCTAATAGTCAAACAGTTACCCAGAGTGACTCATTTACATGGGCCTTGAGATGAGGAAGCAGGAGGAGGATCTGGGGGAGCCACCCAGGAAGGAGCACCTGCAGGTCACTGTGTGCGGTGAGGGGCCTTAGTTAGAGCCACTGGTATTTATTGGGCACCTACTATGTACAAGGGACAGATGATACCTGACCCCAAGTTGCTAGTGAAGATGGAGCCCAGGATCTTCTCAGTACCCACTGGACCTACAGTGAATGTGGATGGGGTGGGGGGCCTCGCTGTGAGCGTCCAGGGCAGAGTGACGTCTCTGCCTGGAAGTGGGAAGGGTCTCTGGGGTCTTCAAGGGTGGAGGGAGGGGCATGTCTTCAGGCAGTAGATCAGGGAGTAAGAGGAGGCTGGAGAGGGGGGATATTAATACTAGGCCCTGAGGTGCCACGTTCAGTCAGGGTTAAGGTTGCATGGCAAAATACAAGATGCTCAGTTAAAAATGAATTTTGGAGAAACAGGGACATTGCTTCTCCGAAATTCACATTTAACTGAGTGCCCTGTATTTTCATTTGCTAAATCTGGCAAGCCTAGCCTGGACAGGGCGCAGGAACAGAGGGCCTTGGTCTGTGTCCTGGGTGGTTCTCACTGGGACCGTGAAGCTACTGGAGGGGGAGTTGATAGAGAGTGGGGCTGAGCAGGGAGGAGGGGAGAGGCAGGTGCTGGCGCCCAGCGTGGCCAGGCTGAAGCCCAGTGTTTGGCACTGGGGGCGGTACTGGGAGGAGGTAGGTTGGGGGTGCCTGGCCTGCCCTGCGGGGCCTCACTCACTCTGGGTGGGCTCTGATGCTGCCGTAGAGCACAGAGGAGACCCACTGGGGTCTGGTTGATGAAAGGAATAGAGGACATTGAGTGAAGGTTGGTATAGGGCCTTAGGAAATATTCAGCCACGCTTGCGCCCCTCACATGGGCACCCGCCTGCAGAGGCTGCTGGATTGGGAGCAGGATTCCCTTCCAGCTCAGGGGGCCACTTGAGCCTCAGTGGCTTCTGAGGGCTTCAAGATCCTTTTTCCTTCTTTTGTGTTTGAAGGAATCACTTTAGCTCTAATCAAATGCCACATATACTGCTGTGCAGGCTGGTTTCAGCCCTTGAAATCTTTCTAAACATGCACTGCCAGTCTGAGTTTTCAACAAATGTCCCTATTCGGCACTGGTCCTCCCCATACTCGGGGTGTCCCAGCTCGTCTGGTGCCAAATTAGCTCCCCGCACCCCTTGCCAGGCATAATTCGCAGCAGTTATTATTCAAAGCCTGTTTTTCAAGAGGCCGCATCCCCTGCGGTTTGCTGTTTGTGGATCTACTTGGTGCCCGTGTGTGCGTGTGTGGGTGCACGTGTGTGCGTGTGTGCTCCGAAGTGGCTGCAGAGAGGCAGATACGATCACTGTGGCGGAATCAGGACTGACCCTCCTCCACATCCATGAATCAGGCTGATTCCAAGCGAATGAGATTTTAATCACCTGTCACTGCCGCCCGCACTTTCTCTATATTTATGATAATTTTTGGGTCTTTTTATTGAAATCAGTGTTGACTGAATCAAGTAATCCTGATTAGCAATCTCACTGTACCCAGTCAAGAGTGAAATGCATCCCAGCCCCGCTGCTACACTGAGCATTTTGAAATTGAAAAAAAGAAAAAAAAAAAAGAAAGGGGAAAAAAAAGAAATGGATGAAGTTTGTTTGCCTTGGTTATAGGTGAAGGCTGGGTTGTTTGAGGATGACGGCTGGTTTTAATTGTTCCGAAGCTCGTCCTTCTGTCTGGTCACATCCCGGCTCTGTCAGCGAGTTGTGCACCTTCTGTAACTTCGTGGTGTCGAACAAATGACGGTTTCCCTTATCGTAGTGTGTTTCTGTGGTTTGAAATGCAAAACGCGCAGGAAAAAAATTGTGGGGCAAGAAGTGTTTATCCAGGGGTGGGGTCACGGGCACGCGGAACTGCACCATGTCCCCACTGCCCTGCTCACCGTCCTGCTCACTGTCCGTCCTGCCCTCGGAAATGGTGACGTATTGATCTTTTAGGCAATGGGAATCAACTGTGAAGCTGACAAATAAATATAAGCTTTGAGAGCACTCCTTTCACCTTTCTGAGAGGGAGCCATCGATCACAGAGTGGCGCTCTCAGATCGGCGGCCGCTCTGCCATAGGCAGGGGCACCCTTTGCCACATGCCAGCCAAGTGGCCCTTGTCGCCTTGTTGCAGGGGTGAGGGCTGGCTGCCAGGGATTGCCTCCCGGACTATGGAGCTTGAGGAATGAATGCCCAAGTGTGAGAAGTGGGTGATTCACGAAGGCTTCTGTCTTAGCATTTTGTCCGTTACAGTTATGAAAGCAACAATAATGCCTTTTTCCCAAGAGGTTGCTTAGAAAGTCAAATGACTGCCCCGTGTGGAGGGGGTGCTCCTACCCTGGCCATGTGTGTAACTGCCTGCCAGAGTGGCTGGCTTCGTTCTTCATTGCCCTCACCTCTGCCCCTCTGGGAGAGATAAGGAGAGAGGTGAGCAAACCTCTTTCTTCTTCCTCTGGCTGGCCCAGCTGTCCAGGGTGGCTGAACATAGCCTGTGGCCACAGAGAAACACTGGGTCTTGGCTTAGTCATCTCTGAAAACATCTGCACATCTTGGGACAGGAGTATGTATGGAGACATTTGTGTGCCAGGACCCCAGGGCACTCCAGATACCCAACTAGGCCCTGTAGGGTCCCTCCTGCCTGGTCTACTGGGTTGGGAAGAATAGGACACAGGGCCGCTCGGGAGCTTGAGGTCAACAGGCCTTGCTTCGTGATAGCAACAGTTTGCATTGAAATAACCAGTGGGCTCAAATTGGTTCTGTTACCAAGACCGATAGAGGAAGAATGAGAAGACCTCATTTTATAAAATTCAGAGCATACTTCTGATTGTTGGCCTGTGTCAGGCATCAGGGCAGACATCAAGAGCAAGATAGAATCAGACCATGGCCTTGCCCTCAGGGCGCTCACAGTCTCGGCCCCAGACAGGGAAGTCAGCTGCTGGGGCTACTTGCTCTATGTCATTTAGGGGCCCAGTTCTCAGAGGTGACCTCAGTGAATTCATCACTTCCAGGGCATATTGTGTGTAATTCTGGGGTCCACTTTGGCCATGAGGATCCTCAGCATGCTTGGCAGAGTCTTGTTGCCACACTCAGGCTGTCTTCTTGATCTTGAGGGGATGGTACCAAGATGCACTTGGATCCCAGTCAAATGTTAGGCCCCTTAAAGGGCTGTGTCTACAGTGCTCTTACAGCAAAAAGTGTCCCCAAGACATTGGGTTCTCAATCACTTTTCTGCTTCTTTTTAAATGCCATTCTGTCCAGGGCAAAGAAAACACAAACCCATAGGTATTAGTCAGAGTTTTCCAGAAAGACAGAACCAATAGGAGATATAGAGATAGATATCGACAGATACAGATATAGATATGTGAGAGGGGGATTTGTTAATATAGAGATAGATATAGACAGATACAGATCTATGAGAGGGGTATTTGTTAAGAGGGGGATTTGTTAAGGGAATTGGCTCACATGATCATGAGACTGAGAAGTCCCATGACAGATTGCCTGCAAGCTGGAGACCCTGGGATCCTGGTATCGTGGCTCAGGCCAAGTCTGAAGGCCTCAGAACTGGAGAAGTTGATGGCGTCATTCTGAATCTGAAGCTGAAGGCCTGAGCACCTGCGGGAATGCTGGTGTGAATCTTGGAGTCCAGAGGCCTGAAGCCTGAAGTTCTGATGTCTAGGGACAGGGGAGGAAGGAGTCCCAGCTCCAGCAGACAGATGGAGACACTCACCTTTCCTCTGTTTTTGTTCTCTCCAGGCCCTGAACCAATGATGGCGCCCACCCACATTGAGGGTGGACCTTCCCTACCCAGTGTGCTCAGACTCACACCCCAAGCTCCTCTGGAAGCACCCTCACAGACACACCCAGAAGTGATGTTTGACCAGTTCTCTAAGTATTCCTTAATCCAGTCATGTTGACACCTTAAACAAACACCACACCATAGTTCTGTGGTCTCTAATTTCTGTGGCAACTTAGTAACTCTTAGAGTTGGGTGCAGGACAATCACTTGTGTGTGCATTTTGAGGATGCCACCTTGATGACACCATGATGCTCTGTGGCCCTCTCTCGTGGACAAAGCATGGTGCTCCACGTCTGACCCGGGGACCTTCTTGGACTGGGTCTAGGGTCTGCCCATGCGACCCATTACTGATTTGAATGTCCTTGCTCCAAATTCTGTTTCCATCTTAATGTCTGTTAGCTGTGTATCACCAAGGATTTCCAAGGCATTATTAAGAAGGCCACCCTCCTGGCCGGGCGCAGTGGCTCACGTCTGTAATCCTAGCACTTTGGGAGGCTGAGGTGGGCAGATTGCTTGAGCTCAAGAGTTTGAAACCAACCTGGGCAACATGGTGAAACCCTGTCTGTATAAAAATTACAAAAATTACCTGGATGTGGGTGGCAGGTGCCTATAGTTCCAGCTACTTGGGAGGCTGAGATTGGAGGGTGGCTTGAGCCCAGGAGGTACAGGTTACAATGAACTGAGATTACACCACTATACTCCAGCCTGGGTGACAGAGCCAGACCCTCTCTCAAAAATAAAATAAAATAAAAATAAAAAATAAATAAAGAAGACCATCCTCCTACAAATGTTGAAATAGCGTCGGATATGTCCAGATGACTTCCCACTCTATGCTGGTTGAGTTTATGCTAAGTCGAGTCCTTTCAAGGAATGAAACTCCATCATTCTGAAATGTCTGAGCACAGCCCAAGGGGCTCCTTGTTTGCAGCCTCGTGGGGATCACCTGCAAGGACTCCCCACACTCCAGACCCCAGACCACTCTGGCCCTTTTACTAATATTGCCACAAATGTGACAAAATCTAACTGCTAATGGATTATCAAATGAATGAAAGACATGGAAAAGTTCACAGAACAGACCGGCATGGCTGTGTCAGTTCTCCTGATAGCACACCACAGGATTTGCCAGTGGAAACAGTGATTACTGCAGTGCTCGTCTCAATGGTCAGCCATAAACTGACTCTCAGAACAGAAAGCATGCAATGGCCTGGCCTTCTCTGACCTAGTAGAGTAAGCGAAGATGGGCGTCCCAGGAAGCAATTGCCAGAATGTCCTGTGGGACGTTTCTGGTAGCAGACGGTGGGGGCCTTAGTGTGCACACGGAATCCACATTCCCTGTCTAGGAATATCTCCTAAGCACCTAGAAATGCAGATAATTTAGGAATGAAGACTCCATTGTGGTATTTTCACAATAAAAATTAGGAAGCTTTCTGCCCCACAGCAGGGAACTGTGAAATAAATAGTGGAAGGCCCCTGTACTAGAATCCTGGAGAAGGCAGATTAGTGCATACATTGGAAACATTCTTACCACATAAAATTAGGCAAAAATGATATAAAAATGTGTGTACGGGGTGATCCCAGTTTTGTTTAAATATGCAGAAATGGGATTGTGAGGAAATAATCAGACTAATAATTGTGGTTAGCTCTGGCTGGTGAGTTTATAAGTAATTTTTCTATTCTTCGTATACTTTTAGGTATTTTCAAAAAGTTTCTACAATGGGCATCAGTTATTTTTACGGTCGTAAACATGCTCTTAAAGCTTACAGTGCTTCACACGTCTGTCAGGTTTCTGCCTAAGTTGTTTGTGCGTGAGGCTGACCGAACTGTTCTTTCCTGGGCTGGGCGCCATGAGTTTGTAGGGCAAGTGGCATTGCTCGGAATAGTAACGGTCTCTGTTAGATCTCATTTCTGCCACTCTTCTTCCCATTTCTGGTAGGAAGCAGTGGGGGCCTGGAGAAGCCAGCAGCAGTCCTGGGCTGGGAATGTCAAGCTGTCTACCGAGCACTTGACAACATGCAGATGGTGGGGTGGAAATAGAGTTTGCCTGTGGAGACTCTGCCTCCCCATCCCTACGTCCTAACTGAGCAGGGTGGAGGAGGGGAGCATTGAGAACAGACGTGGGATGGCCGGGACAGCTGCTTACATAGCAGACTCTCCTCAAATAACCGAGCAGGGAGGAGCACTAACCCAGTGGATAAGGGGCTCGACTGTCCTCAGGGGACATCTCAGGGCAGGTAGACTCAAAGGGCAGAGGGAAGGCCGAAAGGTAGAAGACAAAGATGAAGAAATGCAAGATCCTCACATTCCAGAGGCATGGGTTCATCCAGAGGCGTAGGTGCAGGGTGGGAGATGTCAGAATAGGAGGCGTGGCTGCCCGAGACGTCAGCATAGGAGGCATGGCTGCCCGAGAAGGGGTGAGTTCCCCGTCGTTGCCGGGGTGTGTTTGCAGGCGGAGCAGCCACCTGCAGGTGCTGTTGGAGTCTCTCCGGTGGGGCCATATGTTGGCTTAATAGATGGAACCACATGTCCTGGGCCCCAAGGCTTTCTGTGCCTTTCGTAAAGGGAGATTATGGTTGAATTGATTAAAATTGCATGAAGGTGGTATATGGATCTTGTTGCTCTCTGAGAATATTTATGGGAAATTAAGAACTTTTATTTATTTAATTGAATTTAGGAATATGTTGCATCTGCTTTTCACTTAAAAATACGTGAAGCCAGAATGGCCATCATGGGGACCAAGCCCACGTCACGCTGGTGCTGTTTCCTCCTGGCGATGTGCTGGTTTGTGCAGCTGAGAACAGAATGGGAACGGGCATTTTTATTTGTCCCTATTGCCTGGGAGCCTGGTTGGTTGCGTCGTTTCTCAGGCAATAAGCATCTGAATCGACTGGCAGTGGCTCTTCGGCTTTTAGGTTTGCTAAAAACAAAACAAGCCAAAAAAGATGTGCCTGGCTTCCTTGTGTCACCAATGGCACTGCCCAAGGGGGCAGCGGTTCCTGGGGCCATGGTGGAGGATGCCCACCCCAAGAAGCCCTTAACGGGCACCTCCCCCACCTCGCAGCCTGTCCCCCTGGAGCAGGCTCTGGAGCCCCCTTTCAGGGAATGCTGAGCACACCCTGCGTCCTCCGTGTGGGGTGGGCAGTGCTGGCTGTGGCTCCTGCCTGGTTCCACACTGTGACATGGTGGGCAGTGCTGGCTGTGGCTCCTGCCTGGTTCCACACTGTGACATGCAGAGCCTTGGCTGCATGTCCTCCAGTGAGGCGCACCCCCTCCAGCCGAGGGGCATTCTCATTTCCTGGAGCACCCCGTTTCCATTCGCCCATGTTTGCTCTGCAGTCTCCTCAGGGAAGGTGTTTGGTTTTCCTTTGTTTATTCCATGCCTGTTTTGGGTAGTGAGTGAGCCTGTCCCAGCCGCCCTGGAAGGTGCCAGTGGGTGCTCCTGTCTGCCCAGGCCCCTCCCTGGCCACTTGGCCACAAGTTGTCTCCACCCCTTGAGCCCTGAGGTGTTTCCCTGTGGAGCTTTGGGGTGACACACGGTTTCACTGCTTTGGGCTGGGTGGTCTGTGCACCGCGGATTGTCCTAAGTTTCAGCCCAGGGTCTGTGATGCCAGCTCAACCTGCCCAAATCCCAGCCACGCCTTGAAGCCTCCCCTGTCCTCCCTGCACCCCCCACCCTCACGCCAGCCAGGCTCTGTGCATCACTCTCTAGGCCTTGCACAGTCCCTCTGCAGGGTCTCAGGACGTGGAACTCCCTTCCCCACTGGAGCCCATGCTCTTGCAGGCTGGTGCCAAGGTGTGCGTTCCTCCATTCTTGTCCTGCCTGGCACAGGACTGGCACCTGTCAGATGCTCTCGGCATTCATTATGAGTGAATGATTGAATGGCTGCAACACAGCACCTTGGGAAGCAGTGAAGGTGTCTTCATAAGGAACTGAAATCCTTTTCGGTTAAAAACAGCGCAGTTCTGCCAGTTGCATCCCCTGTCCTTGGATGTCTCCCCGCGTTTTAGTGTGACACTTTGCCCACTTTGTGTTTCTTGGTCAAAATGCTCTAAAAGTATCAGGGCTATTAACGCACAAATTCCAGTTTAGGAATTCCACAGATCTTCACTGGCCTCCAGGGGCAGTGAGGCACAGGCTGCTTTCCTAACTGTCCCGGATTCTTCATGATGGACTTTTGAGAATTCCCGTGCACTAGACCAGCGGAAGGAGCTACACGGGGCGTGGGCTTTGTGTTGGATGTTTGCCTCCTGGAAACATCAGTTCAGCGTGATTGGAACATGGTTTTTGTTTCTTTTTTTCCCAATTTTCTTACTGTGGTAAATATATATAACATAAAATGTATCGTTGTAACCATTTTCAAGTGTACAGTTTAGTGCATTAAGTACATTCCGAATGTTGTGTAAGCATCACACCATTACTTTCTTTCTTTTGTGTTTTTTGAGACGGAGTCTTGCTCTGCCTCCCAGGCTGGAGTGCAGTGGTATGATCTTGGCTCACTGCAACCTCTGCCTTCTGGATCCAAGAGATTCTCCTGCCTCAGCCTCCCAAGTAGCTGGGATTACAGGCGCACGCCACCACGCCCTGCTAACTTTTTGTATTTTTAGTAGAAATGGGGTCTCACCATGTTGGCCCAGCCTGGTCTTGAATTCCTGAATGGTCTGTGTACCGCAGATTGTCCTAAGAGTTTCAGCCCAGGGTCTGTGGTGCCAGCTCCACCTGCCCAAATCCCAGCCACGCCTTGAAGCCCCCACCCCATCCTCTTTGCATCCCCCACCGTTGCACCAGCCAGGCTGTGTGTGTCATTCTCAGGTAATCTGCCCACCTCAGCCTCCCAAAGTGCTGGGATTACAGGCGTGAGTCGCTGCGCCTGGCCCATTACTTTTAAAGGCAAAAACTGCAATTACTTTTGCACCAGCTGTACACACACACACACACACACACACACACACACACACCACATTTTGCTTATCCATTCACCCATTGATGGACACTTGGGTGGCTTCCACATGTTAGCGGTTGTGAATAATGCTGCTGTGAACATGAATGTGCAAATACTCTGCAGGCCGGGTGCCGTAGCTCATGCCTGTCATCTTGGCACTTCAGGAGGTAGGAGGATCACTTGAGCCGAGGAGTTTGAGACCAGCCTGGGCAACATAGTGAGACCTCCATCTTTACAAAAAATTATTTTAAATTAGCCAGGCATGGTGGCACATGCCTGTGGTCACAGTTACTCAAGAGGCTGAGGCAGGAGGATTGCTTGAGGCCAGGCAGTCGAGGCTACAGTGAGCCATGATCATGCCACTGCACTCCAGCTTAGGCAACAGAGCAGAACCTATGTCTCAAGAAAAAGGAAAGAAACACAGATACCTCTTTAAACAACCCGGCTTGCAATTCTCTTGTGTATACACGGAGATGTGGGATTGCTGAATCATAGGGTAGTTCTATTTTTAATTATTTCAGGAGCTGCCATACTGTTTTCCACAGGGCCTCCACTGTTTCTCATCCCCACCCACAGTGCTCAGGGGTTCCAGTTTTTCTATCCTCACCAGCACCTGTTTTCTGCTCATTTTTTTTTTGTTGTTGTTGTTTGAGATGGAGTCTTGCTCTGTAGCCCAGGCTGGAGTGAAATGGCTCGATCTTGGCTCACTGCAACCTCCACCTCCGGGTTCCAGTGATTCTCCTGCCTCAGCCTCCCGAATAGCTGGGATTACAGGCACGTGCCATCATGCCTGGCTAATTTTTGTATTTTTAGCAGAGATGGGGTTTCACCATGTTGGCTAGGCTGTTCTCGAACTCTTGACCTCAGGTGATCCACCTGCCTCGGCCTCCCAAAGTGCTGAGATTACAGTCCTGAGCCTCTGCGCCTGGCCTATTTTCTGTTTTTTTTTTGATAGCAGCCATCCTAATGGGTGAGGAGCTGTATCTCAGTGTGGTTTGAATTTGCATTTCCCTAATGCTGAGTGGGGCTAAGCATCTTTCCATGTGCTTGTTGGTCATTTGTATGTCTTCTTTGGGCTAATGCCTATTCCAGGTCCTTTGTCCATTTTGGAATCATTTTGATGGTGTTGAGTTTTAGGAGTTCTCTCTATATTCTGGATAGTAAAATCACTTATAGATACTTGGTTTGCAAGTATTTTATTCCATTCTGTGACTTGCCATTTTATTTGGTTGATAGAATCTTTTGATGTACAAAACTTTTGAATTTTCATGAGGTCCAAATTGTCTATTTTTTTTTTCTTTTGCTGATTGTGTCTTTGGTGCCGTAGCCAAGAAATCAAATCCAGTGTTGTGACATTTTGTCCTCTGTTTTCTTTTAAGAGTTTTACAGTTTTGTTCTTTTAGGTCTTTGATCCATTTTGAGTTTATTTTTACATATGTTGTTATGTATGTGTAAGGGCCCAGTTTTACTCTTTTGCACGTGGGAGTCCAGCTTTCCCAGCACCATTTATTGAAAAGACCACCCTCCCCTTGTTCAATGGCCTTAGCACTTTTGTTGAAATCTCTTCACCATATGTGTGAGGGTTTACTCCTGGGCTCTCCGTTCTGTCCCACTGGTCTGCACGTCTGTCTTTGTGCCGGCACCCCACTGTTTTGGTTACTGTAGCTTTGTCGTAAGGTCTGAAATCAGGCAGTGTGAGTTCCAGCTTTGTTCTTCTTTTTAAGATTGTGCTGAGGCTGGAGTATGTTTTGCTCAGTGTCGGCATCATCCCCACCTACAGTAATGAGGCCTGAGGAGGGCATCACACTGTTTCTATTGGAGAATGATCCCGCCGTGGAGCAGCTTCTGTTACCGAGTGCTTCATGAAGTCACTATGGAAGGCACATGGCTTGTGGACTGTGGCCTGCTGCTGCGGTCCAAAATAATAACAATAATAATACATGATTATTGCTGCCGTTAGCAACAGGATGTTCTTACACCATTCCTCCAGTTTGGCCCAAGAGTGGAGATACTCAGGTTCTCCCTCACCCAGCCCATTCTATAGAGAAAGAAGCTGAGACCCAGAGAGGGGCAGGCACACAGCTGACTCCAGGGCCTGAAACAGGAGCTGGGGAAGGTCTGGGTGCTGACTAGCTCCGACTGGTCACATGGTGGGGGTGGCCTCACCCTGAGCCCATCTGGAACCCTCCTTCCATGCCTCTGGTCTGCAGAAAGGAGCCCAAACCACCTTCCTTTCTTCAGCCCCTGGCTGTGTGCTCGGTGGTGTCAGATGTGGGCAGCTCTGGGTGATCCCATCAGCCCCCAGCCCCACATCAGGGTCAGGAGGGCTGCAGTCGGGGTGCACAGTCCCTGACGCCGGGGTTCGTTTGCCTAGGGAAGAGTCATTGTTGCTGGCATCATGCGGGGCATCGCTGTAGGTGCCCAGACCACAGCCTGCCCTGCAAGGACGGCGAGAGCCAGGAAGAGAGCAGAGTGTGGTGCACACCTTTCTGCCCCCGCTGAAGTTCATTTTTGCCCCATGAAATGTTTACAAAGCTCCCCTAAACCCAGACCTGCCCTCCAGGGGCTGTGGGGTATAGGGAGGACCAAGGCACCCCCCACCCTCCAGAGTTTGTGTTTATGCACAAACAATAGGTGCTGAGGGCCGGGGGGGTGTGGGTGGGGTGTGGCTTCCCATGCGGTGGGCACTGGAGCCTGTGTGGCCTGGCTTGGTCCCTGGCCCTGCTGTTGACCTGCTATGCTGTCTTGGGACACTGACTCCATCCTCTGTTCCTTGGCTTGGGGGACGCATCCCGCTCTGGACAGAGCCTCATTGTGAATGGGAATCAGCCCACTGCGCGTAATTGAGGAGGACTCAGGGGCCGCAGCTGGAGGGAGAGAGAGGACCCTGCTCTCCATGGGCAAGGAACAGAGCATCCAGAACTTATGTCTACAGCAGGGGAATTTGAGGCAGGGCTAGCGTGAGCCCGGTCACCCCTCAAGGCCTCCCGACAGACGTGTGCAGAGTCTCCCAGTGGATTCAGGGAGCTTTGGCTCAGCCCTCATGAGCCTACCCTGCTCTGGAACGTGGGGCCACCCCCACAACAGGCTGACCGGTTCTGCCCTCATGTCCCTCTGCAGGGGACAGTGAGTCAGTGGCCCGTGCCACACAGGGGTGAGCAAGAGAGAGGGGGCAGGCCAGGCTTGGGCTGATGTGGCTGGCTAGTGAGCTGGGATGGGACGGCAAGTGTGTGGTTCAGGAGGACAGGGCTGCCTTCGTGTTTGAGGCCTTAGCATTTGAGGGTGCTGATGCCCATATCCCCAGATGCCAGCCACATCCCTGTTCTTTAACGGGTCTCAGCCTGTGGCTTTCACCTTCTGTGCTGGGATAACCCCCAGGGGGTCCTCTCTTCAGGCCGGGTGCTCAGGAAGGGCAGCAGTTCTCCATGCGGACGTCCTCCTTTGTTGAGGTGGCCAGGCCTCTCCCTCACGCTGCCATGGGCTGGCTGCAAAGGTGGCATGGACACAGAGCCCTTTGAAACAGAAGCCGGTGGCCTGGTGGAGGCCGCTGCCCTTTCTTGTGGTCCTTGGGCCCGGGACCAAACCTCCACAGGGGTGGGAGGCCCATGGTTGGGGTGTGCTCTGCCCAGGGGACGCCTGCAGCTGGGTGATGGTCGCGGGGCTTCTTGGCTTTGGGCGGCTTTTTCCCCAGGTGACATCTGACAACATCCAGAGGCCTTTTTGGTTGTGACCAGTGTGGGGAGGGGAGGGTTTGTTCCAGGCCAAGTGAGTTGAGACTGGGGATGCTGCTGACATCCTGCAGTGCCCAGGATGGCCCCACCGCAGTGACCCCACCCTGCCGTCAGTCGTGCCCAGCTGGAGAAAGCTGCTCCAGGGCGCCCTAGCCCACTGCGATTCCAGCACGTTCTTCCTGACCATCGAAAGTGGTTTCTTTTTCTGGAACATGATTCCCAGTTGGTTCCTGCTCAGACTCGCTGTTTTCTTGTGTTTGCTTTGCGTACTTTTAGCCGATGACGCTGATGCTCTCTATGCCTGGGCTTCTTTGGCCCTGCCCAGAGGTCACCAGGCACCTTCTTCCAGGCTGCCCCTCCCTGTCCCCAGACCATCAAGGCCATCTCAGGCTCACAGCAGCCTTCTGGTGGGCACTGGGGTCCCCATTTTGAGGCTGAGGAAACCAAGCCTCAGGCAAGAGGGCTAGGACTGCCAGCTGCTGACTCTATGCCCAGAGACCTCTGCACCCAACCCGGTGCTTCCTTCTGCCCCAGACAGTAGTGATCACTCCACTGGGCACCACCAGCCATCATGACCCTTCACAGTTACTGGGCCCTTCTCATCTGGCCGTGCACCTGCTGCTGCACACAGAGTGTGGGGCCACAACTCCCATGTGAGATGTCCCAGGCCGGGTGCTTTCAAAAGCGTGGCTTTCCGGGGTTTTACCACAGGAGTCATGTCTTCCTTTCTATTCATTCCTTTTTCTTCTATAAAATGAGTCAGGTTACAGACAGGCTGATTGCAATTCTGTCTCATCAGTGGTGTCCATACCAGCGGCCCAGCTGGGTCAGGAGGAGCTCTTAATGCTCCACCCAGTGACCCAGAGTCACTCCACGTGTTCTGTGCCACCCCCGCCCTGGTGCAGGAGACAGCCCCTCCTGCAGATGCTGGCCCTAGACTACACAGTGGGGCGGGTTTGCGGCCCTCCTGCAGATGCTGGCCCTAGACCGCACAGTGGGGTGGGTTTGCGACCCTCCTGAAGATGCTGGCCCTAGACCGCACAGTGGGGCGGGTTTGCGGCCCTCCTGCAGATGCTGGCCCCTAGACTGTACAGCAGGGCGGGTTTGTGGCCCTCCTGGAGATACTCGCCCTAGACCACACAGTGGGGTGGGTTTGTGGATGGGAGGCTTTCTCTCTTGTGCTCTTTCTTCTGCCTGATTCATTAAGTGGCATCTCTGGGGCATCCACAGGTTCCCGGCACTGGGCAGACTCCTGGCTCACGGTGGTGAACACAGAGCTCCCCCTGCCCTCAGGGAGCAGAGACATGGGAGCCACCAAGAGGGAGACCCTTGGTTTACTCATAGTGAGACCTGCTCATCTGCTTAGCCCTCAAACCCCAGTCCAGTGTTATTTTTTAATCCCTGAAACCCGGCACGAAGCAGAGTCCTTGCGCCCTGCAGCAGTCAATAAACACTTGAGCTGTGCTGTGGAGGAGGCTGGAGAGGACTGCCCCAGCTGGGCTCACCAAGGGCAACCCCTGGGGCAGGGCTGTGCTTTCTAAGTCTGCTCCTAAGCTGGCCCCTGGTGTGCTCTTGGTCAGAGCACAGTGAAAGCTCTTGGCCCCTTTCAGCGCAGGTGACTTGTGCTACTAGAATGTACCCCAGGCTCAGTGAGTGGGTCTCATGGATGCAGAGAGAAGCTCACCATCTCTTCCTGGCCTCATCACCTTCCCCAGCCTCATCCCCTGTGCCTGTCACCACAACCCCCTGCCTGCTGGGCCAGATCCCTCCCAGCCTCTGCCTCCACCTGGACAGCCTTCTCCTCCGTATCTGCTCGTCAGAGTCCAGAACCCCAACTTCCAGGCTCAGCTCCAATGTTGCTTTTCCCATGATGTGTTCCCAATCACAGAGACCCTGCTGCCCTGGCGGTTTAATCGGCATCTTGGATTTCGAGCAGCTCTTCCCCCAGAACTCACAGCTTGGTCTGCATTGTGTTTGGTCACCTGCGTGCTCGCTCTCCCCACTGTCCCCAAGCACCTCGGGGACAGAGAGGGTCTCAGTCATGGCTGGGTCCCCTTCCCACTGTGCCAGGGCTGGGCCTCCATGGGCGGGTGCCTGATGTATCCTTGTCCTTGGTGAGCCCAGCTGGGGCAGTCCTCTCCAGCCTCCTCCAGAGCACAGCTCAAGTGTTTATTGACTGCTGCAGGGGGCAAGGACTCTGCTTCGTGCCAGGTTTCAGGGATTAAAAAATGACACTGGGCTGGTGTTTGAGGGCTAAGCAGATGAGCAGGTCTCACTATGAGTAAACCAATAGTCTCCCCTGATTCCACCCCTGCTGCTGTAGCCTCAGGTCCCGGATTCCAGCAAGGACAGACATGAAATCACACCTGCATGTGTACACAGATGTGCAGGCACATCTGGGCTTCACTCCTGATGGCTCTGACCTGTAGGCCCCTGGGGCAGGGAGTTGGGGAGAGGAGAAGGGCAGGGCCCTGATCATCATTAAACAACCATATGAACACACAGGGTTCTGTCTGGCCTAAACCGCAGATTGGTGGTGCAGAGGAGGGCAGGTCTGGCGACGGTTAGGGAAGCAGAAATGGCAGCTCCAAGCTCCGTTACTTTCTCAGGCTCCCCGACTCTCTTTAGTCCACTCTGATTTCTGATCTTCCTTTAGATTTTTTCTTAGGTTTTCTCCTAAGTTACGTTAAACATGAGGCCTTGTGAAAACTTGACTTCTTGACTTCTCCCCTCAGTTTCTCCTTCAGTGAAATGCGTGGGGGCATGGAGAATGAGGTAGAAGCGGGGTCTTGGACCCTGGACCCAGCTGGACGCCTCTGCCTGCTTTGGTCATTGAGGACCTAAGCTGTGACATGGGTACGCAAAGAACCTATGCCTGAGGTCTTCTCTAAAATGCCAGACTGGGAGCCCTTGGCCTCAGGAATGCTGAGTGGGAGCGTGAACCCCTATCCCCCAGTTTTGTGGGTGCAGTGAGGGACTGGAAGGCCACTTGGGCCTCTTCCTAACTGTGTGACGAGGCACAGTCTCTTCCAGCTTCCAGGCCTCGGGTTCCTCATCTACAAAGCAGAGTTGATGGGGGTTGAAGGAAGTAAATGCCAAGTGGTTGGCCCGGCACCTGCCCCATTCTGGATCCTCTGGTAGGACAGTTCATGATTGTTATTAGCAGTAGGATTATCATTTTACTGATTACACCTTATCTGCTACTGTTAAAAGCTTCCTTACCCAATTTTAAAGAGGAGCTTGAGGCTAGAGGGTAAACCTAGACCACTAAAGGGGTGTCTCACAGAAGTCAAATTATATTTAAATTCCACCAGGGAGCAAGCCTGATACTTTTGCTTTACTGAAGTAAATCTTTTGGTAAAATCCCATTTGTAGTTCAAATAATCTCAGCTTGGTTTTAGTTTTGGTTCTTATTTTTTTTCAGAGGCAGGGCCTTGCTGTGATGCCCACGCTGGAGGGCAGTGTGTATTCAGAGGCACAGTCATAGCTCACTGCAGCCTCGAACTCCTGGCTTCAAGCCTCATGAGTAGCTGGGACTTTAGGTGTACATTATTGAGTCTGATTTTCTTGTCTTTATTTTTAACTGAGTTGTTTTTTATTTTCCTAGTGGGGTTTTCCTGACGTAAAAACCTATCATTGTAATAATCGAATGCCAGAGTGAAATATGCATATGATATGTGCCCCACTTTTTTTTTTTCTTCTTTGAGATGGAGTCTTGCTCTGTCGCCCAGGCTGGAGTGCAATGGCATGATCTTGGCTCACTGCAAACTGCCATGTCCCAGGTTCAGGTGATTCTCTCGCCTCAGCCTCCCAAGTAGCTGGGACTGCAGGCGTGTGCCACCATGCCCAGCTAATTTTTGTATTTTTAGTAGAGATGGGATTTCGCCATGTTGGCCAAGCTGGTCTTGAACTCCTGACCTCAGGTGATCCACCCGCCTCGCTCTCCCAAGTGCGGGAATTACAGATGTGAACCGCGGCACCCGGCCTGTGCCCCACTTTTTTTTTTTTTTTTTTTTTTTTTGAGCGGAAGTCTCGCTCTGTCGCCGGACTGGGTGCAGTAGCCAGATCTCAGCCACTGGCAAGCTCGCCTCGGTTTACGCCTTTTTTCCTGCAGCTCGAGTAGCTGGACTACAGGCACCCGCATCTCGCCCGCTAGTTTTGTATTTTTAGTAGAGACGGTTCACCGTGTTAGCCAGGATGGTCGACTCCTGACCTCGTGAATCACCGTTCGCCTCTCGGCCTCCCAAAGTGCTGGGATTACAGGCTTGAGCCACCGCGCCCGGCTGTGCCCCACTTTTAATACATGAAAAGTAACTGGTTTTGTTTCTGGGTTTAGTCTTTACAAATCTATTGTACTTATTATTAATGGGTCTCTTTTTCTTCTGGGAGTTCTAGATTTCTTTTCCTGCTGATGTTTTAGAAACTCAGGCCTGGAGGTGGCTGTGGGGGTCACCAGCCCTCATTCCCACCCCGGCAGGGATGCCTTCTTCTGCTGTGGCAGGAACTCCTCCCCATTTCCCAGGGAGCACCTTTGTCCTGCTCACTGTGCCTCCCTTGGACTGTGCTGGCTTCTGTCCCTGGTGTGGCCCGTGAGGCCGAGAGTGAGCCGGAGCCCTGAGAGGTCAGGGAATGGCCTCAGCCAAGGGTCCATTATTGGGGGCCCCGGTGGCCAGGCCCTGAGCTTTGCTGGAGATTTGGGGTGACACCCCCTGCATCCAGCCTGTTGCTGGCCCTGCTGGCTCCTGAGCCATGGAGACCCAGGCCACTGCAGCAAGCCTGGCCTTCATGCCCCTCTGAGCCTCCTGGAGTGCCTTCAACTCCGCTGCTCTCAAACACTTCTCTAGGCTGTGCCTAATTTCGGAAACAACATGAGATGCCCCGCATGGATAATCATTCTTAGTGTCGTTTCTTACACCCGTCCTGCATCCAGTCCACATGCACAGGGCAGATTAGGGGCTTGTCAAGCATTTCCTAGGCATTATCTTATTTAATTCTTGCTGAGCATGAGGTGGTGGACAGAGAGAGACTGTCGTTCCCATTTTGAAGATGCAGAGCCTGAGGCTCACGAGGGACCGTGGCCTGTCCAGGGTCACAGAGCTGGTGGGCATGCCGTGCACCTTGGCCGGGTGGTCTCACCCCCGCCAGGGAGGCTTTGAGTGCACCCGCCCGTCTGTCCCCCAAGCTCTCGCTCACCTGTGTTTTCCAAAGTGGAGATGTGGATTTTCACTGTTAGCGAGCAGTGAGGGCCGGCCCTGCCCATCCTGTCCCATGAAGGCTGGAGGGGCATGTCCCAGGCCCTCTCCTTCCCCCTCGGAGCCCCTGTGGGACCCCACTGAATTTCCTGAGTCTTGTCAGCTCCGTGTGAATCATGGTGACAATGCTTTTTCCTTATTCTGCAAAGAAAATTCTGATTTCTCAACTGGAAGGTGGTGGTTTGGGCATGAGGAAGTGCGCCCTCCCCATCTCCCCAGGGCCGTCTGCCCCTGCCACCCGGGAAGGAGCCAGGTTCTCAGAGAGCTGGAGCCAGCCTCTCTGCCAGCCCCTTCTCATCTTTATTCAGCCGAGAATTTACTGCAACCCAAATTTCTAGACAAAACGGAAAAAGCACAAGCCGGTGTCGGGCGTGTTCAGGCGGCTGTTGGCGCCACGCGGGAATGTGTTCGTATTTGGATATTTAAATAAAATATTGTGCTCTCCTCCACATGCTTGGCCATCTGTGGGCACAGCTTTCCCACACTCTGGGCGGCTGTGCTCGCCCAGCATGGATGTCTGGGCTCTCGCTTGTTACAGCAAACTTCACGGGACGTCACACCCCGTACGAACAGGCTCCCCGACTCACTTCCTAGCGATACCCGACTTGTCTTGGCTCTCGTGTGTGTGTGTGTGTGTGTGTGTGTGTGCATGTGTGCGCATGCATGGGTGAGTATTTTAAATCATAACTCTTCTGGAGAAAGCGTTTTTGGGTTTACTTTCGAGTAATAGTAGCTTTGGGAGTTGAGGTTTCTCACTGCTCCCCCTTTCCTGTCCCAGATACCAACAAGAGAAACCCCCAGTCATTCTTTGGGGGGTCCTGCTCTGGGCTGGGCCCTGTGTCTTGGGCCCTTGTGTTGAAATGAGGCCTCGCATCACAGAGCCGCTTGCTGAGTTCCTGGCACCCCATCGCAGCATCTGAGAACCATTTGTTGTCTAGAGAAATGAATGTCCATTTTCTTCTACCTCGTCCCTCCCTCTGCCCCGGTGCTGTCCATGAGGCTGGAACTGCCCCAGTGGATGGACATCCTTGACCTCTTCACGCAGTGAGGAGCAGCAAACCCTTGAAGGGCCTGAGGGTTTGCCAAGCACATTTGTGTCTTGGCTCAGGGGCTCTGTCCCGCAGCCATGCAAAGCACGTTCCTGTTTCACAGACGCATGGACAGAGTTCCTGCCCTTCATGTTCTCTCAGCCTCCGGCCACTGGCTTTCCCAGACTTGATGTGATGCCCTAGGGGGCACTGAGGGTCTTTTATTGCTCACTGAGCCTCCCTTCCCATGACACCCATTTGATGCAGGGAGAAGGTGCAGGGCCTGACACCTGGCGTGTAGCGGCCAGGGGCAGCTGCAGCCTCTGCAGGGGCCTCCCAGGGTCTCCCACACAGGTAGCTCTACCATGGCAAAGGTGGAGCATGGGCTTGCCCTGCCCCCACTTTCAGATGGACTGGTCGTACAGTGGGTCTTCTGTGCCCGTGGCCCCTGCTGCCCAGGGCTCAGGGGGAGGGGTAGCCTTCTCCTTTCCTACCCTCAAAGGAGGAACCAGCCCCTTTCCGAGCCCTCCATGCCCAGCAGGGGACTTGCTTTCGGTCATTTTGCTTGCTCTCCTGTCGTTCTCACTGCTAGAATGTCGTCCCTGCCCTGCGGCTCCACTCTGGATGGCCAGCGGTATTTTCGAAAGCACCTTGCATGTGCCTCTGGGCTCCAGTGTACTGGCTTGTGCCCCACCTTTCCCAGGCCAGTCCTTAGGGTATAGGCCTGGGAGTCTCCCTCTCCCAAGGCTGCCCAGAGCACAGATGCCCAACACCGTGCCTCTGCCAAGGGAAAATCACAGATGCTCTTTGTCTGAAATGTGCAAGATCGCCCTCCTCAGCCGCCTCGTCTTCAAAGCTGGACGTGGGTGTAGGGCTGGAGGGGGGTGGGTAGGGGAGAGGTCAGCTCCTCTGCCCCTTGGAGTCCCCTTTGGCTCCTGGCCTCAGCCTGGCCTCAGGTCCTTCGAGGAACCCCCCACCCCGACAGATTTTTGCATTGGGATCTCATACTTCCAAATTGCATGAGTGGGTTTTATGAATGGGATGGGGGTTCTTGAACCACCAGGCCTTGCTCTTGCATCCACAGGTAGGATGAGAGACCGTGGTCACCTGTGCAGAGTTTTCAGGAGGAGTTCCATTCAGATGAGAAGCGAGATGAGTGAATGAAGGATTTGGCTGGATATACTCAGCTTAGCTTTTGGGGAAGAGAGTCTGGGATTTAGATGAGAAGATGGCACCTGGCCTGGTCGAGTCCTGCCTGTGTGCGGGGTTGGCACGGGGCCTTCCATTTGCTCTGAAGGGTGGGTGCCACTGTCCCTCCCCACAGAGGGGTAAACTGAGGCTCACAGCCAGACCCCTGGGCCCTCACCGGTGGTGATCTGGCATTCGTAGCACCCCCCAGCTTTCTCCCCTGGCTTGTGTCTTGTTATTTATTTTTTACAAGGGAACCATAGCTCTGGGGGTACTCGAGGTTGCAGCATCAGGACCATCAGGCTGGGCTTGAGGTGGCGGCTCTGCCGGCCGTTCCCCGGGAAATACAGGCCATTCATCATACTGCTCAGGCCCACATATGGTTTCAGCAATAAACTATCCATGTTTATTCATCCAAGAAAAGAAGAGGATGCTGCTGGAGTTGCATGCTCCTGCCAGTCCATCAGCGCTGTGAGTTCAGAAAGTCCCTCTTTTAGGGACCTCTGGAGCCAGCCTTGGGCCCTGCCTGGTGCGTGCAACTGTGTGGGAGCCACCAGGAGAAAATGTGTGCAAGTGTTAAAGGCACACAGAGTCACCGGAGATGGTAATGACAATGTTTTGTTATCTTTATACTGTTTTCTTTGCATGCTTGTTAAAACGTGGAGTCAGAGTGTCTGAGACGGACCCTAACAAGGCCCTTCTAATCAGACCCGGAATGCTTCTGTCAGGCAAGAGAAAAATGCTTAGCTCGAACAAAGCTGCGTTTTCCCCCCAAGAAACACATTTGTTTAAAGATTGGGCTGTCAATTTGTGAATCAACATTTCGGTTTTTTGCTCAGACACCAGAGTTGTGCTGCTCTTCCCCCAAGAAGGGGGAATGATACAAAGCTGCTATTTGTTGTTGGAAGGAAGTAAACTTCATCAGGTCGACTTAGATGTGTGTTTCAAATGTCACTCAGTACTGCTTTCTTGTAATGAAACGCTGCATACAGATTTCTTCCTGAGGCTCAGGGGGATTAGACCCAGTAAAAGAAGAATTCAGTCTTCCTTGCTGTGGCGCATCAGAGTGAGAAGTTTAAAATCCACAATTTATTCAAATATTGATATTTCTACTTGTCAGAAGAGAGGGGCCTTGAAATTTCCACTGAGCACTGTTGTCAGAAGAATTGCAAGAAATGTGTCAGATAATTCATAAACGGAGTTCACTACTGTGAAATCAGTTGGGAACAGGGAAAAAATATATTCTTGTCGATGTAGAATAGGGGCAATATAACAGAAAATAGCACTCACTTTTCCATCATGTCAAGCAAATGCTCAATTTGGGCCAGGTATTTTTTTAAACAGCCTGCTGCTCCTAGAGAAGCCTAGAATGCATGAAAAATGTTTTGAGTTCTGCTTTGTAGACAAGAGATCTGTTTGTTGTTTTTTCCCCTCTGAGACCTCTATTTCCCATCCTGCAGGAGCCAATCAGGAGGTAGCTGCTGGCGGCCTTGGTGAGCAGGCAGCTCTGCATATGGTTTGCATTAAGGCCCTAAAAAGCTGTGAAGCGCCTGGTAAGGATGTGAAGGCCTGGTGTAAATTCCACACTGTTGATAGTGGGGAGAGGAACCGCAGGGCCCTCCTAGGGTTCCAGGGTCCAGCTTGCCTTTTCCTCTACCTTGGAGGCCAGGAGTGGAGGGCGATATTCCATGCGCAGGAAAGAGCCAGTTTAGTTGAAATTCTTGGTGCGCGAGGACCTGCCCCGACTTTTGTACTTCGTGGTGGGCCAGTTGCTCCTGTGGGTCCTAGCGGGAGTCCTCTTCATTCAGTGGCATTCCTTCACGGGGAATCCCACACGGGTGGACGTGCACACCCGGGCGTTGAGTTTCTGTGCCCAGCTGACTGAGGTCACGTGTTCGTGCTGGGCCATGCGTTGCACTGGGGAGGAAGCAGGCATGCATTTCCTCCACAAGGCCTTGCAGAGAGCCCTGTGCCCACTCCAGTTGTTTCTTTGTTGGCAAAGCTCCCTTCGGCTGCTGGACTGGCCTCCCTGTGCATGAGAGGGCACTTGGAAGTCCACCTGGGCTCAGGCTTCCCAGCTTGGCGTAGGAGTGGGGGGTCACCATTTCCCTCAAATCAACTGTGAGATCTCATTCATGCTGTTTTCCATAGCAGTGCTTTGGCATACCCAGTTCTGAATGACAGGTCAGCTAACTGTCCCTGCCCCGTGAGCCCAGCAGCAGCCCCCAGCCCCTCCTCACCCCTCTTCCCATCCCATGCCCACCAAAGAGGCTGGAGCAGCTGAGGCAGGCAGATTCCTTTTCTTCGCGGCCTTTTGGACACTATTCCAAGCTTCAGGGGTCTGGGTGGGGATGTGGGTTTCTGAAATGGGATGGAAGAGGGAAGTGATTGGAGAATGGATAGGGGAGGGCAAATGGGGCAGAGCAGAAGGAGGTGGAGCAGGAGTGAGAGAGGATCCAGGACAGAGTCTAGAGAGAAAGGGCCTGTTGGATAAACTGAGAACAGTCCTCTAAGCCAAGACTTGGGGTGTGGCTCTGCAGTGCTTCTATCCAGCCGGCTGTGGGATAGGAAGACCTGTGGGTCTCTGTACCTATCAGGCCAGGAGAAGTATCCCTCTGACCTTACCCAGTGCTCCGGGGCCATGACTCCTGGTCTGGTCCTGGGTCACCCATGGGCTGGAGGTCCCTCACAGCTGTGGGGCTTGGTCACTGCCGTGTGCCGTGTGGGGGCAGAGGCATGCTTTGCTCTGTTATAAAGGACTGACCCCATTCTCCATGGGCCCTGCAGTTACCTGGAAGGCAGGTGTGGGGGTTTGGAGCGGGCAGTGGGTGGTGGTGGGCCTCCGCGCTGAGCTCCATGTGGGCAAATTGTTTCGTCAGCAGCCTTGGCCATGGCCCTGCTGGCACCTGTGCCCCAGGAGTGGATATGCCAGGCTGCGGCAGCAGTAAAGCTGCTTGGAACCCTCCCCTTGGACCACGTGACCATGCAGAGGACAGGTTTGCGGACAGAACTGCTGCTGAGCAGGGAGGCTGGGTGTCTAGGAAGGATTTTAGGGTGCTGTCTCAGTGTGGGCTAGAGCGTACTGAAGGCCTGTGCCCTGGACAACTTTGTAACTTTAATTTTTAATCGTACACCTGGGGCTCTGGGGGAGGTGACGGGGAAAAGGAGGGACCCGCAACAGGGAGCGTAGGAGCTGGGTGGATGATCCGTAGATCTGGCATCTTGGATAAGAAAAATAGGGCCTTGAATTGATATATTGAGATATTTTTCATGGAGATTTGGTGTATATCTGCTGCCAAATTGTGGTTGGGGATGGCTCTCCGGACCCTTCCAATTTGGATTTTAGGATCATCAGTGTAGTTACTTCTGACTTGGTTTGTGAATATATGTATATGTATATTTGTATGTTTTGTGTGTGTGTGTGTGCATACACATAGCTATTTCTTGGTTTTTAATTCTGTAAGTGTTAGGGGCAGGCAGGGAAGGAGAAGCAGTCCCTTTTGTTAAAGACAACAGATGTGGTTAACTCTTCTTTCAGGCCCCGTACTGGCCAAGGGACTTGAGTGTGTGTACAGTCTGTGCTTACGGGACACATGTCAAGTAATTGAAGGCTCCAATTCCCTTCACAGAGGGGACTCAGGCCTTATTTGGGCAGAGCTCTGGGGTGTCTGCCCCGTGCGGCTCCTGGCCCGTCGGCCCGAGTGGACCCCAGCCCCGGGCGGGCTCGTTAGCGCAGCTCTGCTGACGGCCTCCACGCCTGCCTGCAGCGCCAGCCTCCTCTCCATGCGTTGCTTACTGTCTGCTGGTGTCGGTGAATCTGTCATCAGCGCTGAGCAGAGCCCGAGCCCCTGACAGTGAGGAGGTAAACGCTCCCTGCCTGAATCCCCCATTAACTTTGTGAGGTGTATTGATTTCTTGTAAAAATAATGATATTGACAGGCCTTCCAGGAGTAATTGTTTCCAGAGCGCAGAGGTCAGAGTGGCGAGGGAAGGGTTGGGAGAAGGGCTCTCAGAGTCTGTGAGCCCAGGGTGGGCGCTGCTGTTCCGGGGGGACCCCAGGGCTCTGGTGGCTGACGGTGTGCCGCAGAGGGTCCCTGGCCAGCATGGGGGTTCGCAGGCTTGGATGGGGTGCAAGCAGGCACCCAGCATGCACAGTGCTGCCTGGACAGCAGCCTCACTGGGCCACCTTCCCAGGTGTGTTTTCCAGGCTTGACTTCCAGAGTTTGTCACAGTTGCTCTCGGGCTGATTTTTAAGGCTTAGCTGCTGCTCCAAAGATGGCAGCCCAGGCCAGGTGAGTGAGAACCCGTGGCCTTCCTCTGAGAGCCAGGGTGACCAGACGTGTGCCTTGTCCAGTGGCTGCTATTCCTAGGGAGTGTCACCTCCCAGGGCCACCCACTTTTCCAACAGCACAAGGTTGATAACAGAGGGTCAGGGACTCTTGGGAAGGCAGGGATAACTGGAGGCCAGAGAGGTCGTGAACAAAGTTGCTTTCAAGAGTCTGTAGTGTCTGCACAGGAAGGACATCCAGGAAGGGGCTGCTGGTGTGAATTGCCTGTGGTTTGGTGGGGGGCTGGGGATCCCCGCATTCATGTCCATGGGATTTGCTTTCTTGCAAGAGAGACCCATGCAGAGGGCCTCCCCCGCCATGTCTGGCCTCTTCCATGCAGGGCAGCCGTACGGAGATCATGGGTTCTGGGCTGTGGCATTTCCCAGTCATGGGAAAGTTAAAGGATGGAAGAGCCACCCTCTAGGAAGAGTAATCCCAGCCCATTCATTTTCAAGTTCCAAATGCCAGCAAAGGGGCAGAATAACTTTTAATTCAGAAGGAAAGCCTTCAGCACCTGTGCTTAAAATCAGAGTGGGCAGGTAAAGTCCACATTGTTAACTCTGACTACAGTTTGTGTATTAAAAGTATACTTTTAGTGTATCTTTCAGAAGCAGAGTTACTTAAAGAGGCAGTTGCATCGTGTTTAGAATTTGCAAAGAATTGACTTATGGGCTGTACTTATTGGTGTAAACTGGATCACTCGCATCCTAAAAAAATGGTGGCCTTGCGCCTCTCGATGTTTGTTCCAGGCCAGGCAGTGGAAAGGAGGCGGAAACTGAACTCAGACAGGCAGCCACATGTGTGTATAGCTGGCCTGTGTCCATGATGTCTCCTCTATGCTTCCCCCAAATGAGGGAAATCCGATCAACGCCACTAACGAACTGCAACGCGGCTTATCAATTAGCTGGGCCAGCGGCGGTGGCTGCACCGATACTGCTTTGTCTGAGTTTTCTTGGAGGAGTTGGTTTGTGTCACTCAAGGAAAACACCCTATTCAGGTAGATCCCATCTCCTCTAACCCGTGTCCCCTTCCAGCACTATTTGGAATGAGATTTGTATTCTCCCTAATCCAATAACCATTGCCCAGGACGGCCCATGTAGTTCTACTGGGAAATGGTGTCCAGGCTTGTAGCAACATCTAATGGGTATTTAGGTGCAAACTAGCTGTGAAGTGTTAAATATTTACATGTGGAATGCCAATAGTAATTGTCCACTTTATCTGAGCTAGCCTGGGGAAATGTCTTATTTGTTTCCACGGTACTTCAATAAACAGAAAGCTGGAAAATCCTCCCGCTATTTCTTGGGGGCTTAGAATTAATAAAGCCAGGCGGTATAAAATATGTGCTTTGGGTTTTTGAATGATCACTTCTGCACCAGGTCATATAATATGGCTTTAACTCCATGTGGCCTGTCTATTAAGCAAGACGGGATGAGCCTCACAAATAATAAAAAATATTTATGCTTTTCTTAGTGATACTAACAAGGTAACATATCAGAGGAGAAATGGCAGGAGAAGAATGAGGTAGCTGTGTCTTATGGATCCACGGCTCAGTGGGGTCCTGGCCAGCTCCCATAAACACCCTAGGATTCTCTGTTCAGTGCTGCTATTATTCCACAAATTGTATTTTTTGCTTTTTGTTTGTGAAATCTGAAGTGTCATAAATGCCTCCGTCTCATCTATATTTGATAGTTAATATTAGTCTCAACCAGGAGAGTGCACTTTACATGCGACAACGTACGATTACCTGAGAGTGTTATTGCAAAGGAAAAAATCAATACCAATTTATAATTCACGATCGCAGTCTATCAGTTTTTATGGCTCTCTATCCAGTCTCATTAATTTTTTATTATGATTGACTGAAACTGAAAGATTTTTAACATGTTTCGCTGTTATTTATTCAACCTTAATAATTAAATAAACCTTAATTGGCTGTATTTCGAGGCATCTTGGTGCTGCGGCCAGGAAGGGTTGGGGTGACTATCCATTATTAATGCCACAGCACCTCACATTTTCTTCTGAGGTAGCTCCGGGAAAGGATCCACCACGTACCATCACCAGAGCAAGAGAAATAGATTTTGTCGTCACCTAATCAAATTCTGTTTAAGAGGAGACCATTTGTTTTAATTCAAAATATAAATTATCAATAGCATCTCAAGAAACCTAATAAAATATTCACGGAGCATTCCAAGTCAGTGCAGGGTACCTGTGCAAAACTTAGATCAGCAGCAAATATCTTGATTAATGAGGCCAAGGGGCCTGTGGCATGGAGAGCTGCAAACAGGGGCGCCCTCGCCCAGGGTCTCCCAATTGGTGGTTAACGGGTCCCTTTGAAAGGTGATTGACAGATGGAAAATTGCACTTTCAAATTTCATCCGTATTCATTTCAGTTGTTCTTCTACATGTCAACTGCTTCCCCCTTCTCCGGCAGGCCAAGGCTGTATACATTAGCTGTTTCCACAGTGGAAAAAGCAGCAAGACAATCCTGTGTTTGAGCACTCTGAAGGAAAATCAATCATGTCATAAGTGAGAAGTATGGATAAGTTTGAACTGTGGCAACTTTCATCATTTCATTTCTGGCCACGCTGGTGGGTTTTCGAGTGTGCAGGGCTGCGGAGAGGCAACCCCAGCTGGTGGGAGAGAATAAGAAGTATAATAGAGTTGGGCTGAAAGGGAAATTTTTTTTTCCCTGGTATTTGTCAAGTAAGTTTCTTGTGGTATTGCACAGAAGGAATATGAAACCTTAAGATTATATACACTGGACATTTTGACAGAATCGAAAAAAAAGCTTCTATTGACTGTGACAGGGATACACCAACCCTTCTCAATCAAACAATTGAGGTTTAGCCTGACGTTTTTTCAAATTTTTGTTTTCACAGAACTCTGTAATCTTAGAAACAACCAACTGTAGGCATTTCTAGAAACAAGCCTATTGTTAAGACCACCTCAGAACTAAGCAGAAGCATCCTCTGGTCACATAGGGACTGTCCTCTCCCTAGACTCACAGGAGGGTGTGACAGCACCCAGGAGAGGGCCTGTTCCACCCGAGGGTCCAAACAGAGCCCCTTGCCAGTGCAGAGAGGGGTTAAGAGGAATCCTGTACAGGGTGCGGAAACTCAAAGTTAGAGGAATCTGCAGCAGTTTAATCAGATCTATACATAGTACTGAACAGGGGCATCATTTTATATTGGCAATGCTGTGAAAACTGTGGGAGACAAACATGTTGCAATTTCACAATCTTGTTCTTAATATTATTGAAAGAGAGCTCTTCTTGGCAGTAATAAATTTAACACAAAAATCAAATACAAAACAAATTTATTCTTCCAGAGCTGATGCCCCAGTCATTTCTTTCTTGTCTTGCATTAAGCTTTAAAATCAACTGTCACTCCCTATCGATTGCATCTGAATTGTTATCTATATTTCTCAAAAGCGCTCTTGACAGTTAATACAGTGTAAATTATAATCTGGGGAAATGCTGCTTGTATTTGCCAGCAAATTGCTTAGATTCTGAGTAAGGCTGCTTTTATTCACCATTCTTTTCTTGTGGCCATCTATTCTAGTGAGGATCATTCAGGCCAAATTATTCTAAATTTACACTCAGCTAGTATGTAAATCATATTGTGGAAATCACTTTTGGAATCGCTGTAGAATGTGAAGCAGTGTTTGAGTGTCTGAGCGTTGCATTAATGAAACAAATATCACCTCGGGGGCCCAATCCACGAGGGCAGCCTTCCGGGGGAGGTTGCCACGTAGGGTGGAGGCGAGTTCAATTCCAGGGTTCCTGGGACCTGCAATGGTTGGGAAGCCCTTCCCTTCACCGCCACCATCCTGGAGAGGCTGATGCTGTGGTTCTTGCTGAGCTGTGTGACCTCCCAGAGGCCGCCATCCTTTAGAGATGGTGTGTGAGGGCCTGGGAGGATCCTCCATCCCTACTTCTCCATGGGGTGGGGAGGCCAGCTAGGGTCAGTCCCTGGAGAGACCCAGCCTGCTCCCTAGACCAGTGGTGGCCAGTGGACAGTGTGCACACCACACATGAAAGCCATGTAAAATTTTGACTGCTATTAAAATTTTCAAGTAGCCACACTAACAAAGTAAAAAGATAATATTTTTATAATATAAAATATAAGAAATAATTTTTTCATTTCCAAAAGTTATTTCAATATGCAGTCAATATAAAATTGCTGACATATTTTAAATTTTATCTTGTTCACTAAGTTTGGGAATCTGGTGTATTGGACACATACAGCACATCTCCATGAGGACCAGCCCCTAGCACATGCCTAGTTGCCACCTGTGGCTTGTGGCCGCCATGTTGCACAGTGCACCCTGGAACCCTTCTGATGCCATCAAGGCCAGGACAGAGCTACACTTTCCCTGGAGTCTCCAGCCCCAAGTTGATGGAAAGACAAGAGTAGGGAAGAGCTGAGGGTGGAGCCCTGGGGTCTAAAGTCACCTCACCCCAGAGGGCACATCGCTAGTGAGATGAACTCACCCCTGAAAGGCAAAGCCTTGCTCTTTCTGGTTATCTCATGGACATGGTGGCAGAACCCTCATCTTATGGACAAATTTGACTTTGCTTCAGAAATGTCTCCTGATTATAATCTTGTGTCTGTTTCCTACTCCACAAAAATTTGCAGTTGTAATGTTGGGAGCTATTTAAGGAGTTGCTTCTGTTCCTTTAGGAGTAACTAATTATCCATTCATTTATTCATTCAAGAAATATTTATTCAAAATCTAATTTGAATTGAGGTGATTAAAATGTTTCTGCTCTGAAGGGTGGATGGATGGATAGATCTATATAAATCATATGTCTGTGTCTATATATTTATATTATACAGTTCTATCCATAGATGTCTGTCTCCATCCATCTATCCATCCATCCATCCATCTGTCCATCCATCCGTCCATCCATCCATCCATTTGTCCATCCATCCATCCATCCATCCATCCATCCATCCATTTGTCCATCCATCCATCCATCCATCCGTTCATCCCTCCGTTTATCCATCCATCCTCTGTTCATCTCTCCATCTGTGCATTTGTTTATCCATTCATCCATCCATCCATCCATCCATCCATCCATCCATCTGTCCATCCATCCATCCATCCATTTGTCCATCCATCCATCCATCCATCCGTTCATCCCTCCGTTTATCCATCCATCCTCTGTTCATCTCTCCATCTGTGCATTTGTTTATCCATTCATCCATCCATCCATCCATCCATCCATCCATCCATCTGTCCATCCATCCATCCATCCATTTGTCCATCCATCCATCTCCATATTCATAGCCCTGTATCCCTTAGTATGTTTGGCAGGAGGTGGGAGAAACAAATGATTATAATACAGGAGAATGATGTGCTGGGGAATCATGACTCTGGGGTGATGCTGTAGCAAGCTAATAGTCATTGCTCAATATACTGAGTATCATTGTCACCAGTTAAGACCTAACCACTGGGTAGTGCAGGAACCCTGGAGGCTGTGGGTCCTGGCCTGGGAAGATGAAGGGTCTGTGCACCCTCAGAAATGAGTTGGGGATGGGCATTCTAAGTGGAAGGGCATGGATTCCAAAGTAGGAGAAAAGGAAACTGCCTGCGTATCTTCCACCAACTATGTAATCCTGAACCAACTGAAGGAAACTTGGGTTGTGGTCGTGAGTCATGTGACCTCCTCTTCTGAGAGTGGCAGTGACTTTTCCAGGGAGCCCTTTGGAATTGTGTATAGGGTTTTGAGGACAGAAAGAACAGATGGGAAGGAGAGTGGACTTCACTGGCTGATCATTCTGCCTCCATTTCTCAACTTTAGGATTGAATTCTGAGACTCCTCTCCCAGCGGTAAAATGCTGTGATTCCTATGATGGCTTTGCAGCAATTAAAATTCCACCAAATGACTGCCTGGGGTCATGGACTCCCCATGACAGCAAGAAAGTGCCTCTCAGAGCACCTTTGAGAACAAGGACTTTACTCTCATCAAAAATCACATACTCCCAGGCGCAATATATTCCCACCCCTGATTCTGTGGATCTCTATCCACTAGAAGAACCATTAGGAAATGTCTCAACAAGTATTTGTAAAACAATGCACCAGGATGTCTCTAATACATTTCCTCATCCAATAGGTTTAGTACTTGCAATTTGACAGTGTTTAATGGGATTTAATGTGAACTTTGTGAGGGTGTGATGCTATCTTTGTCATCTCTTTCTTCATAAATTTAGCACTGAGCACATGTGCTTATGGAATGCTACATGGGTGAAAAGAGCAGGTAGAATAAAATAACCACAGCTACTAAATGGCAGACACTTTGGGTCATTCCTTACAAGGGAAGCCCAGTCCAAGGATTTCTATGCCCAAGGGCCTTCCAAACATCTTTTATAAAGAAAATAATAATTACTTTGGAAATTGGCCTTATGGTTTTGATATTGGCTTCGCATAAAATATTAGACTGAACCATATATACTGAACCAGTACATGCTCAAAACCAGCAGCTTCCCCTGGGTCCATCTAATACTGGTGGGATGGAACTTCAGTTGGAGGCTGAAAACGAGGATGTGAAGAAAAAGGTGAAATGCACGTATGACTTTCATCAAAGCCGCAGAATTGCGTTGTGCTCTGTTTGTTGTGTTACTTCTGTGACTTGTAGGCGTTTTCATTCGAAATCCTGGAAGGCAGTGGTGGTGAGTTCATGGAGAAACACCTGTGAATCTTAACTACTTCTGGAATCCTGAGAGAGGCCGCTGTCTCTTGGATGTGAATTGGCATTTACCGGGCTGGGTAGGCCCAGGGGCAGGGTGGGTAGAAGCTGGCTCAGAGCACCTGGGCTCCTTCTGTCTTGCCCTGCCAGGCACCCCTTTCCACATGAGTCCTTGCTGTACTGAAGTCCTGTGTGTCTTGTTCTATTTTAATGCATTACTGACCCCGGGTCTCAGATTATGGGAGTTCTTGTCATACAGTTAGTTACATGCTCATAAAGAGTCTTACAAAGATGCTGTAACAAGCTAACAGTTGTTGCTCAATACACCAGGTGTCATTGTCACCAGGTAAGACCTGACAGTGGCAAAGAGAGGAAAGGTGGTTACTGAAAAACGCAAAACACTGGGCTTGCCCCTTGGGTTGTCTGTTCCGGGACTTTCTGCCACTCTGGGTTTTATGGTGAACATCTTGATGGCTGTTATAGCTCCATTGTGACTGGTCCCATAGGGATGTACCTCCCATATAGTGTGCCATGCTTCTGAACCCCAGTGGCCATGGATTGGAAATGGAAAGACGTCTGTGCACTCAGCACCCCAGGTCACACACCAGCCTTGAAGAAGATGGGCTCACAACTCTCGTTAAAGTGTTCATGGAGTCCATTGGTTTCCTTGCCGTGGAGTTAGGTGGACCACTTCACCACGAAGCTGGAGAGAGTAGATGAGGCGTTGAAACATAGTAAAAAAGATGTCTGGAAGTTCCTTGTGTTTCCCCAGCTAACTAGTTGTGGAGGACAACTAACTAGCTGCATTTTGTAGGGAACTAAGTGTGACGCCAGATGAAGTAAACTCACTTTCAATTCCCCGAAAGCTTCCCCAGTTGCAAAAGTTAACATGTTGCTCCCCTAGTAGGCACAGACTATAGATTTTGTATTAAAAGCATCACCTCAGCTATTAGGAAGCAGAGTTTGCATTTATCTATCATGGGGAAAGGTTTTACAGGTAGACGCTGAAAAGACAATTTGGGAATGCTGGTTAGCTGGAAAGCTGCGGATTCCGCCGGATTGTGATTTTCCATCTGGCCACACAGGTTGGGAAGCTGCAGTTGGGTGTGAGCTCTGCTGTCAGTCAAGAGTCCCCAACTGTGCACTGCAGCCCTCGCCACGAGGCCCACCCCAACTCATTAAACCAGAGCAAACTGTACCGAGGGCGCCGCTGTGCGATTTTAATATTTGGTGCATGTGACAGGATCATTTTAGTGATTTGCAGGATTTATCTCCTCTTAAAAGTACTGCCTAAGGCTACTCTAATTGGTAGGAAAGCAAATTCCCTCTTCTCCTCCTGTCAGTCTTTGTTTTATTTACTGAGAACTGCCGAAACCTATTTACACAATAATGAGGATAAATCACCAGGATGCTTTCAACACAAAGAGAAATGTGGTGTGAGTTGAAAGCTGTACAATTAAAACAAAATTCCAGATATTCCTGAAGTGGTGTGTGCAGTTAGGGAGAGCAAAATAAAATTAAGACAAATGGTCGGATCGTACCCTGGACCAGCTCTGGAAGCTAATCAGGATCAGAATTCTAGAGATATTTTATGATGGGCAATTTCACTTGAAATGGCAATGAAGTAAATGCCTGTGAGTTACCATCAATATTTGTAATAAAAATAAACAATCATGCATTCCTCTAGCCTGCAAATAAACAGGGTAAGTTTAGGCGTCATAATTATGACATTGCCAGAGTGGTGGTAAGTCATGTGGAGATGTCAGCTGAGCACTGGCAGCCTCTGGCTTCTTCCCAGCTAAGAGGGCCACAGCCACTTGGATGAGACACTCCAGATGTACTTGACTGTCTGACCTGGAAGGACCCACTTAGATGTCAAGAGCATCCTACGGTTGAGAATGGTTCTTATCAGAGGGCATGCCAGAAAAAGACTCACAGACCAAAAGAATTATGCATGGAACCTGCCTTTGAACTGGGATCTGATGGGTGTTGGGTAATACCTGGTTTTATTGGTTCCTAAGTCCCTGAACTTGGCCCCATGGGTGTTGGGTGATGCGTGCTTTCAATGGCTCCCAAGACCTTTGGGTTTGCATTGGGATCTTCATGAACTCAGTCATCCTGCTCTGAGGTACCCCCCCATGAAGTCTACCCAGGTTGCCTGTGGATGATGGGCGTCAAAGCCTGTGATGGAAAAAGCCAAGAAATCTGTATGCGGAAGTACAGGAGCACCCCCCTACGGTTCTCCTCAAGAGTGCTCTCACAGGAGCACCCCCACCACGGTGCTCCTCATGAGTGCTCTCACAGGAGCACCCCCCACGGTGCTCCTCATGAGTGCTCTCACAGACAAAGCCTGGCTACAGCACCATCCATGTCAGGGGCTGTTTAGGAAATAAGATCTCTCATGAAAGAGGTTCGAGTTAAACTTCCTCAAAGTGAGGAGAACTGGAGGCCCTTTGACATCAGGCAGTGAGTCCAGGAGGTCAGGGCATTGGGGGTTGCCCAGGAGGACCTTGGGCCAGTGCTGACCAGGCCTCCTCTGTCCCTGGAGGCTGCACTAGATGTACCCCAGGACCTCGCTGGTGCTGACCGCTGGGGAATCTGTGGCTTCTGTGCCCTCCCCCTGTGCCTCTCTCCAGCTCCGCCACCCGCCATCCTTAGTCTTAGGTTAGAAAACAGTCTTTCTGCGTTTCTCTTTGCATCCTGACAGCTTAGGTGATGGCTGCTCCGTTATCCTGGCAAAAAATAATTCACATAAGCAGATTTTAGCACATTTACCAGGTCTTTTAACTTCATCTGACACTGTTTGGATGGAAGATGAGAGAAGGATATTTTTATATCCCAGGGGAGTTACTTTATGATGACTCTTTCAAGGTGAATATTGGCATTTATTTAGCCTGAGCAGAAAATAAAGAAGAGCACATAGGAGCATGAACATGGAAACACCAGAGTCAGCAAAGAGTATTTTATTTTGTTGCTTTGAATTGCTATCCCTCCAACACAGCTAAATCTAAGTTAATTTAAAGTTTCTCTTGAGGAATTCATATGAAATTAAAGTGTTCTTCTGCAACAATGACAAGAGCAGGGAACACGTCTGAATCTCCTCCAAACGATGGTCTATTTTTACAGCCTCATAAGATTTGCCTTTGTGGACCTTATTCCACTATCTTGGAGAGAAAATTAATTTAACTAATGACAGCTCAGACTAAAACATCAATCAAGAGGAGAGAGAAATATCCTGGCTATCACCGAAGAGGAGAATGTAGACACAGGGCCGGGTTCCACCATAGGAACTTGTCACCTGGACTTTCTTGGCTTTTTTTCACACATGGTGCTGGCGTCCTTTCTGGTTTTGCGAGTGTGGCTCTTGGAGTGTCCTCACCCGAGGAGTTCAACCCTGCTGCCGTCCCCCGGCCTGGCCTTCCCTCTGGCTGGATCTGGCCATTTCAAGGAGCAACTGGGACATGTCTGTTTCTCGTCCTGGGCTTCCCTCGCACAGCACATCGGGAAGGCTGTATTTATTTATGTTTTAGCCACATGGCCAGCCGTTCTTTCGGCCTGTTTGAAATGACACAGGCTGGTCCAGGGCGCTGGCCTCTGCCTCGCCTTCCTCCGGCATAGTCCATGGTGAGGCGGGGCCTGGAGGAGAACAACTTCCTTATGTTCCTCACCATCCAACACACATAATGGGGCTTTGTGGCACTCTGTTGGCATCAAGAAATGCCAGCGGATTGTTTAGAAAATTTAAGACGTTTTCATTGGCAGTTAACTGCGCTGCTTTTGATTCCGTGCTGCCGTCACCTTATTGATGTCGACTCCGATTTATGAATGATGAAGTGGAGGACATTCGCTATCAGAAGCTCACAATGTAGCTCTTAATAAAAGATTAAACGAGGAAGAGAAGGCAGCGCGGATTTCTGACACTCTGCTGATAAGCAGCTCCGATTCAAGGCTGTGCGGAGGCAGGAGGAGACAGTGACAGATGCTGAATGGGAGCCGGCGCACACATGTTGCTGCCGCGCTGTGACGTGTAGCCGTGTGGAAAATCTGTCTTGAGAACTTTTTACAGATCAGACACCAAAAACGTCTTCTCCTTACTTGAGGCTGCACGTTATCCGAGGATGCAAAATTAATAGGCGTGCAGAGGGGACGCCGGCCGTGGGCCGGGCATCCTTGCTGCAGGAGGCGCGGTGGGGCCTGGGCGCGGGAGGAGGGGCAGCGGCGAGCTGTCACTTTGAGAAATGAGGGGTCTAAGAGGCTGGGACCAGCTTGGCAGATGTGCAAGAGGAACGGGGAGCATATTGATCAATTAAATATGCAAATACCTCAGCAAGTAAAGACAGAGATAAATAAACTGACAGAAACATCAAACTGCACATTAATGATTCCATGAAGTGCCCATCCCAACAGTTTAGTTTTAACTAAATGCTACTTTACCAAAGTCAGTTTATAATGTGGTTAATGACTGGAGTGGGGCGACGGATGCAAACCGTGCCTGTGAGCCATGGTGCCATCCTTCTGGGTTGGGGTGGGGGGCGGTCCCCAGAACAAGGGGAGGAATTCAGGTTTCCCTATAACAATAACCCACCGATATCCCATTGTTGCTGACTTTTTCAGGCTGTTTCTATACCGTTTCCTTTCTCAGCCTCCCCAAAGAAAGCCTGATTGTTTCCGCCCAGACTTTGCCTGCAGTCTCCTGCCCATGGGTGAACCCCGTAAACCCAGGACCCCGTATTAGATTTCACTCCTGCACTGCAGACCCGGCCGGGCAGGATGGGTACCTTTTGTCCATGACTTTTACTCTGTGAAAGGCACCTAATTATGACTTAGCTCTTCAGACTAATGAAATTATCGTCTTGTTCTCTTGCTTCTGTACTGTTGTCAAGACTTTGAAACATGATCGTTTAATTACTGACACCTACTGTAGCTCATTTTATGCATGCAGAGCTAGAAAATGCTTGTCTCTGGGAGCCCAACAGGAGCGCTGAGCTCTGCCCTTTTGGCTGCATGTGTAAAGTCCTCTTTTCATATGAAAATTTAATACAGCGACGGGTCAGCTTGGGCTCTCTTCTGTTCAGCAGCCCCAGCTTTAGGCATTTATAACAGAATTATTTGAAATTCCTCACCAGGAAAAGGGCAGAAATTGCAGCATTTGGAGGATGCTGGAACAAAACCCCAACAAAGTTCAATGATATCTGCCTCTGGCCGCCATGTACTCGCATACCCACGAGTGGCCCCGTCACAATAAATGTAGGAAAGTAAGATGTCATTTCAAGAAACTGGGGAAAATATTCAGACTCTGACATTTGGGCTGTTTTTCCACTCTGATAACATCAAAACTTGTACTTCTTGATAATAAATAGGAGAATGTCAGCTGTCCGTCAGGGCTCTGAGGCAGGCACAGTGGGCAGGCTCGGAGACAATGGGCACCCACAAGAACCTTCCCGGGCTTCGCCTCTCAGATAAAAGGGTCATGTGCTAGATTTCTTCTGTCTTTTCCCAGGAAGTTCCTGCATAGGTGTTGCCTCTGTTTGTTAGGGTCTGCCTGGCCCCCCTTGATTTACGGGGAGCCAGTCTGCAGGGGAGGGTGGATGGGAGAAGGGGCCATGCACCTCAGGGTTTTGCAGCACCCCCTTCCGGATGGGTGGCGCCACTGGGCTCTGCTCTGGTTCCACAAAGGTCCTGGGGCCACTGGTATACCCCCCAAAACTCACCCCCTCAGCCATGGGTCTCATCTCCTTTTAGCCCCCCTAGGTCCCTGCAGGAAAGTGGGGCCCAAGTGGATAAGAGGTGTCCCCAGGAAATTGGACGGGAAGAGCAGAACCCCTTCTTGGCTGCGTGGAGGGCCCGTGTGCACTGCGAGTGTGTCTGTGACTACGGTGTTCATCCCAGGACCGGCTGAGGAGACCCGCTTTGTCTTCCTGTTTCCCAGCTCCGGCTGCCCGTCTAGGCCCATCTCTGTTCAGGTTGCCTGCAGTGAGACGGCCATGGCTGGCAATCAGGCTGGCGGTGCCTGTCCTCGATGCTTGATTAGTCAGATTGATGGAGGAGGCCATATGTGGCCGTGTCAAAACTTGGCTACAAGGCTCTTTCCCTCTCCATGAAGGACAGGCAATAAAGAGG
>NW_016806237.1:126014-128514 GCF_001698545.2 Rhinopithecus bieti | reverse complement strand
CCAAGCTCTTCCTGTCACTTTTAGATATTTCTGAACTACCTCTGTAATGAATTGGAATGCCTCTTACCAGGGCCTCAGAGACGCCGTGAGCCACTGAAGTTTATGCTCTCCAATTATACAGCAGGGTTCTCAAAAGTGAGCTGTGCGCCTCTGAGCTCTGTTGTGCTTGTAATAGATGGTGTCACCTCCTTGGGTGGCAGACCACCAGGCCACAGATCCACAAAGGATGGTGTGGCCTGCTGGGGACCCTGTATCCGTACAGACATCACTGCGAGTCTGACTCAGAGCTAATTGCCGATAGTTCATTTAAGTCTGACTTCTGCAAAAAATGGATGTAAATATGGAGGGAAAAACACAACAGTCATTTTCGTGAAGAACGGCCTTAGGACAAAGACAAAGAATAAAAAATGTCTTTTGTATTTACTTGAAACAAATGAATGGTATCAGGTGAAAAATATCTGTCTGTGCTTGTTCAGATTTAAGGCCTACAAATTTGCACCTTATTCCAATTTCCTGCATGCACGGGAGGAAGTGCGAATAGCTTATTCAGAGGCAGATTAATGCAAAAGAGCTGAGAGGGCACATAAATCTACAAGTAGTGACTTGTACCATCATGTAGGTGTAATGATTATCAAACTGGAATCAGGGCTCAGAGTATCAGCTTAACACAGAGAAAATTTGCTTGATGGGAGAGTATTAAAGTCGTGCTATAATATATCCATATACTGTGACTAAATTTTATAGTTCATGAAGCATATTAGTATTACACTATATCCCGGTACATTCAAAAGGTGATTTCCATTTAGATGCTCATTTTTCATGAAGATAAATATGACATGAATCATAATTTCCCTGAAGTAAATATTACAAATAATAAAATACTCAGGCAAGCAAGTTGAGGAATGACAGTAATGTTTTCCATTTGTATGGTAAGTGGCGAACCTTGTGGCCTATCAAGTAACAAATTGAATGTTTAATCTTTCTCCATGCAGATTGAGGATGGCAAAGTAGCGCGGTCTCACAACAAATTGAGAGTTCTCTGGTGACTCGTGGAGTATCAGCTCTTTTGCCTTCAGAGGCCAATAGAGGGTGTCAGCAGAGCTTTGTCAAAATAGATCACGAGCATGAAGTTGTAAAATTGCAATTTACAACAAAAAGACTTTGGGATAACGGGCAAATCTTAGGCATGCTAAATACATAGCAAATATTTAGAGAGGCTTTGTAAGCAATTTAAATATTGTTAGGGGAAGTTGCTTAGCATCTGTGGAGCATCCCAGAGGTAAAGAAAGAAATGTATCCTATCAAATGGTAAATAGTCTATTCCAAATGATAAAAATATTCTTTAGATACTAGCTGATCGAGTTAAACTAATTGGTTGAAGGTGCCTTAAAGCCGTGCCCAGTATTAGGCTGGCGGAGGCCTGCTGTGCACGTCACACCTCATGGTGTTAATGGTGCTATTCGTGCTGCATCATCTTTGCCGATTTGTCCTCAAATTTTGGAGTCCCTCCGGGCCTTGGGGATCCTGGTGCAGCAACAGCTTGTTTCCCTGGGATCTCGGTGCTGGCCTGGAGCCGGCCTGCTGCCTGGGGTCTCGGCAGTCCAGGCCACAGTTCAGGGGCACTTGTACCATGCGGCCTGGGGATGTTCCTTCTGCTGAAGGTTCTGTTGTATATTAATTTTAAGTTGCAGTGTCTGCACTACAAGATGACACCACTCGCATTTTGATTAAGGATTTTATACATGAAAAAATTTTCATTATCTGAGTTCCCAGAGACCTCCCTGATTGGTTGGCTGTCTGACCCACAGCTGTGTCTCCAAGCGTCGGAGTAAGGACTCGGGCACGCGAGTGTGCCCTGCACTACTTCCTCTGGTACATGAACAATTAATGGGGCTTTTGACTCTCAGGGAAGTCACGACTCTTCATAACCAAAAAAATAAATAAATAAAGGCATTCAGTGGGCTTTGCTCATTTTCCCTTTGATTTCAGGGAATGTGGAAAGAGTCACTGAGTTACAGCATAGTAAGAGTGGTCAGGGGCTGGCCTCTGCATGTCCTGAGCCTCTACAGTTTGCTTTCTTTTTTTTTTTTTTTTTTTTTTTTTTTTTGCAGACGTGACATAGCCATGGGAAAAGAAGTGGAGGAATATGGCCCATTTCCCCTCCCCCCACCCAACAGGACATTCATTATTTATCCTGGTTGTTTTCCTCTTTTAACTTCTGCCCGAATTATGAGTGAGGATATCTGGTCATTAGAAAGTGAATGGAAGATTCCCCTGCATCTGTCTTCTCTTATCAAATGAGTCAAGGGAATGTGTGTGGAACTCACTGGGAATGTGTTGCTGGCTGTTTAGAAGGTGGAGGGTGCAGGGAGGCTGCAGAGTTGGGGGAGCAGGTGGATGATGGAACCGTCCGACAAGGAAGCCGTGCTCAGGCAGCAGAGCCCAAGTATCAGTGGGACAGCCCAGCTGCAGGAGGGGTCTGTCCTAAATGTGTTGCAGG
>NW_016806237.1:108514-116014 GCF_001698545.2 Rhinopithecus bieti | reverse complement strand
GGCCGCTTGCAGAGAGTGGGTATGTCGGCACAGACCCAAGCTCTGGGACCTCTTGGTTGTGGCCTTTTCGAGTTGAGGCGGAGGGTGCGCAGGGAGAGACCCCCCAACCCGCTTTTCCCGTGGGTGGTGTTAGAGCCTGGTTTCCCAGGCTCTTCGAGTTCAGACTGGAAGCCAGCTCTCCTGCAGTGTCACTGAGCATGCAGGAATGGGGAGGGTAACATGATGACGTTTTAGTTACAGCATCTCAACACACTGTCAGGACCCCTGAATCTTCATGCCATGAAACGTAAGGGCAAGGCATGGCAGGAAATGGAAATACGCTCGCTTCAGCCTCACCTCTCCAGCCCTGCAGATTGCTGCTCCTTGCTTTCTGCCTCAGCAATAGTTTCATTACCGTGTCAAGAATTCTTGGTTAAAACAATATGCCTCCCAATCAGTTCTTGGATTTTTTTTTTTTTTTTTGAGACAGAGTCTTGCTGTGTTGCCCAGGCTAGAGTGCAGTGGCGCAATCTCTGCTCACTGCAACCTCCGCCTCCTGGGTTCAAGTGATTCTTCTGCCCCAGCCCCCCAATTGCTTCTTAAGAGCTGTACCTACTGTAACTCTTTTTTTTTTTTCTTTTTTTGAGACAGAGCCTCAGCTGTTGCCCAGGCTGGAGTGCAGTGGTGCGATCTCGGCTCACTGAACCTCCTGGGTTCAAGCGATTCTCCTGCCTCAGCCTCCCGAGTAGCTGGGATTATGGGTGTGTGCCACCACACCTGGCTCATTTTTGTATTTTTAGTAGAGATAGGGTTTCACCATGTTGGCTAGGCTGGTCTCAAACTCCTGACCTCAAGTCAGCCACCCACCTCAGCCTCCCAAAGTGCTGGGATTACAGGCGCTACTGTAACTCTTAAAACCCATATTTAGAAGTATGTTTGCTTAGGCAGTGATAGCCTCTGGAATTAGGGTTGCCCAGATGAGATATAGCATATCCAGTGAAATTTCCATTTCAGGTCAACAGCAATTTTTTATTGAGGCTTATGCTTTGGGACATTATGTTTTGCTTATCCAAAATTCAAATTTAACCAGGCATCCTTCATTTTTTAGTGGTTGGAGATGGTAGACCTGTCTGGGGTGGCTGTTTCCCCCGTGGTTAATGGGCAGTTGTGCAAAGATTGAGCCAAGAAATGCCAATGCGAAAGTCACAGCTATTATCATAAAGCTTGGACATTCCTAGCGTCAAGGCAAATGCAACTTGCTGCTCTCCTGTGTGGCTATTTCTGGGTGCCTCCTCCCCGCCTCTCTCAGAGCCTCTTCTCAATGTCGCCCCCTAGAGGGAGGTGTGGAAGCTGTGAGGTTGAGTCTCCACTCCTCCCTGCCAAGAGTGTCTTTTAAAAAGTTTGAGTCTTTTGTCTGATAACCCTAATAAATATCATCTTTTTGTATCTTTTATAGATTCTTTCTAAAGTTTTTCCTCAAGTGCAATCAGAACTGTTTGAAGAATGCAGGCAACCCTCGAGATATGCGGAGGTTCCAGGTATACATTTCTCAAAGACACGTGGACCGCGGTCCTGAGTTTTTATATGAAATTTGAATTCTCTGATTTTGCAACTGTTCAGGAAGTAATCTTGAGTTCTTTAAGGGCTTGGAAGCAAACTAGAATTGGTGCATTTGATAAAAATATGCAAATAAAATGCTTTAAGAATGATCTGGTATATTCAGTATGCCAGATTCATCAAGTCCAATGTGGGCACAACAGAGTGAAATCAGTTTTGAAAACATGGCCATGTGGAAGGTTTTTTTTTTTTTTTTAAGACAGAGTCTTGCTCTGTAGCCCAGGCTGGAGTGCAGTGGTGCAATCTTGGCTCACTACAACCTCCGCCTCCCAGATTCAAGGGATTCCTGCCTCAGCCTCCTGAGTAGCTGGGATTACAGGCACGCACCACCACACCCCGTATTTTTAGTAGAGATGGGGTTTCAATATGTTGGCCAGGCTGGTCTTGAGCTCCTGACCTCAAGTAATCCGCCTGCCTTGGCCTCCAAAAGTGCTGGGATTACAGGCGTGCCCGGCCCAGAAGTGCTTCTTTTGGGATTGATTGATGGATTGATTTTCAGTGGGAAGAGAACTATAATGCAGTCTTTTGGGAATACTCCAGATCTGAGACCGTCCTCATAGAGGGATCTGCACCTGCTTAGTATAGACCTCTGCAACTGCTAGAGTGTCTTCCCGGCCTCAGCTTCCTTCCCCTGAGGTTTACTGTGTTCTTACTGCCCACCTTCCGTGCCTAGTTGCTAGTCGGCTCCTAAACCCAGGCTAAGTCCTGTCTCTGGTTTGCCCCAGAAGATTTTATCTAAAAGACAGATACAGAGGGGGTGGCTGGGGGGGTTCAGGGATGAATTATGATAGATTTATGTACCATTATGATAGATTCATGTTTTCTTGCCTTTTGTGAATGATTAGGAAGCTACTTAAGGGTAAACACATTGGATGATTTTGCTAATTTTAACTGTAAAAATATTGTGGGCTGAAATACAAAACCAGCCAGAGAAGAATTTGGCGGCTAATGGAAATGACCGCTAGCTTGGATGAATGACCCAGGAGCAGAATGATCCCTGTTTGGGATTTACACGATTTTCCCATCAAATAGCTCAAAGCGTTTTTCAGAAATTTAACTTATGCCTCAATCCTGTAGTGGATCACATGACGTCTGTCTCCGTGCCTGCCCGGTCAGCTGGGCAGAGGAGGCGGGCTCTTTGGCCCTGCCCACTTTCATGTCTGCAGCTGGAGACAGTGTTCCTTGCACACAGTTGGGCCTGCTTTCATTGGTCACGCACTAGGCTTCACAGGGCACTGGTGATATTGATCCTTCTAAGCAGAATGGAGGTCACGCAGGGCTGAGGGACTGGGTCCTTTGTCTCACCGATGACCGAACACAGCGTCAGTCACAGGTGATCTCGTGGTTGACTGCAGACCCCGTAGTTACTAGAACTTCCTCTGGTCTCTTTAGCTGAGCCCCATGCCTCTCAGAAGGTGTAACTGGACCTAGGAAGATGGCAGGGCTTACACGATAGTTTCAGCTGCTTTCACAGTGTCAGCAGCTTTCTGCAGGTGCTCTGCAGGGCCGGCCCAGGTGAGGCACAGAGCACAGCTTGCCTGCTGTCTCTACTGAACTGCACTCTTTTCCCTTTGTGACTGACCTAGATGTAGGTGACAGTAAAGCCTGTGTCTTTAAAACTTTTAAATTTGTTTTACTTTTCGTGTTTCTTTAACCTATCATGTTTAGGAATGTAAAAAGGGTTAAGTCTGCACCTCAGTGTTAGTTATGCATCTTTGCATCATATGCAGATAACGGATTTGTAGAGTGTCTTCAACGCCCAGGGCTGGGCCTGGGAGGTAGACCACGAGGGGGGCACCTGGGTGACCAGGAACAGACCTTGGCTTCTCCAGGCAGAGGCTGCCAGGCCCACTAGTGGTACTAAAGGGGCAGCACAGCCACCTCCCACCAGGGCTGCAAAGGGCAAAGTCAGGGGGCAGTGGTCAAAAAAGGAAGGTGCTGAGATACCCAAGGCTGGATCTGGGTTGCTGGGGCAGCACTTACAACCTTTTGAGGTTCTGGGCGGCTTGACACTGTTGTGACTTCAACAATCCTGGCAGTGGCCAAGGGGAAGAAATGCCAGGGAAGCTGCCTCTGATGAGGGCGCTTGGGTGGGATGCCCTGTGTACTGCCCCTGCTGCATCATCGTCTGGTAGAGTCTGAGATTTAAAACGAAAAAGCCAGCCGGGCGCGTTGGCTCACACCTGTAATCCCAGCACTTTGGGAGGCTGAGGCGGGTGGATTACAAGGTCAGGAGTTCGAGACCAGCCTGGCCAACAGGATGAAACCCGGTCTCTACTAAAAATACAAAAAAATTAACCGGGTGCAGTGGCAGCGCTTATAATTCCAGCTACTTGGGAGGCTGAGGAAGGAGAATCGCTTAAACCTGGGAGGCAGAGGTTAGGGTGAGCCAAGATTGTGCCACTGCACTCCAGCCTGGGCAACAGAGCGAGACTCCGTCTCAAAAAAAAAAATCACTCGCACATGTATTCGTATATAAACGTATAGCTTTGGTTTATTAAGCCCCTTAAAATACTACTTATTTGTATGTTTGCTTTTAATTATTTTATATTCCATGACTCATTGAATACAATGAATTGTATTCATTTTGTATTAGGTAACTAGTTTAATTATTTTATTAATGGGCTTTATTTTTCTTAGAGAAGTTTAGGCTTACAAAACAATTTCGCAGAAAGTACAGAGATCGCCTGTATACACCCCCTGTGCGCCCCTCCCCATGGTTTTCCCAATTATGTTGGTGCAGGGGATTCCTTACATGTGCTGACCCAAACTGAGATGGCGTGATTCACTAAGGCCTGCGGTGGCCTTGGCTTTTAAGCTCATTTTGCATGGTGTGTTTTGTCTGGGCCTTGCAGGGAAGGTGAACCCTGACTAGGAGCCCCTTCAGGTTCCCCACTCACCTGCACCTGCCGCACAATTCTCTGTTGGGCTGTGGTTCCCTCGGGTGGTGCTGACCCAAAGACATGGCCGAGTGTGCCCAAACTGTAGCAGAGAGCCACACCTCCTTCAGGTCGGAGCTGGGCTCAAGCCCCAGGAGTGCTTCTGCAACACCCAGATAAAACCTGGCCTCAGATCTTTGCAGCTCCAGCTAGGCCGGGATGAATGCACCCCCTCTGTTAGAGAAAACTCAGGGCCAGGTTGTCATTTCCCGGTTCCTGGGTCCATTCACGGGTGCCATTTCTGGATGTTTGTGGCAAGCTCACCTGGGCAGGTCTATGGAGTCTGCAAGGCCATCCCTGCCTGGCCCTTTTCGTTTCTCCCTCTACCACGAGGCAGCTGAGGGCTGAAGAGGGCCTGATGTGTCATCTCTTCCCTAGACATCCTTTGTGCCTGGACCTAAGAATGGAAGCCTCTTACCGAAACAGAGAGGACATTCCCTTGGTATCCCAGGGTCCTTGCCAGCCTTTGCAATGAACTTGAGAAAGGATACCTTTCCAGGATTGAAAACGCCGCCACTATTCATATTCAACTCGGTCTTTTCAGATGCAAAAAAGTTCATTACCAGACATTAAATGTAATTGTAAAATTGACCCAGGGATCATTTCCTGATAAAATGTGGGCAGTAGGAATGTTCCTGATTTATGAAGCCTTTTTGGGGCAACTCTGAATCCTCCCAGCTCTTCAAGGGAGGCCGGTCTCAAGTGAACTCATTTTAATTAGATAAACTATCTAATCAATATGTGAACAGATCAATCAAAACAGCAGCTTTAAAATGAGTGGCTAGAGGGGTGTTTCTGAAGCTAATGGCTAGAAGAATATTTCTCTGAATTGAATTCACTTGTTAGCATAATAGGAGATTAAACTGTAATTAGTGGAGCAGGTTTTGAAGAGAAGCAATCTTGAGTCAAAACAAAACAAAACAACCCACCCACCCCTATTAGCCAAAAAAGCTGTGAACACACATCAATCAACAGTGTCCAGGAACACGTGAAGTTTCCTTGTGCTCTGCAGTATTTAAGATGGCTTTTATTTTGCCTAACAGGGGGCTGTGCTTTCCTTTGCCAATTCCATTTTCAAATCCACTTCATCTTTGCAGGTTGTTGTATCGACAACAGTCAACGTGGACGGCCACGTGCTGGCCGTGTCAGACAACATGTTTGTGCACAACAATTCCAAACACGGGAGGCGGGCCCGCCGCCTCGACCCGTCAGAAGGTACGGCCCCTTCTTATCTGGAAAATGGTAGGCACATGTTACATGTCTTTTTTTATTTGCGATGCTTCTTTTTCTTTGCACCATCCTTTATGTTCATTCATATGGAGTTCCTCTCACCAGGCCCCTGCCCTTGCTCAGACCTCCTGCACCAAGGCAGGGCGAGGGGGTGTCCCCGAGGTGGAAGGGGAGATAGCCCTCCTAAGCTTTTTCTTCTCCTTTATTGAACAGCAGGGCTTTCCCATTCACCTGCCACGGCCTTCATGTCTCCAGGCGTTCTTTTGCTTACTGCTTTTCTTGCGATTTTAATTTATTTGGTTTTATTTTGGTTTGTCGGAAGCGCCCATCCAGAAGCTCATACCCAGATACCTCGTGCAGGCCCAGTGAGTGGTTACATCCTGGTCCAATCAGCTCTGAAGGGACAGCCAGGACCATTTCCTGTCCCTGACTGGAGTGCGTGTGCCTGTGATCCATGTGTGTGTGCGTGTTCACACGAGAGTCGGGGCAAGGAGGAGGGGGTGAAAATACAAACCAGCGTACATTTTTCTTTTTTGAAACCAAATGCTTTCAATTGGTTGACTTCTTGTTTTGCTTGTTAAAAGAGAAGGGTTTCTGTAAGGGTGGTGGGTAGGGAGAAAGGTCCCTGGATATCAGGTCAGAATGCAGAAAGACTCAGCCATAGTGGGCCTTGCGCCGAGCCCCTCAGGCACCTCCCACTTCCTGCTCTGCACAGTCCCCACAATTGAACACACCCCCTTTAGAATAAGAGCCATTTCCCCCATTAAACATTTCATAATAATTATGAGATTCTGACCAATATGAATTGTTGAGAAAATAATGTGAGTGTTTTTTTAAGTGAATTGCAAACAAAACAGCGTGATCGAATCCTTCAGAGCAGAGAACCCATAAAACTAAATGGTTTTAAGACAAATCCTCTATCCCGAGGTCCCACATTCAAGAGCCACACACGAGGCAGACAGATGCACGCACGGGAAAATGAATGAAGCGTGTGCAGATTATCAGCGTGAAATATGATTCAGACAAAAACTGGAAGACAATTTATGAATCTGCTGTGGTCCACAAAAATAAACTAATTTGTTTTCTACATTAATGACTAAGGTATAAGAGAACAAAAATATAATAATTAAAGGTCGCCCTAAGCACCAGTGTCATTAGAGCCTGTGACGTATTGTTTATCTCCTTCCCATGCACTGAAGGTAGGTGTGTGTTTTGCTTAGCAACTGTCACTAATGAGGTTCACAATTAAGAAGGTTGCATCCCCGGTCCTCAGTTCCTCACTTCCCCAGAGAGTGGAGCTCACAAGGCAATAGGTTCAAGGGGCCTCCCCAGCCCTCTGCTGTTAGGCTGTAGTCTAGGTCCGAAATCAGCCTCCTCTAATGAGCTGTTATGATCTGAGCAAAGTACAAGTATTTATTTTTGTAAGTAGCATGAAAAAGCATTTGACTGTAAGCAGAAAACGTAGCATTTAGAAAAATAAAGGCCACTCGTGGGTACCTTGGAGAAAAAACCCAACTAATCAAAAGCTCTTTGCGGAAGCAGTCCTGCTCAGGATGTTTTCCTGTTTGTTTCTCAACATTTAAACCAAGTCAGTTTCTTGCAAGAGATTGAAATATCTTGTCCCACCCTAGAAAGTGACTATGAATTTAAAAATGCCAATGGGGTGACTCTGAGGACTAGCATAGACAGATCGTTAAGAAAAAGGCATTTGTCATAAATAGTAGGGTTATTATTA
>NW_016806237.1:96014-103514 GCF_001698545.2 Rhinopithecus bieti | reverse complement strand
GTGGTGTCACTGCTGTTCTGCTGCACACGCTGAGGCTCAGGAAGGTGATGAAGTCAGTGCACAGGCCACACCCCCAGTAAATGCAAGGCCCATGCAAGCCTGGTCTTTCTTGCTCCAGCCTAGGGTCTTGAACCCTACATGACACTGCTTCCTAAAGGAGATCTGTATTCTCTGAGGGTGCGGGACAGACTCCTGGCAGCAGGAAGTGTGGCCTATGCAGTTACACATGCTTGATGTCTTACAGTTGTTCTATGCAATGCTTTGTCCATGCAAGGGCTGAATTAGCACCACTTGTTCAGGATTGCTCTTGAGAAATGCCATAAATAAACTTCCAATTGGCTGGGCATGTTGGCTCACAGCTGTGATCCCAGCACTTTGAGAGGCGGGAGAATCACTTGAGTCCAGGAGTTCAAGACCAGCCTGGGCAACACGGCAAAACCCTGTCTCTACAAAAATTTAAAAATCAGTGGGGCATGGTGGTGTATGCCTGTGGTCCTAGCTACTCAGGATGGTGAGGTGGGAGGATCACCTGAACCCGGGAGGTCAAGGCTGCAGTGAGCCTTGATTGCGCCACTGGACTCCAGCCTGGGTGACAGAGCAAGACCCTGTCTCAAACAACTCGCTTTAACTTAAGGCATGTTTGCATTTTGATTTCTAATCTCAGCCAACTCCAAAGGCTGTGATATTTGAAAGATGTTTTTAATGATGGACAGTGCCTGCTGGAACCTGATGACAGTGAACGAGATGAATACTTACTATCTGTGGCCTTGACCTGCTTGTGCAGTGGCTGGGTGACTGTGGCCTGGTGTCCTGGGGTGGCCGTGAGGGCCGCAGCAGGAACCTGGACTAGGGGATGGGGCTTCAACTCCTGCCATCACCACCTGAAAGACGCCCACTGGGGGACAGTCCTCTCCTCTGTCCGGAGAGTGGGTGACATGGAGGATGCTAAGCCCCCTCTGCTTTCAGAAGGTTTAAAGAGGCAATAGACATCCCTCAGCCTCTTCCCTTCTTGGGAAGGACTGAGTGAGCAAGAAACGCAAGATATACATCCTGCCGCTGCCCACTGTACATCAGGCCCAGCGTCACCCCAGGGTGTGCCTGGATGGGTCTTGGTGGTGGGCCAGGGCTGCTGTCCCAGAGGCGTCCAGTCGACAGCTCAGCACTCTCCATGGGGTTAGGGTGGGAGAGGCAGTGCTTGCCCCACACTAGAGGCCACCTTCTGTGGGACCAGCACACACAGGACCAGGCGCCCAGGAGCTGCCAGAAGACCACAGGGGAGGTGGGCCTAGCAAAGAGCTGATGTCCGGACACCTCTTGGCCTGCATGTAAGACTCTGAGATGGAGAGAGGGCCGCTCCTCTAGGTTTTGGAATCCCAGTGTTTTAAAAAATAAAGACATGTCACAATGGGGTTCTAAAAATTGGGGCACCTTTTAAACACTTATATACACTTCAACAAATAAGAACTTTTGCTGTGCAATGAAATGCAGCGTCTGTAGGCCCCAGGTACCTGGGAGAGGTGAGACATCAGAATCCCACCATGGGCCGGGGGATCCTTTCTGGCACCTTGCCGTAGGGCTGTTTTCATGTGTGCGCTGAAGCCACACAGTGCACATTTCCACATGCTTCCTCATGCAAACTGTTGGTATGTGTACCACATGCCCCTGAGTCCCTTGGCTCATCTGGCTGTAGAGGCTGCAGGCCCTGTGCAGAGACGTGGTGTTTGCAGACAGACTGGGACCTGGGCATATCCTTACTCCTGTGGTCTCAATTTCTCTTCTGCTCTACCTGGCAAGGTTTGGGTAAGGATCAGGGATGACTTCCCTATAGTGTCTAACACATGGTATAAATGGTCCTTCCTGTGGAAAGTCACTGAGGGTGAACTTCTGCTGGGTTCTGTGGGATCCTGCTCGAGTCCTGAGCTCCTTAGGAAAGCGGGTATTGATTATTGCTTGTGAGCCATGGAGCAGCACCTGAGCTTCAGCAGGCACATGCCAGGGGTGGGCTCCCGTGTAGATGCCTGTGTCTGCTGCGGGGTCCTGGTTTGTGACACGAAAGTGATGTGTGTTTGCATGTGGCAAGACTGACTGCCTCCGCACAAAAGTGAATGAATAAGCCCCCTGTTCTCACACTGGACTGTCAGCCCATCCCGGATGAACGCTTTAGTGGATGCCTTCAGCGGATCCTTTCATGAGTTCAGATCTTTGCATACGTGGGCTTTCTGGTGGGGAAGTCTGCACAGCTATTGTTAGAAAGAAGATCACGGAAAGGTCCAGTCCTTTCTTTGTACTTTGCCTACTGTCTCCTGGGGATTCTGTCCCCAGCGCTGTAGAGAAAGGCCTTGGGCTGTGCATTTGTAGACAGACACGGATGTGTAGGGTGGGAGGAGCTGCCTATCACTGGCTGGCAGGTATCACATGGTGTGGCAGAGCCTGCAATGTCAGCATTCCCTCAATTCCCAGCATGGCAGGGCCCAGCTCTTGCTGCTCTGGGGCTGGTGCGGGGAGGGGGCAGCTCTCTGCTGTCTGCAGCCTGTTCCTGTTGCCCTCCAGCCAGGTAGGATGCCTTCCTTGGCCAGGGATATCCTCTCCAGGTCTCATATCCTCCTACTAAAGGACCAGTGGACACCTTAGTTCCAGCCCTGACCCAGCCTGTCCAAGTGCCTACCTTCTATATCTACAGCCCATATTGTGCCCCCTCTGGGGCTGACTGGGCTTCTCGGGCACAAGCTCAGGGTCCTGGCCGCCCGAAGCTTCAGGGATTTTCTCCATCGAGACATGCTCCCGTGAGTGGGTGTTTGGTGACGCTCTGCCACGGCCCAGCCTTTCTTGGCTGGAGGTTAACCTATTGGCTCCCCTACACCCCAGTCATTAACAGGAATATCCATTTCAAAGGTGATGTAAGGGATACAGGCTCTACAGGCTGGGGAGCAGAGGAAAGGTGGGGTCATGACCTGTCTGACCTGGAAGCTTCTGTCTGATTTGCATTGCCCCGAAATTGATGGGGACAATGAGGTAATCACCGGGAATTGCACTCCCCCGCTGAAAACTGAGCCAGCCCCTTTGCATGTCACGACATAGGCACCGTCCCCTGGGCGTCTGGTTCCCATCAGTGTCCCCCAGCCCCGGAGGCTGCCGGGACACCCTCACATTTAACCTTCCCCGCGTGAGGCCGGCTGGGGCCGCCAGGCGGAGGACTAATGAACCTGTGCTCAGAGGAGGGGCTGCCCGCCAGAGGCTGGGAGGGACTTTGCAAAAGGCCTCAATGATCTGTTTACAGTGATCTGAGAAACACCAGATTTTTCTGAACCAGACCCTATTAGTCAACCCCGAGTGGGAAGGGGAAGGCAGGCCAGGCCCCATCCATCCAGGCCCTTTTGCCTGCTGCTTTCAACTCCTATAAAGACACAATTACCTTCGGAGGCTGTGGCGGTTCAGTTGATTAGCACGGTGAATTAAAAGAATGAGTCACAAATGACATGTCCAGCGCCTCCATACTGGTTCTTTGTATTCCCATGTGCCTCACCCTGTTGTAAGAAGGTCAAAAATTAGAGAGAGAGAACAATTTTCAAGCGGCTAGCACTTAGGAGCAGAATTAACAATCACTCTGTATGTAATTGCCAGTTAATAGTAAATTGCCTTCTAGACTGTAAAATGCAATATAAACTGGTGGGCACCTAAAATTAAATTAATGAGATATTTGCTGCATTTAAAAGTGAATAGTGCAAATTAATAACTGAGTGCAATGCTTGTTTTAATATTTGTCTAATAGTGTACCATTTGCTTGTTTAATAATAATTAAAATAGTCCCAGAATGTCCTACCTGAGAAACTCGCAGTATACACAAATTGAGCAGTTTTGCATTTATAATTCCACCCATAGAAACGCATCAAATGGTTAAGAGTAATAAAAGAAATTATTTTTTAATTAGAATATAAGCATTACAGTGTTATTTGATTAAGACAGATTGGAATTTGTATGCATCTAATTGAAATTATGTTACTGAGGAAACTACTTTCATAGACACGTTTTCAAGTGTGAAGCATCGTGGCACAAATGCGTGTGTTACTGTTTTCTAACAATGTCCATTTGGCAGAATGGTTTCCTATTAAACAAAAGCACTGAGGCCAGTTGGGAGTGGTGGCTTGACTTCCAGCATCATTCACGGGACACTGGGGAGGTGGCTGGGTCTGTGTTTCTTACTCTTGGTTTCTTGCACCCGGATGGTTGATTGACCCACCCTCACTTTAGAGATTTCTTTTGCTCAATTAAAGAAATTATCACAAATTACTGGGAGCCAACATGTTGTCTGCGACAGACTGAACCCAGTTACTAAACAAGATATTGGCAGTCGATAGCAACCACATCCAAAGTGGACACAGGGAGCTCTTGACGGCGGAATACCTGGACTGCTCGCAGCCCCGGGATGCAGTTACTAGATGGGAACATAAAAGTGATTATTTTCTGCACAAAGACATTCATTCAGCTTCAGGCTTATGAAATCATTACTCAACCAGTAATTGCTAACAGTTTCTTTTCTTTCTGATACAGTATTTATGGTTTACTTTCCTTCTTTTTTTTAAAGTCATATGTACCTTAAAACTGGCAGTGTGTCAAGGGGCGACGCTGTGTCCTCCAGGGCTGTCCTGGCCCTGGGTGAGGGTTTCCCCCGTCTCCTGGCGGGTGTCCACAATTTAGCCCCACTTCATTCCCCTCGTGAAAGCACTCATGGTTCTTAAGTGTGTTAAAGATCTTGTGTGTGCGTTGAGAGGCAGTCCTGTTAGCACCACAGAGTCCATTGTGCCCTTCGACCACGCCAGCCCCGGCTTGCTGTCTCCCAGGCCGGTGCTCCTCAAACAAATTACTTGGATGCACAGAGCAAATGATGCTTAATTGCCGCCCACAAATCATACTATTTTTACTATGCTCAACTAAATGCTAACGCCTTCCTTCCATGTAAACCACATGCTTTCCTTATGGGCCCTGGAGTCTGGGGACTCTTTGGCTCAATTCTGTGGGTGACTCTCATCATCCCCGTGACTGACTGTTCGTTCCAGTCTGTAGCAGGCCCTCCTGCAGCCACACTGGCTGTCCTGCTTCAAACCCACCAGTCAATGGTGTCCAAGGATGTCTGTGTCCCCCCATCACCCCCAGTGAGCCCCCCCGAGAATAGACACCCTCCAGGCACCTTTGCTTTTCTATCAAGTTGGTTCTATCAGAGAATAGCTTGGGTCTGTGTTTTCAGCTCAGGCTGACTGTGGACCTGCCCAGAGTTGGGATAATCACAAGATAATGCGTGATTCCAACAACACAACTTCTCCTGACATCACTTTAGCTTTCGTCCTTTGTTTAAATATGGATGGCAAAGAGTGATTTTCTTTTCCACATCAACTGGGGTGGTGTGCATCCGCGCCTCAGCCCCTTCCCCTGGGAGTGAGGCCAACTGCCATCACTGGGGTCATTTCAAGGGTCCTCAGGGCCCCTTAGGCAGAGCCACAAAGGAAGGGAAGGAGGGCAGGCTCCCACCGCTGTCCTACCCACTGCTATATCGCAGCATCAACCCAAACCATGATCAATTAAACTGCCAGCATGCTAAGTGGGTGCTGGGGTGAGATTCAATAACACGGCCCTTTGAAGAGTGGGGCCAGGACGGCTTCCAGGGTCACTGCTGTCCCCTCTCTTTCCCGTCTCGAAGGAGGCCAGGAGAATGAGACACACCGTTTGTGCTATTGCACAAGTAGACTATTTGTCCTAATCAGTGACACCCATTTACTAGAATTGCTTAAAATGAACTATACCTCATACAGAAATCGCACATTTAGAGAGTTCCATTCATCATCTGAAAATTGAGGGCCAGTAAACTTTTCTGCTCCTCCAGTGGGATCATAGGCATGCATCAAAATGTTAAAAATGATTGGTGAGAGGGAGCTGTCACCCATTTATCAAGGAAAAGAACATTATTTGCTAATTTCCCAACCAGGCTGGTGACAGGGTGCTTCGTCTTTAGACCCACGGTGACCAGCATGGCCTTTTTGTTATTAGTACAAGTCAAGCGCTTTTGGGCTGTTGCTAACAAGACACATTTGTCTGTCATCCGAGGGGGCTTTGGTCGGTTTCCAAGTGGCTGTGACCAAGTCTGCACCCTGCACCCCGATTGGCTGCTCTCCTCGGGGCCACGCTAACCCAGGAGGAGAAACGAGCTGATAAATCACAAAGTTTCCATGTCAAGGTGAAGGTATTGACTCTTCAGCACCAAACCTGACAAAATGTAGCAGAGAGGAGATGGCCATTCATCTTCCCCAAAGGGCAAAAGGGTCATCCGGGTTTCACTTGGCAATTGTCGGGTTGAGGACGGCAGAGGCAGGCCTGGCCCTCTTCCTGTTAAGCCCCCTGAGTAGGTGGGTCCTCTGGTCCCGCTCCTCACCTACCTGGCGGTGGCCCTTCTCAGGGCTGCAGGGAGGAGAGTAGGGGTAGAGCGGGTCATGCTCCGGACTTTTGAGTTTCTGATGGAGGACGTGCTTCTGAAAACAGCTTGGAGTGGGTCCAGGAGGTGGTTCGGGACTGTGGGAGAAGAGGGCAACAGACCATTTAGAACAAAATAAGTGTGATCACCTGAAGTGCAGAATAAAGCGGGGATAATATGATGTAAAATTAAATACCACAGATCACTCCGGCCACAACTCCCACAGGTTAAACTCTGAAGACCAAGGGAGACGTCAGCACAAACGTGTTGGTAGAGGACCTGAAACAGAAGTGTGCGGTTCTTTCAGCACCAAAGAGGAGATGAAATAGATCGCTCTGTTGTCCCAGAAGAATAGGAACAAGAACTAAATGCTGCCTCTAAACGTTTCTCTTTCTGGCTTGTAAGTTACCAGTGCCTCAAGCTCCCTCCCACCAAATCGCCATGGCTGGACATCGGGCCCAATGCTAGCAGCCCATGGCTGGAATCGATAGAGTATGTGTCGCTCCGGCGTGTGCCCGGCCAGCTGAGTCAGTGACAGTGCTAGGACCTGGCTGCTCGTAGTTTCACGTGAGGCTGTTTTTGGAGGGTCCTGAGACCTGTCTGTGCACAGTGGCTCTAGGCTGAGGCTTGGATTACAAAAGCCTGGCCTGAGAAAAGGTGCTTTTCAAAACTATCGTTTCAATCACTTGGGCCTTTTTAATTTGTTGTAGAAAATGCAAAATGAGGCTGGGCACGGTGGCTCACGCCTGTAATCCCAGCACTTTGGGAGGCTGAGGCAGGTGGATCACCTGAGGTCAGTAGTTCAGGACCAGCCTGGCCAACATGGTAAAACCACGTCTCCACTAAAAATACAAAGAAATTAGCCAGGTGTGGTGGTGCATGCCTGTAGTCCCAACTACTTGGGAGGCTGAGACAGGAGAAGCTCTTGAACCCGGGAGGCAGAGGCTGCAGTGAGCCGAGATTGTGCCACCGCACTCCAACCTGGGCAAGACAGAGTGAAACCCCATCTCCAAAAAAAAAAAAAAAAAAAAAAAGAAAAG
>NW_016806237.1:90550-95540 GCF_001698545.2 Rhinopithecus bieti | reverse complement strand
AAAAAAAAAAAAAAAAAAGCAAAATGAGTAAAACGTAACTTTCGTCTCTTAGAGTGGTTTTAAAATAAAGCCACAACAACAAATAGAAGGCTGTCCGTCAGCGATGTGGACTGTTTGCTACACTAAAAAGCAAAATAGAAGTTTTCAAATGCTTTTCATGAGCACATGGAGTGACTTGACTTCACAAGGAACCTGAGTGTATGCGGAGGGGCACACACTCTCAAAGGGTCATTATGGAGCGTGCGAAATTTCAAATAGAGAAGCTCCCTTTGAGATAGGAGGCCATGGCAGATTTTGGTCAGCATTGGTGCAAATCATCTTTGGAGGGAAGTTTCTTAGAGGTGCTGTGTGGCTGGGGTCATTCTTTTCTTCCTCTCCTTTCTGGATGCCACCTTCTCCCTGCACTCTTGAGATAGCCCTTTCTACGTCTTCCCAGATGGAAAGCTTACAGCCTGGCACAGTGAGCCCCGGAGCCTCTGAGGCCTAGACCCGTGCTTCAGGCATCTGAGAAAGCCTAAAGTCAGGAAATCCAGGGCGTCGGATTGGGGAGGGTGGATTCTGCCAGGTTTTTCTCCATCTTTTTACCTCCTTGTCTTCTCTAGAGGAGGCCCCTGGCTGGGAATCTCCCCGCTGGTCCTTCTTGTCTCAGCCCCGGGCACCCAGGCTGGGGTCAGTCAGATGCTTGTTGATGACCATCCCTTCTAGCCCCAGTTCGGAAGACCCACTTGGTGTTTTCCTAAGGAACATGCTCACACTGCAGAAACATCCCATGCAGGCTTTAGGCCTGCGGGCACTGAGCTTCCAAACAGGCACCAAGCTGAGGGCGGCGGCTCCTCCAGGGCTCTTACACTGGAAGAGACTTCAGGACGGGTGGCATCGAGATTGCTTTACCACATGCTTGGTATCAGGCCGTGGCCTGTCCCAAACTAAAGACCAAACAGGCCATAGGCTAGGGTGGTGATTGTTTCAGAAGTCCACTGAGTCTTAATACCCTGTAAGGGAGAGAAACGTGCCACTGGCAGACACCACACAGGGTATTGGGCTGCAGCTTCACATGCCCCTTGCCCAGGGAAGCTGGCATTCGGTATGTACAACCCCAAGGACTGAGATCCAGACCATGCCCTGGCTTTGCTGTGGCACCATGATAGTGAACACCTGCCACGTGCCCGAGCCCCGTGTTCGCCAGGGGACTGCTCCCCTTCCTCACCACCCCAGATTCCACCAGCATCAGTGATTCTCCTTTCCTGCGNTTCTCTAGAGGAGGCCCCTGGCTGGGAATCTCCCCGCTGGTCCTTCTTGTCTCAGCCCCGGGCACCCAGGCTGGGGTCAGTCAGATGCTTGTTGATGACCATCCCTTCTAGCCCCAGTTCGGAAGACCCACTTGGTGTTTTTCCTAAGGAACATGCTCACACTGCAGAAACATCCCATGCAGGCTTTAGGCCTGCGGGCACTGAGCTTCCAAACAGGCACCAAGCTGAGGGCGGCGGCTCCTCCAGGGCTCTTACACTGGAAGAGACTTCAGGACGGGTGGCATCGAGATTGCTTTACCACATGCTTGGTATCAGGCCGTGGCCTGTCCCAAACTAAAGACCAAACAGGCCATAGGCTAGGGTGGTGATTGTTTCAGAAGTCCACTGAGTCTTAATACCCTGTAAGGGAGAGAAACGTGCCACTGGCAGACACCACACAGGGTATTGGGCTGCAGCTTCACATGCCCCTTGCCCAGGGAAGCTGGCATTCGGTATGTACAACCCCAAGGACTGAGATCCAGACCATGCCCTGGCTTTGCTGTGGCACCATGATAGTGAACACCTGCCACGTGCCCGAGCCCCGTGTTCGCCAGGGGACTGCTCCCCTTCCTCACCACCCCAGATTCCACCAGCATCAGTGATTCTCCTTTCCTGCGTACTTGCAGAATGCCAACTGGCGGGAATGATCTATTGGACGAGCATGGTGTGAACACGGTATCTTACATAAAGGTATGCCATGCTGTGGAAACTTACTGTCAACATGGTTTGGAATCTGCCCCTGGCTCCCAGGGTTCACCCACCTGGACACAGCAGGTGATACTGAGAGATGGGGAAGCTGTCGGTTCTCATAGGGGCTCATGGTTAGGGTATCAGGTGGGGTGACATACCTGCCCATTCGGCAGTGGGTCCCTTGCCAAGGGAAGTGATGGTCTCCATCCTGGCAGCCTGGGGCCTGGTATCTGGATGGCCATTGGCACGTGCCTGGTGCAGAAGCCACATTTGCCATCACACTGACTCGAGGTCTTGTGGGAATGAAGCAGGACATGGAAAAGTTAATAAAATAGTCAGAATGAAGAAGGCACTCCATCTGATGACAAGAGAGGCAGACGAGGCACTGGTGGATTTGAGAGGAAGGGCGCCTTGGGGAGGTGGTGGGGAGGGGGCCGTGGAGGCTGTATCCCTGGAGGTTGAGCAGTAGGGGTTGAGGATTTCCAGGCCAAGGAGCGCCAGCTGGGCATGGGGCTGTGAGTGAGGCAGGCCAGGGCTGGGTTGGGGGCTGCTGTGGCAAGAAGGAGGTCAGATGAGGACACGATGGCCTTCTGGTCCCAGTATACCTTGGCATTTGGGAACCCCATGTGGAAATAGGACATTTTACAGGAGACACGTAATCTAGCGTGCTGTGTTCAGGGGCTGTGCTTTTGGGAATTCCAGTGTTTACGTTAATCTTGGTGATGTCTTTAAAGCCTCTCTGCCTTAGAACATTCCTTTTCTTCTTTATGCAGAGCCTGAAAACCAGGAGTTAAAATGCCTCCATGGAGATTGAAAAGGGTAATCATGTTGGGAAATCGAGTTACACTCCCTGAATGGGAATAGATTCCCCACACCAGGCCCTTCCCCACAGCTGGGCTCTGTCTTCTTCACCCCTGTGCGGGCCCTGTGCTTTTACACAGGTACTGGACACACCTTTATTCTAAACAGCACTCCGGCCCTGGAAGATGTTTCCTTAGTGTAGACAGAGCTGGCACATATAATTCAGATGAGGAACGTTACGTTCACTAAAAACACTGTTTTTTGTTCACATATGATTCACATATCATAGAATTCACCCAAAGTATACAATTAAGTGGCTTTTCGTACATTCACAAAGTTTGGCAACCATCAGTCTAATTCAAAAACGTTTTCATCACACTAACGGGAACCCCGTGTCCACTAGCTGTTGCCCCATTCCTCCCTCCCTTGGGGAACGTCTGTCTCTGGATCTGTCCCGGTCCCCAGAAGTGAGAGCCATAGAGAAGGGAGAGTGTGGAGGGTGGCCCGTGCCTTGGGTTTTCCTTTCCTGGCCTCCCCTAGCTCCTGGCAACCATGAATCTACCTCCCTTCCCTATGGATCTGCCTGTTCCAGATATTTCCTATAAATGGGGTCACACATTATCTATATAGTTCTTTGTGTCTGGCTTGTTTCACTTTGCGTGTTTTCCAGGCTCATCCCTGTTGTAACGGGTATCAAGGTTTCACTCCTGTACATGGCTGAGTACTATTCCATTGTATGGATATACCACATTTTGTTTATCCATTCTTTCATTGACAAACATTTGGATATTATGGAAAACACTGCCAGGAACATTTGTGAATACATGTTTTTGTGAACATACGAGAAATGTGATGTTCACTTTGGCTTTTCAAAATAGAAAATGTGATACCTTCTGTGTCGGCCAGATGTCTTCAAGAGGCCTGCATTACTCATTACCTTGAACACCTACCGTGGGCATCACACTGAGTAGGGCAGGCACGTGGCAGAGGGTGACCTGTTGGGTGGCCTTCCTCCTATGGGGAGGGCAGAGGCCTGAACAAGCACATGGGGTGGCTGGGAACATCCCCATGGGAGTGTGGCCCACCCCAGAGCACAGAACGGGGCTGCCTCTGTCCTCAACCCTGGCCTTGGGAGGGGCTTGGACTTTGCAAGCTCCTTTTTCTGTTTACCTCTGTGTGCAGATTTTCTGCTGGTTTAAAGTGTGCAAATCCATTGTTCAGAGGGTTCTCCACAGAGCATTAGATTTCCCGCTTGGTTCTTAAGATCTCTCTCCTCCCTGCAAAACATCTCTGGGAGGCGTGGCAGCAGAGGGACACTTGATGTTCCTTTCCTTAAGGAAAAGGATATAGTATTCCATCGCACACATCTTTTTATTGTGCTGAGGGTGGCTTTTACTGGCTGGTGTCTCTTCCTTTTGTTTCCAGGCATTTCTCCACTTGGTTGAAAACGTCAGAACAACCGTCTTGGGGAGCTTGAGGGTTGTAGGATGGCTGGGACCCACTTCCCAACCTCATAGCCTCCGCCTCGGGAAGTGCCTGTCTCCCTCAGGCCCGTCCCCAGAGGCGAAAGCCACGGAGAAGTGAGGAGGCCACGTGCCTTAGTTTTCCGAGCTGCAGGGCTGGGCTGGGTAGATGTAGTTTCCACACGACTATAAAAGCCATCATCCAACATATTCTTTGAGGTATGTAAACAGAATTGTTTGAATGCAATCCAATAGTTGTCAGCAAGGGTATTATTTTGGTACAAGGAAGATGAGCTGTCCCCTTTTCTGTGCCTGGTGTCACATCACAATGCCGCCATCCGCTGCCAGGCAGTGGTGAATGGAAGCTGGTCCCTGTGCACGAGGCCCGGTTGGGCTGTCTGTGTGAATTCCAGAACAATATTCCCGATACGAAGGAGGTGGCTCCAATTCCAATTAGAAGTCAAGTGTTTTTCTCAACCTTAAGAGACTTTGCGACAGAAATACCCTGCAGTGAGTGGGTTGGGGGGATTCTGGAGTCACTGGTGTGAAACCCAGGCTGACCCTAGGCAGGTCTGAGCCATCCCCCGCTGGCATCGGGGGGCCCCATGGGTGGGAGCGGCCAGGATGCTAGAAAAGCCACTGTCATTTTTGTGAGGGCAATCGCAAGGTTTGCCTCTGGGTGTAGGAGGAGGGTGACCTGACATCTTCCTGCCCGTCCCTTGGCCAGGCCAGCCCCCGCGGGCAGCG
>NW_016806237.1:83050-85550 GCF_001698545.2 Rhinopithecus bieti | reverse complement strand
AATTTTGCCATGTCACATAGGCCGAGGCATTTTGAAGAGCTTTACTATTTGCAAAGAAAAAAGAGGACAAAATCCCAGCAAAAGCCATGTCATGTAAAATCAATACATCGGATCAATGCTTTATTAACAAGAAAATGTCTTACTTCACATTCCTGTGCGGACCTTTGTCTCCGGGATGTATGATGGAATGTCAAATCATATTGTGGTCCTCAGCTTTCGGGCGCATTATCGAGTGTACGTGCGAGGCTTCCTGCATTGCTTGCAAGATGCGCCAACACCCAGGCGCTCGAGGAACACGGTGGCCAATTATTTTGGAGCGCGCTTGCAAAGGCGGCCCCTAGCCGTCCTCTCCGGAAACCGCAGTCTTGGTGTCCCCCCCCACACCTCGCAGACCTGCTGAGTTGGGGGGTGTTAATCATCAAATTACTAATGAGTGATGGCCCAAATTGCAGGCAGAGTAATGAATAGATGGTGGCAGGTCTTATTAGTCTCCGAAAAACCTCTGATTTATGTTGTGCCACGCACCGTGGAGTGACTCCACGGAAAACGCCATCTACATCAAGAAGTAATGTACTCTAATAAGTATTTTCATCTTAACTCGTGTCCCCGGGCCTCCAGGCTCAGTTTTTGTTGGAGTCAGGCAGAGCCATAATAAAGCCCGATGGCTCCTTATAAAGCTTGTTAAACACAGTGTGTGCAGTCGGACGGAGTCCCGGCCGTGATTCATGCAGTGTACACAGCGCATGTGCCACTGATTTATGGCCGCGCACAGTTCATAGTCAAAATTACAATTTGAGGGATAAAAAGATTAATTACTGTTTGTGGCCAGCAATTTCGTGAGGCTGGTGGATTGCAGCTGTAGAATGATAGTGCTCTACATCAGTTTGTAGGCAGCCATTCACAGATTATTAAAGCTTTGCAAGAATAAGTGCTCCTCCTGCCTGGTTTGTGCTCAGGCAATATGCTAGACAAAAAAGGACCACAGGGATAAATCTGAGGCTAGCAATAGCTGGACATATGTCATAATTGCCAGTTTCCCATAAATCCGTGGCCAGTGTGGAAGGCACCGTGTGATGCAGACATCACATCGTGATGGTGGTGATTGCTATATATGGCCCCAAGACCTGTAACTTTGTGACTGCACTACCATTTTTACAATATATTGAGTCACCCTTTGACTTTCTTCCAGTCTAATTATAGATCAGAAATAATCGTTGCTTTTATGTGCAAAAGAAAGGGGGAAAATCTATTCCTGAAGACATAGCTAGCATTCAGGGGTGCTTGCCTTAGAGAGCATCAGAGCAGGAGAACTACACATTTATTTGTAAGTGTGCAATAAACGAGTAATGGATGACATAAAAGTAATTAACCTGATCTACATTTCTGTGTCCTGTTGCAGCCCTTAATGAACCAACCATAGATTACGGCTTTCAGAGGTTGCAGAAAGTGATCCCAAGACATCCGGGTGATCCCGAAAGGTTACCCAAGGTTAGTAAAAGAGCAAGTGGCACCCTGCTCATGGTGGGGTCGCCACTGGGCTGGTTCTGGTTTGGGGGCAGCAGGTGCTCTGGGAAGGGGGGATTGCAGATGCCCCAAACTCTGTGCCCACCACAGGGCCGACAGGTGTGAGGAGCTGCCCAGGCCTGCACCTGACCAGCTTCAGAGGTGGGCGAAGGGTGAGAGAAGGGGTAGACGGCTCAAGTTTTACATCTCATCTCCAAAGGACCATCTTTTTAAGGGAAGCAAAGAACAGCTTTTCTGATAACAAATATTTTGGATTCTGCGAGGGGGACATAAACTTCCGCGTAATGAAATAGTTCAATTAAACATTTTCCACTCCAGTGGCCTGCCCTGATTTCCATCTAAGCAGCCCCAGTCTGATCTGTGATTACTTGACTCTTGTTTTCCTTTCATTTTCTAAAGCTCGATTCAGTTTAATCTTTTGTTTACAAAGCTTTTGTTATAAGTCCCTGACTTAGCAGGCTAACAAATGAAGTCCACATATTAATATCTAGAGGGACTTTCCATTTAAATTCAACAAAGACAAAAGCTGCCCGTGTTGTTTATGCACACGCCACATATCACAGAAATTTCATTTTGATGTATAACATTAAAGATAAGTCAAGCTTATAATTTTTCCTTTCCTTTGATATAATTTTGTCTCTTTCTCTCTTTAGAAGCTCTCTCTGATTTCCAAGGCAGAGTTGAAAATGCAAAATGAAAAATGAAGTCATAACATTATGGCTGATTGTTTTACATTCCATCCCTGTGTGTACCAAGTCTTGACCACCTCTGAGTTTTATTAACACAATAAAACCTTTTAGACATTACCTTTTTAATGCTCAGCATGAACATAGGCGATGTCATTAGGCTGCTTTTTAATTTGTGAACATGCTAGCAACGCATGTCAGATATTCACTGTTAGAACCATCAGGGCTGGGGAAGAGGTTTTCAAATGCAGAGCAGTTCACGGAGGGGTTTTTGTTCCTGAGGGTGAGCC
>NW_016806237.1:40550-78050 GCF_001698545.2 Rhinopithecus bieti | reverse complement strand
ATTGCACCCTTTCAAAAGCATCAGTAAATTATTTTCCTAGGGGAAGCTCTTTGCCCATTAAGAAATAGATTTGGTCATGGTCTGGGCAAGGGATAGTGGGACATCACTGTCATGGGTCCCCAAGAGTGCGGCCAGCTGGGCTGGGCCTAGGATGACGGGCTGGCTCCCACTTGCTCCTGCTGCAGGAGATCATCTTGAAGCGAGCGGCGGACATCGCCGAGGCGCTGTACAGCGTTCCCCGCAATCACAACCAGATCCCCACCCTGGGCAACACCCCTGCGCACACGGGCATGATGGGCGTCAACTCCTTCAGCAGCCAGCTAGCCGTCAACGTGTCGGAGACGTCACAAGCCAACGACCAAGGTAGGCTGGTGCCCCGGGCGGACCCCTGCCCTGAACACCCTCCGCGGGTTGGTTGAGGCCTTAGCTGAAGAGGCACGTGTCCGGGGCCGGCTGGGGAATGTCTGTAGCGTTCCGTTCTCTCTGGCTCTGCTGGTTCCTTTGCTCAGGAAGACCTTGCTGCAGGTCCTCCCAGCCAGTGCTGGCCTAAGAACACTCAGAGAGCCCAGTTACTAAAAACGGCAACTCCCCTGGCTGCCATGCGGGTCACTGGTATTTGCTAGAAGTTTCCCTCAATGTGTTCATAAGTGACTTTGCTTTCCTTGGAAGACTGGGCTAAGCCATAGGATAGCCATGGCCTAGGGAGCCGAGGAGAGCCTGCTTGGATGCACTGCACGGTGGGATTTGGGTCTAAGTTTGGAATGAATCCATGGAGAGAGACCCGCATTTCCACACCCCGCACCCCATCCCACAGTACAGTGACCTGGGCCAGCCAGGGCCACTGCATCTTGCCGTTTGGGTCCATTTTAGTTTTCCTCATTGCAGTGTGCGCAGGCAGTGATCTTAGAAAACACCTCACCTGTACTGCTGATTTTGTTCCCATCCGTCCACGCTCCTGTGGCAGGAATGAAGCTTCCATGTCCCCTGACTGCCCCCATGTACAGAAATAGAAACCATACAAATGAAGAACCCCAAACAGCCTTTCAGGGGAAGTTATGGCCACCAACAAGCTCTCCTTGTCAGTCATGGCATTTGAAGGTCTACAGAGGCCAAAAGTTCACAGAGCGGGGGGGGGACAGACCAGGAATCCAAGCTTTGATAATTGCCTCTAAAGAGAAACGTGAAAGCCACTGACGGTGAGATCGAAGTGCGCCCCGGCTGGCTGTCGAAGCCAGCAGAGACAGGATGGGGCTCACGGTGAGACAGTGGCAGCAGGGTTGGCGTGATAAGGTCATCCGAGCTGGCAGCAGGCGCTAGAGCAGGTGGAAAGTACAGGGTCAATTAGCAATGTTAATAAATGATATAGATTCTCGGGGAACCCCCCCCAAGTGTCTGTCGCTGATAATAATGTTATTTTTGGCCGGGGGGGGGGGATTTCAACAGTCGGCTACAGTCGCAATACAAGCAGCGTGTCCCCGCGAGGCTACGTCCCCAGCAGTACTCCCCAGCAGTCCAATTACAACACAGTCAGCACTAGCATGAATGGATATGGAAGTGGCGCCATGGCCAATCTAGGGGTCCCTGGCTCACCTGGATTTCTTAATGGCTCCTCCGCTAACTCTCCCTACGGCAGTAAGTGTCTGTTTTTGTCACACATCATCACGCAGATTCATATTCACTACCGAGTCGAGTGTGTGCATTGCTTGGATGTTCTGTGATGTGAGCTACTGGATAAAAGGAAGGGTGGCCCTGGAGGCTGGGCATCCAAATGGCGACCATAAATTGACCCAAAACGGGCCCGATGTGATCTCATTGGAAACCAAAACAAAATCCGAACAAAATGGGCTGCTCAATTGGAAGAGAAAGTCCAGTGCAAAAGAGCTTGCCTGTTATCCAGAGCGTGGCCGAGCCAGACGCATGTCATGTTTTGTTTTTGTGCCCCCGCCCCCCGCCTGAGGCGAGGCCTTTGGCGCTGTCTCGCCGTGGCACTGTGCCGCGGCCGCGCGTGCTGACCGTGTTTGCTTTGTTGCAGTAGTGCCGTCCAGCCCCACCATGGCAGCCTCTTCGGTCACCCTCCCTTCAAACTGTAGCAGCACACACGGCATTTTCTCATTCTCACCTGCCAATGTCATCTCCGCAGTGAAACAGAAGAGCGCCTTCGCGCCCGTGGTCCGGCCCCAAGCCTCTCCTCCTCCTTCCTGCACCAGCGCCAACGGGAACGGACTGCAAGGTGAGGGTGGTGCGGGCCAGGGGCTAGTGTTGGGTCCTCTCCAGGGGTGGGGATGGGAGTAGGGGTGGGGGCTCGGCTTTTCTCCTGGCACCTCTGTGACCACTGCATGTTCTCCCGTGGCCCACCTTGATGCGCGCCACCTCTGTCTGGTGTTCAGAGCAAGGACCCCTGTGCACTGAGCCCCAGAAAGGACCAGATTCCTCCTCTTGGATTTTGTTCAGTTCACCCTTCCGACGGCACCTAGTGTACTTTCGGTGGAACACCCTGTGCCCCTAAGGGGGTGGGACCACGTGAGAGAAGGCGGGAGTGCGGTGAGGGTCGCTGTGGTCATTGTCAGTCTGATTCAGCCAATGGATCTTTGCCCGGGGCCTGGCACTTCTCAGTGCAGGGTCGTTAGCGCTTGCAGCCTCCTATGCACAACGCAGCAAAAATAGCCCTGGCATGGGGATGGCAGGGCACCATGCCGCCTGTGGATCCCATCTCAAAATCTGCCTACCCTCATTGTCCTGAGGCTGGGCCTTGGTTCTCCACTTTATTTGCTGGACCATGCGTCCAGCAGGGCTGCGCTGTCTTTTGGAGAGGGATGTGCATCTAGACCCAGGGCCAGGAAAGGGATGTGCATCTAGACCCAACACCAGGTTGTAGTCCTGTCTGTGGACAGGAGCTGATTTTCCCTACGTGATCTCTTTCAAAGATTCAGGAGGGAGAAGGGCCGGCCCTGAGGGCACAGCTGTCCACAGCTGTCCACAGATGAGGCCACATGGAGTGGGCACCTTGTGCCTGCCCAGCGCCTGGCCCATCTGGGCTGTGCAGGCTGCACGTGGCCTGCGATGTGTGTGACAGGTAGAGCCACATGGATGCCCCCAGGCCTCATGAACTTGTGAGTGGCCCTTTGTGAGGTGCTGAGGCCCGCAGGCACTTAAATTAAGTGGCCGTCATCTGGCCTCTTTCAGACACCACCTTTGGTATATGCTCCTCCCAGTGATTCAAATCCAGTTACTCTTAGAAACATGAACCCATTCAACCAGTATTTACTGAGCACCTACTATGTACCAGGCTCTCTGCTGGGTGCTGAGGACGTAGCCGCGGAGAAGACAAACTGGCCCTTTTGTGAAGTCGGTGGCATATTTCACTTTGATGAACTAATGCTCAAAAAAGGAACTGGAAAGGTATCAGTGATTTGAAATCATTGTCTTCACAACATCCGTTAGCGTATGAAGGGACGCCCAGCCCCCGAAGTGCCGCCGACTGGCCTGCGTGCCATCAGCGGGCACCGCACCAGGGTCGCTGCAGAGGCAGGTGGTGAGGTGCCGCGGCCCTGCCCGCAACACGGGGTCAGGCCGGCTGAAAGATGGCACCTCCTACGCAGTGTGTACACGCACAGGGCTTCCAAACCATAAAGTTGTAACGGTGAGTCGGAGATAAATTAATATTGTTGAAATTAATGAACTGAGAAATCGAAGCTCACGTGACTGCATGAACAAATGTATTAATATGTTATACATCAATTAATGAGAATGATCATTCTGACAAAAATTAAACAACAGTAGCAGTAAAAGATTTTAAAGTACATTCGTACCAGGAGTTCACGTGAAAGTGTCAGCCCCGCTTGGCGTTTTTGTGCAAAGTTTTCTCTTCTTTCCTGAGAAGAGAAAAAAGGTCCTGACGGCAGTGCCATGACTCACATCTCTCCGTGGCCCTTGCCTGGAGGTTCCAGGGCAGGTGGGCTGTGAGTGGCTTTGATTCTGGAGAGCCCCTGACTCACCATTACGATACAGAGAGATGACCGCACGGTCAGAGCCCAGACTTGGAAGCAGAGGGGAAACTGAGGCCAGTCTGGTTCTCACATAGGGAGCGAGAGCAGGGCCTGTGAGCCTTGGCTGGCATCACGGGAGTGACCAGGCTGGGTTGCCTCTCTCGGCAGAGGGGGGGTCCGGGCCTCCGTTGGCTTTGTACCCTGCACTGGTCAGTGCGGGGCAGCTGCAGCCTCTGCACACAGCGGTGCCAGGAGCCCCTCCCTTTTCCAAAAGAAGCCTTTGAGGAGGGCTACAGGAGGGGCAGGACCGGGGGGTTTTTGTCCCCACGTGCGCCCTCACCTCAGGAAGCAGATTCCCCAGCACACCCTAACCACGCCCGAGGCTGATGGACGGAATTGTGCAAGTCCAGCCTCCCAGTTGAATAGGGGGGAAGGGCAGCCCCGCCCGCGTCTGCATTGGCAGGAGGGCGCATGCGGGGAGCCTACAGTAACTGCTCTGTCCTTCTGTCTTGCAGCTATGTCTGGGCTGGTAGTCCCGCCAATGTGAGGGACTCCTGTTTACCTTCCGCAGCACCCAGCATCAAAGGACCGACTTCAGGGGACACGTTTAGTATATTAAGACATGCTGATGGAAACAGTATCTTCAAAAATAGCAGCAGCAATTGAAATGCTACAAAAGACTTTGTTGAAAGATTTTATTTAAACTACTAAGAATCAACATGCAAACAGCCTACTTCTTCATGAACAATTCCATTTTATTGACTGAACTTTTCTCCTATTTTCACATTTCTCAGTCCTGAAGAATAAGGAAAACAAAGTGACGCCTATTTTGTATAAAGTTTCTGGCTCCGTCTTGGCCATGTCTAGTAATTGCTATGTGTTGGGAGAAACTTTGTGAATGCACCATTTTGATGATCATGAAGCGCTGATGAAAATGCCTCCAAGCATTTTTCTGTACTCATACTTAGATTCACAATGGTTGTGTATCTCTATAATGTGAAATATTTTTTTGTGGTGATAAAAAGGGGGCCAAGGAGGTATGAGCCATCAGACTGGAAAAAAGGATGACTATATGATTAGGAGAAACTGGGGTGGCAGGGAGGGAGGGAGGGTTTATCATTGCTTAACTTCATCTTAATGAAATGAAACTTTGTAACTTATTGTAGTTAGAAATTGTAACTTTGATATTGAATTCTCTTGCCTTCAACAAGCACACTGACAGAGAAAAATGCTACTGTCTGTTGGTTCCAATATTCTCCCACTGCTAGAGCTTCCTGTTAAGCAAGTGTGATCTGCAACATTTTTTCAACTTTTGCTAGCACTGTATACTATTGCATTCTTAGGCTACTGTGAGGTCTATGTTTCTTGTACCAGAAATTGTCCTTTTGACTTCTAGATCCTTCTTCCCTAATGTGTTTTGTATGTGGTTATAAAATTGTAGACTTTTGTGATTTTGCCAAAGTTGTAGCTAAATATTTATACACTTGTCTTGAATTTTTTTCAGATCCACTTAAAATATTTAGAAAAACAAGTTTTATTCCTTATGTGTCTTATAAGGAATAAAATGGTCTTCATTTGACACTTACTTTCCCATGAACACTTGCAGTTGCTAAGGGACTTTATTTTGTAACATATCAATTATAAATATTGTATTTATCTTTGAAATTTTGTACATTGCTTTTCCCGCCTTTTCCTTTTTCTTCTTTCTTGTCTGCGTTGGTTTCTGATCATGGCCTGGTGTTGTGACACTGGGAAGAGCATTAGCCAAGAACTTGTCTCTTTGATCTGTTTCGTTAAGAGGAACCAGTGTCTTTACATTTCATTTGTACTTCAAAAATATGCTATTGTTTAGACTTTCCATCTTTTTTTTTTATTTTGAGGAAAAGTCAAATTCATTGTTTATTTTTATATTATTTTTAAGTTATCTGAACAAATACTTTTGAAAAAAAGTTAGTTGTATAGTCAAAACAAATCGGTGCCACCCGGCCGTGACAAATCCTAGGAGAGTCTGTGCATGTGGAACGGCCGCGAAGAGGCGACACCGTTTGGGGCTGTGTCCTTATTTTATTTTATTTTTTTGTAGAATGTAAAAAGTCATTTTAGATGCCACCCATGACTTTGCCACATAGCTGAACTGTGTTTACTGGAGAAATTCAGAGGCCTAAAGTTTAAAATAAAATTTACTTCTGATGTTTTAATTAAAATGTTTGCCACATTAACTTCTCTGATGCCTTAAAGTGGGCTTCTCCGAAGAACCTTTGTGCTATTTTATCACAGGCTTACACTACAATTGTTAATAAAGACTTCATTTGGAGACGTATGGTGTAAAACACACACACACACAAAAGCACAAGCCCGCTGCATGACCCGTCTCTCCTTTCTGGGACTATTTCTGCTGCAGCCTGTACCCTCCTGGGCCCACCTCCGATTCACAGAGGTTTCAGGGGGACCCAAATCACTGCTGATTTTTAATTTTTTTTTAACAATACATTTTTGTGGTCAGTTCCAACAGCACTGTCCGTACTTTTAAAACTGGAATGACCTCCTTCAGATACTGTGCCTCTTAGTGCCAAACCCACAGTGAGACCAAAAGTGTCAGGTTTTTTTTTCTTTCTCCTTTGCACTAAATGCTTTGCAGACACAGCACAGCACAAACATTTTGCAAATTGCAGCAGAAATCGAATTTAAAAAGGAGGGACTTTAAAATACCTTCTTGACAAAAATCAACAATGCACAACTTAGAAAGTGTTCATTCTAGGGACAAAATTAAATAAACAGAATGTCCCCAGGAGTCAGCAGGTCACAGTCTGGCTTTGTGACAGTTGACAAGGCCTAGCTACATGGGAAAGCCTGAGAAGTCACTTTGGAACTAAATTGCCTCCGTTTTATTTTGTACGAGTAAGGGTTTGATCTACAAAAGAGTGCACATGGACGCACTGAGAACGCCTGCCAGCTTCCCCATGCCCTCACTTGGTTTGTGTTTTAGGTTAAGTAGTCAACACCCACATCACTTCACTGTCTCAAGACTGAGCACTTCACTAAATGGTAGATTTTACTGTTAAAGACCCTACAATAAGATTGTTTTATCTGTACATTTTTTCAGATATTTAACTGTATAAAAATGTTCATTTTACACAATATTTAATTAAAGTATTTCTTGTCTGTGAATTTCACTTTTGGTAATTCTCTCTGTTTTGATTATTAAAATGACTGACTGAACACACCTAAAATTTACATCGGGGTTTCATTTGCACATACCGGGTTCTGAAGCTGCAACTTGGCCAAGATAAAAATGATCCACAGTAGAACTTTCCACAAAGTTGTCCAGCCTCCGTCCTCTAACCTGCGTAGAGACAAGTTCAGCAAATTGTCACTTACGTGGTCCTGACCCCCAGAGCTACCGTCTGTATGCATGCTGCACTCTGGGCGATGTTTCTGTGTCACACATGCTCTGGGGGCCACAGCAGTGCCAGAGTGACACAATCACTGTTCCAGCACTTGTCTTTGAGAACTCAAACAATCCCAAGGCTCACTGAGGGGCTTGGTAACCCACTCCCTCCGGACCTTCTGCCCCAGCCCCTCTGCTTCTGAATAGCGCACTGGGCAGGCAGAGAACAACTGCTCCAGTGACCCCAGACACAAGCTTCTTTTGGCTCCATGGTTGGGTTCCACTGGGCAAGAACCAGGCTTCGGAGAGTGAGCGCAGCAGCAAAGGCTCTGGATGGGTGTGCAGACACCAGGGCACCTAGATGACTGTGCTGCCTACAGTCTGCAAGAGGGGCATCACTGATTCCACTGCCACCACAGTGGCACAGCAGACCCCATGCACCAGCCCCGGGCGCTGCTGACTGCACACTGGTAGCCAAACGCACCAGCTCTAATGAGATCTGCCTTCAACACTGAGGTTCTAATTTACACACCGATGTTCAGCTCCTCCGAGTTTCCCGTGCTCCCATTTCACTCAGTATTTTTTCATTTTCTCCTCCATGAAAGGCTGGGTTTGCATGTTTTGGCTTGCAGCTTTATAACACATACACATAAGTGTGATCCAAATTAGTACTCACAAATGTCATCTTAATTACTTGTTCTGCTGAGCAAAACAGGAAACAATTATTCAAAACATAAAGAAACTTGTGAATACCTTTTTCTCCTGTCATTGACAATCAGGTTCTCATTTTAGACTTAAAGAGACAGCACAGAGAGAGGCTTATAAGGTACAAGCCTGACGGCTGCCCACTCCCCTCCCCTGCAGACTCCCTTCCAAGTGGCTGAAGGCTGGGGCTGGGACAAGCAGTTGCTGGGCAAGTCACCTCCTTCGCACTCTGCGCTAGTGCCACAAGTACCCAACGTCCTGTAACCAGGGGATGGAGAAATTATGTTTGTGTTTCAAATCAGAAGCAAGAACTGCCTTCTTTCAAAATGCACGCCAATTATTGTGAGGCCGCCTTTTAAGGTCTTTCAAGCTTTTAAAGATTATTCAAAGCACTTGAAATGGACTTCAATCTAATGCCTCATTTCATTGCATTAAACAGCCTAGTTAATAAAGAATCAATATATTCAAAGGGCAAGGTTATCTTTTGTCTATAAGGGGTGGTGTCATTCTGAACCTTTTATAGTTCAAATGCTGAAAAAGACCTCATGAAATCCATACTCATCAAGTGGGTCAACGCGAGCGGTAAAGAGGCCCCTGAAAGGGAAGAAAGGCTGCTCTCCTCTGAAACAACGCATGCTTATCTCACTTGCTCGGAGCGCCCAAAGAAGTCCTCAGAAATGTCAATTTCTCATCAAGACAAGAGGCCACGCTGATCATTTTTTCCAGAGAATACATACAATTAAGAGAATGCAGAGAGGCGGCGGCGGCAGTGATTTGTGGCTTATTCCGGCCCCACGAGCTGCGATCTCCCTCCGAGCAGATAAAAAGGGTTGTTGATAACTGAAGTGTCAATATGCCGAAGAGTGAGTTTTGAATGTGAGTCCTTGTGCTTTGAGCTCACTGGGCCGATCCCAGGCCCTGATAACGGCGCAGCTGCCAACGGACACCACAGGTTGGCCCTCACAATTAATGCCATGAATAAATCACACAAAAGAGTTGGGATGCTTTATACTCGGTGAGACAATCCCCTGTTTTACCCTTCAAGGATTCCTTTTATGTTGGAATAAGGTTGCTTTTAATGAAATTTAAACTCATCAGAGGAAATCAAAAACCTCCAATCAGATTACAAATTGATTTTTTGGTCATTTGTCATGTCCCAGCGTAGAGCCGCAGGTTTCACAGGGAGCGAGTTGCCATCGTGGCGGGGCTGGGAGTGAGCGTGGACGCAGCTCCTGCTCCCACCCCTGGCCTAGGGACAACCTGTGGTCGGGCTCCTCAGTAAATAGAGGTAGCCCTGGTGACTCCTCCTGCCCCACTGAGTGCAGCCAACTGAACCTGTGACAAGAACAGGTGCCAATCATGGTGAATTCAGTGGCATCCCAATTTATAACCTGGGATGTTGTCCTTGGCAAAATTCACAGTGACTTCTAGGTCTGCACTCACAGATCCACAGGTGGTCACAGAGACACGTTCTCTGGGGAGTGCCATCAGTTTTGGTGAGTCTCCACCCCCATCCCCACCTCTCCAGTGGGCTCTACACTACCCCACAGACAGCTGCATGCACGATACAGAAGCATGCGTGTCTCCCGGTCCCCATGTGCCAAGACCTTGAGATCTGGGCAGACAGAATCTTGGCTAACTCCTACCCAGCATCCAGCGGAAGCCCCAGTGCTCTCCTCAGCAGAGCCTGCCCTGTCCCCCAGGCCACTCCAGGGTGGTGTCCCCCTGGGGAAGACTCGAAAGCATCTGAGGCCGCCAGCCTCCAGCCTCCCAGTGGGTCTCCTGAGTGCCCTGGATGAAACTGTACCTTCCTCACCCCTGCATGGGGGCACCTAGTCAAAGCTGACGGGGGAAGCTGAGGTCCCACTGAGTGTCTGGTACTTAGTGGGAATCTAGAAGGGCATTTTGTCCCTCCTGGAAAGACTGGGGCCGGGACAAAGTGAGGGCAGCCACTACTTCGGGAGGAGGTGAACACTGTTTCTGATTCAAGATTCCTCAGAGACCATCTCTTAAATCTAGTCTCCAAAGTGAGTCAAATACTCCACACATCTAACAGCAACACTCACCTTTGCCGCGCCTGGTGATCTGCGGAGCACTTTATCCACACCGCCTCTTTTGTCCTCCCACAAAGTGCTGTGCTGGAGCTGGCTCCCCACTTCCAGGTGGTGAAACTGCAGTTCAGAAAGTTCAGATGATGGTCACCAGGCTAAAAGGACCAGGGCCCGAGGCCAGGTGACGTCTCCAATCTTCAAACCCTACCCTCTCTCCACGGACTTAGGGTTCAGGCGTCTTCAGTAAGAAAGACTGGCCGGGCGCGGCGGCTCACGCCTGTAATCCCAGCACTTTGGGAGGCCGAGACAGGTGGATCACTTGAGGTCAGGAGTTCAAGACCAGCCTGGCCAACATAGTGAAACCCTGTCTCTACCAAAATTACAAAAAAATTAGCCGGGCGTGGTGGTGGGCACCTGTAATCCCAGCTACTTGGGAGGCCGAGGCAGGAAAATGGCTTGAACCCGGGAGGTGGAGGTTGTACTGAGCTGAGACTGTGCCATTGCACTCCAGCCTGGGCACCAAGAGTGAGACTCTGTCTCAAAATAAATAAATAAATAATTTTTTAAAAAAAAGAGAGAGAGAAAGAGGAGTATCTAAATGGAAGTGAGGAGAGAAGTCACACTTCTCTGAGAAGATCCTAACCAAGCCACCCACAGGGTTTGGAGAGCCTGACTCAGTCAAGGCCACCTGTACAGGCCACAAGTGGAAACTGGCTTGCCTGGTGCAGCTCAGTTGGGGGTCAGAGGGCCTTGCCTCAGAATATAAACAATGTCACACTTCTATGCTCCTAAAACCGGAGGCAAAAGGCCATTTCTCCCAGGGACTTTGAAGCTGCCATGAGGCCTCGGAGCCACTGGCTCCCTGTGCTCTCCATGGGTTTCCTGGGGTCCACACATGGGGCTGGTGAGCCAGTGTGGGAAGGGTACACTGAGCCCATCCCATGGTGCAAGAGTGGGAGGGAGATGCAGGTTAGGACTGAGGCAGCCAGAGGGGCTGGGCTGCAAGGGGTTAGGCCTGCAGCTGGTACCCAGTAAGGGCTCAATAAAAGTCAGCTTCTGTGACTGCCAGTGAGGTAATAATGGGCTAAGGATGGAGTGAAGAAGAGGAAAACAAGAGCAATCATGATTTGGAGGGTAGACTTGCAATGAGTAACAACAATATCAAAAGTGTTGGCTCAAAAAGACACAAAGGGTCAGAAGGGGACACAGGTGTCTCTCACCAAACTGCCCCATCAGACCATCCCCTCTCCCAACACTCCACATTGATGGTGGGCCATGGACAACGACAGTGTTGGTGCAGCTTGCTAAGCCATCACAGGGTTCATTAGCTAAGCTAGATAAAAAACTTGTTTTTCTACCTATAAGGGACCAGATCCTTCACTGCCTGTGCTACTATTGTGGGGCTGGCAGAACACGGGGCTGATACAGGGAAGTTGCCATCAGGAGAGAGAGAAAAGATGCCTGTAACCATCTCAACAGAGGGTTTATATTCTTAATATACAATGAGCTTTTGCAAATCAATAAGACTCAGTGAAAACCCTAAAGAGAAAAGAGGCAAATTTACACTCCATTCACAAGGGAACAATAAAAGTGATCAATAAGCTTAGGAAATTATATTCAACCTCATTTAAAAATACATATCAAATTAAAATAATGAGATGAATTTTTTTAACCTATTAAATTAGAAAAGATTTTTCTTAAAAGCTAATACACAATGCTGTTGATGGAGGAAGGGTATTCTTATAGCAGTCAGTAGAAGAGTAAATTGATACAAGCCTTCTGGAAATCATTCTGACATATCAAGAGACTTAAAATATTCATATCCTTTTACTGACTAATTCCACTCCAAGGAATCAATCTGAAAGAAATAATCAGATATTAGACAAGACTTTTAAGTCCAAAATTGTTAGCTATGGTAATATTTATCAAAAAATTGGAAAGAATCCAAATGGCTCAAAATAGGAATTGATCATTAAATTATGATATAGTCATAATAATGGAATATTATATATTCTATTAAAACATAAAGATTATGTTTTTGAAGTATATCTAATAAAATGGTCAGCATCAAATGACATAAAATTAGGTAAAACAAGCATATAATACTGTTTATATAGAACATAATTACAATTTGTAATTTTTTTTTTTTTTTTTTTTTTTGAGATAGAGTCTTGCTCAGTCACCCAGGCTGGAGTGCAGTGGCGCGGTCTCGGCTCACTGCAAGCTCCGCCTCCCGGGTTCACGCCGTTCTCCTGCCTCAGCTTCCCAAGTAGCTGGGACTACAGGTGCCCGCCACCACGCCCGGCTAGTTTTTTTGTGTTGTTAGTAGAGACAGGGTTTCACCGTGTTAGCCAGGATGGTCTTGATATCCTGATCTCGTGATCCGCCCAAAGATCCGCTCGTGATCTTGGCCTCCCAAAGTGCTGGGATTACAGGTGTGAGCCACCACGCCTGGCCCCAATTTGTAAATTTCTATGTAGAGAGAAGACAATAAATAATATATAAAAATATACATATATTTAGAAAAAATACGGGTCAAAAAAATGTTTAAGGTGAAAACTTAAACATTACATTCATATTTTCCAAGTTTTCTTCTGAATAGACAGGCAGGGTTATGTGTTGGAGAATACTGCTCACCATATCACTGTCTCACCACTCTGCCTTCCTGCTACAGTGAACAAGGTAGGGGAGACAACTAACTCAGAGCCATCAGATTGGTCTAGAACACTGAGGCCTGATGGGATGGACACTGGTGCATGGCTACCTGGAATCTGAGCTGGGGCTGACATAGTGCTAAGAGAACAGACACCAGACTGGCAAGTGGGCAGGAAAGAGGAGAGGTGCACAGGCGTGTGGAGATCTGGGCTGCGTGGTCCAAAGCGGAGAGATCCCAATGGAGGAGTTCCCATGAAGCCCCACTGAATTCCTTGCCCTGCCTTTCTCAGCATGTCTCTGGGGCCTGATACTATCTTCACTTTTATCTGAACTACCTGGAGGAAGTTTCTGCTGCCTGTAACCAAACAGTTACTGACCAGGCAAATCAGGGAAAAAAAAATCTTAAAATTAGCATTATAAGAGAACCAAAAATAACTTACAAGGTATGAGGTTTAGTAAATACATTTAGCAAGATTAATCAATACAAGGTCAATATACAACCGTATTTCTATGACAATAATACTATTTTATAACAGGAATTTTAAAATGCCAATTAAAATTGTCAATGCCATTTACAATAGCATTAAAAATACCAAATACTTAGAAAGAAAGCTATCAAAGTTATGCAAGATGTCTGCACAGGAAACTACAAAATTGTACTGAGAGAAAATTTTAAAATCTTAATAAATGAAGGAATATACCATATTCATGGATTGGAAAAGTACCTGTTGAGATGATGTCAACTCTTTCTCCCAAAACTGACCTACAGATTTAGTACAATCTCAATCAAATTCCACTTAAAACTGATACGCTGATCCTAAAATTTACTTGGAACTGTAAATGATCCCGAGGAGCCAAGGAAATTCTGACAGAGACAGAGGCTGGAGGATTTGAACCACCCAAACCAAGACATTTTATGAGGCTGTAATAACTAAGACACTTTGGTATTAGAACAAGAACAGACAAATAACCTAATGGCATAGACAGTCCAGAAACAGACCTCCTATTCATGGTCACCTGATTGACGACAGAGGTGGCACTGAAATGCAGTGGCAGAGAGCAGCCTTTCCAATAAGTGGTGCTGAGGGTAGTGGACACACACAGGATAAAGACTGGATTACGCCCTTCTCACACATGTGAAAGGACAAACTCAGATGGTTGGGCACCCTAAGATATGATGATTCCCCAGCTCTGAAGAGGAAAGGAATAGTGTGTAGAGACCAAGTGAACAGCTGATGTTAAACCAAGGTTAAGGAAACACCCAAGATCTAGCAATGAGCTGGAGCTATGAGCACCCACTTGCCTGGGCAGGTTTGCAGGAGGGAGAATCTTTAAAGGGAAGAACAAAACCCAGCCCAGTTCCCTCCAGCTGACTCCTTGGGCTTGTTCACCTAGGGCTGCATCAATGCCTTGGACAGGATGGAGACCCAGAACTTTGTGGTGGCTCTCACGGGGGAGTTGGTAAGAGTAGGCAACCTCAAAAGGTAGCTGTTCTGAAACACTTTCAAAAAGTTGTATGGTTTTATTGTTAAAATAAGTTAAAGATCTAAATCAACTAAAAATTCCCATGTTCATGGATTGGAAGACAATGTTGTTAACAACACAAAATTGATCTACAGATTCAATGCAATCCCTACTACAATCACAGCTGGCTTCTTTATAGAAACGAATAAGCTCATCCTAAAATTCATATGATATTGCACCAGACATGGAATAACCAAAAAACACTCTTGAAAAAGAACAATGTTAAAGGATTCCCATATTTTGATTTCAAAACTTACTACAAAGCAACAGCAACTGACATTGTGGTACTGGCATAGGATAGACATATCAGTGAAATAAAATTGAGAGTCCAGAAGTATAATTATGTGACTATGGTCAACTGAGTTTTGACAAAACTGCCAAGGTCTTTCAATGGGAAAAGAATAGTCCCCTCAACAAATGGTGCTGGACAACTGGAGAGCCACAAGCAAAAGAACAAAATTATATTTGTACCTCACATCATATAAAAAATTAACTCAAAATGGATCAAGGGCCTAACTGTAAGAGTTAAAACTGTAAAACCTCTTGGAAGAAAACAGGGGGCTCTTCGTGACCTCGGATTTGACAATGGACATGACACAAATCTTAGATTTGATACCAGAAGCATAAGCTGCAGAAGAAAAATAGATAAATCGGACTTCACCACAATGAAAAACTTCTATGTTTCGAAAGACACTACTAAGAAAGTGAAAAGACAACCCAAAGAATGAGAGAAACGATTTGCAAACCACTTATCTGATAAGGGACTTGTATCTAGAATGTAAGAAGAACTCTTACAAATCAATAATATAAAGACAAATCACTCAATTTAAAAATAGGAAGATGACCTGAATAGACATTTTCTCAAAGAAGTTACACAAATTCCTAACATCCATGTGAAAAGATGTTCAACATCATTAGTCATTAGGTAAATGCAAGTCAAAACTACAATGAGTTACCACTTCATACCCAGTCAGATAGCTGTAATAAGCAGGTCATAATAACCAGTGTTGGTGAGGATATGGAGAAATTAGAACACTCACACATTGTTGATGGGAATCTGAAATGGCGTCACCACTTTGGAAAACAGTCCAACAATCCCTCAAATGGTCAAACACAGAGGTACCATATGACCTAGTATTTCCAATCCCAGGTATAGACCCAAGAGAAATGAAAAACATAAATTCATACAAAAACTTGCACATGAATGTTTATAGCCATAGTATTCACAATAACTAAAAGGTGGAAACCGCCCAAATGTCCATTATGACTTATTTATTTATTTTTAAAAACTATTTATTTATTTATTTATTTAGACAGTCTCTCACTCTGTTTCCCAGGCTGGAGTGCAGTGGCACAATCAAGGCTCACTGCAGCCCTGACCTCCTAGGCTCAAACGGTCCTCCCACCTCAGCCTCTTTGTAACTGGGACTGCAGGCATGCACCACCATGCCTGGCTGATTTTTGTATTTTATAAAGAGATGGGGTTGCGCTATGTTTCCCAGGCTGGTCTCAAACTCCTGGTCTCAAGTGATCCTCCCTCCTCAGCCTCCTGAAATGCTGAGATTACTGGTGTGAGCCACCGTGCCTGGCCATGAATGAATTTTTAAAACATTGTACATCCATACTACAGAATATTATTCAACCATAAGAGGAATGACATGCAGAAACATGCTATGACATGGATGAATCTTAAAAACGTTATGCTGAATGAAAGAAGTCAATAACCAAGAAACTCATATGTTTTCATTTGTGTCATGTCCTGAATAGATAAATCTATGTACACAGAAAGTAGAGGAGTAGTTGACTTAGGGCTGGGGAACATGGAGTGATAGGGGTGTCAGCCAAGGGGCATGTATGGGTTTCTTCCTGAGGTGATAAAAATGTTCTAAAATTGACTGTGGTAGTAGTTGCACCTTTCAGTGAATATGTTAAAAAACCATTGAGGCCGGGCACGGTGGCTCAAGCCTGTAATCCCAGCACTTTGGGAGGCCGAGACGGGTGGATCACGAGGTCAGGAGATCGAGACCATCCTGGCTAACATGGTGAAACCCTGTCTCTACTAAAAAAAATACAAAAAAAAAACTAGCTGGGCGACGTGGTGGGCGCCTGTAGTCCCAGCTACTCGGGAGGCTGAGGCAAGAAGAATGGTGTGGAACACCTGGTGACGAGCGAGGTTGCAGTTTGAGGCTTTGGAAGAATCCGCCACTGCCCACTCCAGCCTGGCCAGTCAGAGTGAGGACTCTCGTCGTCAAAAAAAAAAAAAAAAAAAAAAAAAACCATTGAATTGTACACTTTAAGTCAGTGCACTGTATGGTACGTGAATTATTTCTTGATAAGTCTGTTATAAAAAATTAAAAAGCCCTGTGGTTTTATCAGAGCATAAAAAATGAACATTATTTTTCATGAAGAATTACTCTTAAGCGTTTTGGTGTTCTGGGGAAACCATCTTTCCTGGAGCACATGGCCAGGACCCATGCTGCAGGCTGGTACATGGGATCCCAGGGTCCTCCTGAGTCTTTGTCCTAAGATGGCCAAGACCCCACCACCACCTGCTCCCCAGGAGGGGCTGCTTGGTGTCCATACACCTTGGAGGGGGAAGGTGGTCCTGCAGGCCCCTATTGACCCCTTATCCCCAGGCCACCAAAGTGGAGATCATGGCTCCTAATTCTTGCCTGGGGTGAGACCAAGGCAGATCCACACTCCCCACAAGGTCCTGGCCCCACATGGCGCCAGGAGGGATAGCCTGCTCCCTCCCCGGCCTGGACTCTGCCACTGCTCTTTGGAGGCCACTCTTGGTCCTCTGTGGAACACACATACACAGGGCTTCTCCTCCAAGGTCATTTCCAAATGACATGAAGGAAAAGTAAAATCCTTCCAGATGGCTGTTTGAAAAGCAGTTTCATTATTTTCTAAACATTTCAGAAGACTCAGCTCCACTATTTTTAACATAGTTCTTTTCTTACATTTCTTTAAAACTTGTTGTCTCTTTCAGTCAGATTTCAGGAGTCTCAGCAGATGCCACCCCTGCCACCCTGCTCTAAGCCACATCAGTGCGTCCCTGGCAGATGGTTGCAGCCTCCTAACTGGTCCCCGCACTCCTGCCCTTGCCCTGCAGTGCTGTCTCTCTGTGCCTTGACACCATAGCCAGAGGGGCCCTTAAAATGAAAGGAATATCACCCTTGTACCCCCTCCACAGACCTTCCAAAGGCCACAAGGACACTGAGGGTCAGCCACTACCTTGCCACACCTCCCTCCCTCTGCTGCTGCAGAAGCTCCTGCTTGAGGCCCTGCGCTTGCTGTTCCCTCTCCCTGGAGCTCTCTTCTGCAAAAACAGCTGCTGTGCTCTCCAACTCATGTCCACCCCCGGCCTAGGGAGGCAGCCCTGCCTGCCTGTCTAAAACTAACCCCCACCCCGAACACCACACATATACCTTTCCCTCTCCCTTTCATTTTATTTGTCTCCTTAGCACTTACACCATTTAATGAAGTTCAGGTTTTACTTAATTAACTTCTGCACTGTCTCCCCGTGAGAAGGGAAGCCCCCTGAGGAGAGGGGCTGGTCTGCTTGGATTATTGCTGCATCCCCAGAACCCCAGCTTTTGCAAACCACATTTTCAGGGAAACAGTGTTCCTTACTGTGTCTTCAACCAAGGCAAGGGTTCTCAACCTAGGGTCCATAAACTTGAATGAAAAACAAAAATTTAACTTTATTTTCACTAATAGCTATAAAATTCAACATTTCCTTATGAGTATAGGCAAGAAGCCACAGTCATTTTAGCAGTATCAGATTGTTTATGGTTGTCGTGACTTGGAGATTCTGGTAATAATTAGCTCAACTGTTCCTAGATTTTGTTTAATGCATGAATAATGAAGAAGCACATATACAATTATATCTCAAATTTTATTTTTAATGTTTTGCTAACTATTCAATATAATTAATTTTTTCTGTGATTGTATGTATTTTATTTTGTGGACAATGAAAACATTGTTCTGGGGAAGGGGTATGCAGGCGTCACTAGCCTGATTCAGGGGTCCATACACATAACAGAAGCAGGACCCTGGACCAAGGCATCTGCTTCTGCACTCAAGGCACACGGCTCAATATCACACTACAGTGGCCCATTAATAAACCAGTTCTTTTATTATCTAGCATGGTTTTGCTCCACAGTGCATAGTTCTTGTGTTAGTTTACAATACACATTCATTAAAGTAATAGAACTACATAAAAAGAGCTCCAGACTTAGGCCTGATAGCCTCTATGCAGGCCAAGTGGGTCATTCAATGCCAGCTCCATCCTGAGTATTTGTGAAGACCTTGTGGTAGGCCAGGTCCTGAGCCAGAAGAAAGACAGGCATTAAACAGGTAATAATCCCCCCACTCTTTTTTTTTTTTTTTTTACTTTCTTGTAATCCAGGCTTATTTCCCAAATAAAAGTCATGAACACGTATTTGAAGATAAAGGTTAATCCTTCTTATCCCAACTCTGCCTAAACCCCTTCAGCTTGCAGGCAGATGCACTATTACCAGTGGGCTGTCAATCTTTCTGGACCTTGTTTGAAGGACATTACAAACAGACAGACATCTACATATAGTTGTAAAACCATGAGATGGGTCATACAATAACTTTTATATTATTTTCATCATCCTTCCCCCGTTAGCACTTACTCTTTAGCACTTACACCATTTAATGAAGTTCCCTGTCAGTACATGTGGATCCACCCATCCTTTTTTGTGGCTGTAGAATAATCTGTTGTTACATATGAAACCACATTTATGGAACCAGTCCCCTCTTGAAAATTTCATACTCTTTGCTATTAAAATGTGTTATAGTAACAAATAAGTAGAAAACGAAAAAATTTAAAGATACCATTAAAAAAGATACCCCCACAGGCCGGGTGTGGTGGCTCATGCCTGTAATCCCAGCACTTTGGGAGGCCGAGGCAGGCGGATCACCTGAGGTCAGGAGATTGAGACCATCCTAGCTAACACAGTGAAGCCCTGTCTCTACTAAAAATACAAAAAATTAGCCAGGCGTGGTGGCAGGCGCCTGTAGTTCCAGCTACTTGGGAGGCTGAGGCAGGAGAATGGTGTGAACCTGGGAGGCAGAGCTTGCAGTGAGCTGAGACCGCACCATTGCACTCCAGCCTGGGCGACAGAGCGAGACTCCATCTCAAAAAAAAAAAAAAAAAAAAAAAAAGATACCCCACAATGGCAGCAAAACATCAAATATCCAGAAATAAATGGAATTTATTTATTCAAAATTAGTACAGCAAAACCACAAAACATAATTGAGAAAACATTTTAACAATCTAAGTAGTTGGAGAGATATACCATGTCAATGGATTAGAAAACTCATTATTGTAAATACCTAAATTTACCCCAAATTGATCTGCAGATTAAACACAATCTTAATAAAAATGTTAGCAGGTTTAGTTTGATGAGCTGATTCTGAAATTTATAGGGACATGCAAAGGGCTAAGGATAGCAACATAATCTTCAATAAGAATAAAACTGGAAAACTTAGACCATCACCCAGCAAGGCTAATTTTAAAGCTATCCTAATTAAAACAACATATTATTGGTGCAAAGATAGCCTGAAAGTTTAGTAAAATGGGTGACAGTCCGGAAACAGATCCACGCATATGACAAAATGAGACTGGGTCAACAAATGGTGCTGAGTCAATCGGCTTTATCTCTTGAAAAAAATAAAACTAACTCCTGCCTTATACCATATAAAAAAGCAAGTCTAGATGGATTTCTAGCTGCATGTGAAAGATAAAACTACAAAGTTTTTAGAAGAAAACATGGGAGAATATCTTTGTAACCTTGAGATGGGCAAAGATACACTAAACAGAAAACAAAAAACTTTAACCATAAAATAAATGGATAGATTGGACTACATTAAAATCAAGAAATGCTGTTCTTCAAAATGATACATTAAGAAAATGAAAAGGACAAGCCACAGAGTGGGGAAAGACACTTGCAAGATATATATCTGACAAAGAATTCATATCGGAATATAAAGAACCCCTGAATATCTTTAGAAAAAAGCAGACAGTCTCACAGAAAAATGGACACAAACCTGATCAAGAAACATAAAGAAAATCATATATCCAAATAGTAAATTCACATCTTAAAGATGTTAAACTTCATTAACCATCAAGAAAATTAAAATTAAAAGATAAAGTGATACCACTGTATCTCCACCAGAATGACTAATCTGAGCAAGTCAAACAATATCATGTTCTGGCAACGATTTGGGTCCACTGGAAGTCTCATACATTGCTGGTGGGAATGGAAATTGGTAGAAGCACTTGAGAAAACTCTTTTGTAGCTTCTGCCAAAGCTGAACATTATGACTTGGCAATCTCACCACTAGGTATACAACCAACTGAAATGAGTACATATATTCACTAAAGTACATGCACAACAAAGTTAATGGCAGCAGTATTTTTAAAAGCCAACAACTGGAAATGTGGCGAACATGGTCACAGGTAGCAAAATGTCTAAATAAAATTGTGTCATATTCATACGATATGAATATTGTACAAAATAATGAGAATAAGTTTGCTATCATTATACGCATTGATTTGAAATGAATCTCACAAACATAACGTCAACCAAAAAAAGTCAGACACGAAAGAGAGTGCACTATATGATTTCCCTTTATATCAAGTTAAAAATAGGCAAAACTCATCAATGGTGTGAAAAGGCAGAGTTGAACTTACCCAAGCAGGGTGATAGGGACTAGGAGGAGGTCAGAGGGAGCCTGCTGAACTCCAGATCAGGATTCAGGTAGGTTCACCTTGTGAACTGTATGGGGCTGGATGCTTACGGTTCTTGAATGTCGCAGTACCTAGTTCCTACTTCAATAAAAAGTTTATATTTAAAAAGTGCTATAGAGAACACTCTTGCACTTGTATATTTGTGCATTAATCAGTGTTTCTTCAGGAAAGAGTCCCTGAAGTGGGGTTTTTGGCTTATTTGTTAAATGTATACTTTAAATTTGGACAGGTGCGGTCAAATGTTCTTATTCGCCAACATGTAAGAAAATCCCTATTTCACCCCACCTTCACCTGTACTAAATACATTCATTCCTTCATTTAAAAGTATTTATTGTCAAAAGGATAAATATGTCTAAGTCTGCTTATATGAGGTATCTAGAGTGGTCAAATTCATAGAGACAGAAAGTAGAATGAGGGCTGCCAGGGCTGGGGAGGGGAGGATGGAGAGTTACTGTTTAAAGGGGAAGAGTTTCAGTTTGCAAAATGAAATGAGTTCTAGAGATTCATAGAGGTGATGATTACACAATAGTGTAAATGTACTTCCATGCCTCTGACCTGGACACCTAAAATAGGATTAAAATTATAAATGGCTGGGCATGGTGGCTCATGCCTATACTCTTAGCACTTTGGGAGACTAAGGCGGGAGGATCACTTGAGCCCAGGAGTTCAAGACCAACCTGAGCAACACAGGGAGACTCTGCCTCTACAGAAAAGACAAGACGTGCTGTGCTGGGCATGGCGGCGCATGCCTGTGGGCCCAGCTACTCGGGAGGCTGAGATGGGAGGATCGCTTGAGCCCGGGAGGTTGAGGCAGCAGTGAGCTGTGATTGCAGCGCTTCACTCCAGCCTGGATGACAAAGGAAGACCTTGTCTCAAAAAAGTTGTAAATGTCATGTATCTTTTGGCAAAGTTAAATAAATGAAAAACATATTTACTGAGTGCCTCTTAGGTGCCAAGCACTGTTATGAGTGTTGGGACTTTAGCCAAGAATAAAACAGACAAACATTTACTGTTCTTGTAGGATAAACATTCTAGTGAGAATACTTGCGTCCAAATTTATGCTAATCTGATTGGTGATAATAAAATCTTACTGTTTTAATTCACATTTGCTAATTGCTAATACATTTTAGCATATTCTCACACATGTATGTAGCTTTTATATTTCTTCTGTGAACTGCCTATTGATATCATTTGCCCATTTTTTATTGGGTTGTCTTTTGCTTGTTAATTTGCAAGAGCTCTTTGTATTTGATGGTGGTGGCCTCCTTGTTTATATGTTGCAAATATCTTCTCTCTGCCAATTACTTTGCTTTGGGCTTCTCTCCCTGTGCAAAGGCCGTACCCCTCCCCAGCCATCTGTAAGTCAATCTTTTATGGCTTCTAGTTCTTTGCTTAGAATGACATTCTCCATCCTAAGATTAAAATACAAAATTATCTTACACTTTATCTGAGTACTTTGATGGTTTTCATAGTTTTAGCCTGTAGTTCTTTAATCGCTCTGTGGTTTAATTTTATGTTTTATACAAGGAGAAATTTAATTTTATTTTTTTCCAAATGGGGAACAAAGTATCCCCAAATCATATATTGAGCTGTCAGCTCATCTTTTCTACTGATTTTAAATATCACATTATTCATTTCTAAATTCTTTTCTATTTTTAAATTCTCTTCTACTGACCTTTTAGAGTACTCCTGCCTAGACTCCATCTACTGTTAATTCTTGTAGTTTAAAAAATATGTTAATTCCCAGAAGAGCAAACGTCCTCTAAGAATCTTAATAGATTCTCAGCTATTTCTGTTCATTTACTCTTCCATATAACTTTTTTTTTTGAGATGAGGGTCTTGCTTTGTTTCACAGACTGGAGTACACTGGCGTGATCATGGCTCAATGAAACTTTGAGAGCCTGGATTCAAGTGATCCTCCCACCTCAGTCTCCCGAGTAGTTGGGACAATAGGTGTGTGCCACCACCCTGGGCTCATTTTTAATTTTTTTTGTAGAGATGGAGTCTCCTCGTGTTGCCCAGGCTGGGCTCGAACTTCTGGGCTCAAGCAATCCTCCCACCTTAGCCTCCCAAAGTGTTGGAATTACAGGCATGAGCCACTGCCCTCAGCCTAATTTCAGAATCAGTTTGATGCTGTACACAGTTTTATAACATGGGGGCTGTTGATGAAATATTGAGTTGCTCCATTCAGATACATATTAAGTCTCTTCATTTATTACATAACAATTTAAAAGCAATTGCAGTAGGTGCTTTGTAGGAAACCTATTCAGTGCTTTGAGAACACAGAATTGGGAGGGCCTTCCTTGGTCTAGGCCAGCAGCAGGAATGAGGGAGTTTGAGAAACAGGAAGGCTTTCTTCCAGAAATCCTGTGCTGGTTTACTCTGGAAACTGATTAGAAATTAATGAAGCAAAGTTGGGGTAGGGGACGAGTCTTGCAAACACAGCAAGAACAGCATGTGCTAAGGTCCTGGGGCCACAGAGATGCCAACATGGCCACAAGAGCAGAGTGATGTCAGGAGGCAGGCATGGGGCGTCTCCTCTCGCAGGCCTGCAGCTGGAATTTCCTTCTGTAATTGATACAGACCTGTCACGCTCCAAGTCCTAATCCCGACCTTAACTGGGAGCAAGGAAGATACAGACTCACAGAGCCAGGGACTGTCTGAGTAATGAGGGTCCTTAGAGGTCACTTAAGTCCACCCATCCTCATGTGGATTGGGGGATTAGCAGAGCCAAGGTCACAGTGATCGTCAGTGTGGAAATTTCACTGAAGGGATCAAAAGCCAAAAGCCGGTTCTTTGAAAAGTTCAACAAAATCGATAAATCTCCAGTAAGACTGATCAGGAAAGCTGAAAAGGGAACACCGCTATAGACCTGATGAACATGGAAAGGACAGTAACAGGACATTGTGAAAATAAACATGCTAAGAAGTTTGACAACACAGAAAAAAAATGAACAAATTCTTTGTAAAACACAACTTGCCAAAAGAGACACATGATGAAATGGAAAATCCCAAGGATCCTGTGTCTGTTAAAAAGCAACACTAATGAAGACAATGTGGTACTGGTAGAAGGCTGGAGAGACAGATCACTGGAACCGAATAAGGAGTCCAGAAAAGGACTCACGTATAGAAAGTCATCTGATTTTTGACAAGGCACCAATGGAATCCAATGGAAAAAGAAAATATTTTCTATTTTTACTTATTTTTTTGAGATGGAGTCTCGCTCTGTTGCCCAGGCTGGAGTGCAGTGGCACAATCTGGGCTCACTACAAGCTCTGCCTCCCAGGTTCATGCCATTCTCCTGCCTCACCTCCCGAGTAGCTGGGACTACAGGTGCCCGCCACCATACCCGGCTAATTTTTTGTATTTTTAGTAGAGACGGGGTTTCACTGTGTTGGCCAGGATGGTGTTGATCTCCTGACCTCATGATCCACCTGCCTCAGCCTCCCAAGAGGTGAGATTTTTTCATATCTCACCATATGAAAAAATTACTTTGAGATGTATAATTGGCCGAAACAGAAAAGTTAAAACTATACAACTTCTGGAAAAAACCCACAGGAAGCTACCTCTAAAACACACAGGAAACTATCTCTATAGACTTGGGATAGGCAAAGATTTCTTAAGCAGGACATAAAAAGCGCTAACAATGAAAGAAAAAACTGATAAACTGGACTTCATAAAAACTTAAAAATTCTGCTCATCACAGGACACCATAAAGAAAGCACAAAGACACACTACGGCTGGGTGCAGTGACTCATGCCCATCATTCCAGCACTTTGGGAGGCCAAGGCAGACGAATAGCTTGAGGCCAGGAGTTTGAGACCATCCTGGTCAACGTGGAGAAAACCCATCGGTACAAAAAATACAAAAAATACCAGGGTGTGATGTTGCATGCCTGTGGTCCCAGCTACTTGGGAGGGTGAGGTGGGAGGATTGCTTGAGCCCAGAGGTCAAGGATGCAGTGAGCCAGACTGCACCACTGCACTCTAGCCTAGGCAACAGTGAGAGACCATATCCATACACATTTTTTTAAAAAATTAAAACAAAGACACGCCACAGACTAGGATAAAATGTTCACAATGCATACATCGGAAAAGGGCTTGTCAGTATGTAGAGAAGACATAGATCACAAGAAAAAACCAAGAACGCTGCAGCACCGGGCTGAGGCCCAGCAAGCAGCGTCTCATCACTAACAGGCCCCAGAATAAATTCCAGGGAGCCTTGTTGGGCTCCTCCATCCATGGAGCTTCCTACCTGGGTAATACTGCTCCTTCCATGTGCTAGACGTTTGCCTTGTTTGCTGGCTGGAAAAGAACTTGCACCTTCAGTGTTCACCTCATAGGGTGGCCTTATAGGGTGTTGCTGGTTTTCTTTCCCCCAAAGTAAACACAGCATGTAAACCCCTGTGGAAAGAAGAGGTAACCCTTCCTTCAACACAGGAGCAGGGTGGAGAGCATGGTGGGTTTTGGCCCAAACCTAAGCTGCTCACCCACTCCCTGCTAGCCCTGTGAGCCAGGGGGAGGCCCTGCCAACCAGGGGAGGCAAACACTCCTGTTCTTGCTTGGACCTAAGCCCACTGCTTGCCCTGCTGCCCACGCTTCTGGGAAAAATGGAGTGAACAATGGTGTCCACATTCTCCTGCAGCCAAGGATATTCCAAATCCCCAAGCTGGGGCCTGTGCAGGCAGCCCTGAGTGCCAGTGGACAAAATGTCCTGGGCCTTCCAGGGCCACTGGGCTCAGGCACACAATGGACACTTCCCCAGCTTTGCCCTCGAGTGGTGGCCTCATTGCCTCTGTCCAGTGCCAGTTTTTGGAAAAGCTGCTCCACCCTGACAAGCGTGGGTCCCACTGGTGCCCCAGGCGAAGCCAAGGCCCAGGCACCAGAATCTACCTTCTAACATCAAAGCAACTGCTTCTGCATGCGGCCAAGGCTGACAGGGTGTATGCACGGTGGGACTCAGGCTACAGGGTGTGGAGATGGCAGATGCCGGGGCAAGGCCGTCACAATGAGTCCTTCCTGGCCAGGTACCAGCCTGGTCCTGTCCAGTGGGGTGGGGACAGCCTGAGGGAGGTGCCTCAAGGAATCCAGTGGCCCTGGTGGCCACACTGACCCAGTCTCTCCAGCCTCTCCTGGCCATGCAGTGGGTGCGGGCAGCAGGGACTAGATTGCTCAGGGCCTGCAAGTCCATCACCCAGGGATGCCTGGGCTCTAGGCAGGGGTGCAGTAGAACCCCCACAAGGCTGGACCTTTGTAGGCTGTGCCTGGTGCACAGAGGCCTCTCGGGGACACAGGAGGATTCCAGCCCCAGGGGGCTCACAAGCTGCCAGGGAAGAGGCTGCCTCCTGCATGGCTGAGTCCTGTCCCGGCTGGCCCAGCAGGAGGGTGGGGATGCTGGCTGTGGTGGCCTTGGGGAGGCAGAGGCAGTGGCAGGCACAGGACCCCACAGTGTGGTAGTGCCTGTGGGAAAGGCTCACCCTTACCACTCAGCGTCAGGGAGTGGGCAGGAGCAGGGCTCTGAGCATAACAGAGGGGTGCCTACCCCAGAGGGGAGGGGGTGCTGGCTTCCTGGGAGATGCAGGGTGGACATAACCATCATTCAACGCAGGGTGAGCCGGCAGCAACGCTCAGGCCTCTTGCATCAATGTGGGTGAGGGGGGAAGCTTCAAAGATGTGTTGGTCAGCCCTGCCTCCAGGGACCCCTCCATGTGGCAGGAAGATGTCTGGGGGTGCAGCGAGCCACGTGTTAGAGGGCTGCCCAGGGCCTCGGAAAGGAGAAAGACCTGCCAGAACCGCCCTCTGCCCTGGGTCCCTCGGGCAACCAGGTGTTCAGTCCCTGCAGCCCCTCCTGCCTGGCTCCTCCAAGTGACTGGCCCCAGGTCCATCCCTTCTGAAGAGCCAGGACAGCTGCCTCATGGACCACAGAGGACTCAGGACCGGGTCAGAGTCCAGTCGCCCTCAGAAGAGCAGAGAGACCTTAGGGAATGCTGACTTGGAGACCTCTCATCTAAGATGAGGACATCACCGCCCACCCTGGAGGGCTGCTGCCAAGAGCAAGGAGAGGCTTGTAAACTATAAAGTGCCGTGCTCGTGGGAGGTGCTGGAGGGCCCTGAGCTACCTCTCTGGGCCCACTGGGCGGCTTTAGATGATCTGCTACGGAGGTCTGATCCATGCGGGGAAACTAAGAGACACAGAAGCAAAGAAATTTAATGAAGCGTTTGTGTGAGTTTCAGAGGAATTTCGATTCCAGAGGCAGTTTTTATGGGCAGCTAAAGCGTCTCCTTGACAAAAATAAGTTTCTAACGAGGAAGTTATGGAGCAACTGATGAAGCTCAGGTACTGTAAATCATTGGCAATGGCCGGCCTCCCGCCAGGGTTGCTGGAGGAACTCAAAGACGAGGAGACAGAGATAAGGAATAAAAATAGAAAATAGATCTCGAAAACACAAATAGTTCTCAAAAACACTGGAAAGCTGCTGATAAGATTTTTCTTCTTTATAAAAGCTCAGGGATAGTCCGAGCATTAGAGGCCACTGAATGGTACCTTTAGGAATAGCGGAGATGGGAGGGAAACCTGGTTAATGAGAGACAGGCACCCCTGCTGTGGCTCCAGGGCTGGCAGGTTGAGGACGAGGCAGATCACAGAGATAAAAGGGGAGGCATGAACCCTAGGAGGAATGCTGATTTCGTTGTTTAAGGCTGAGAAATAAGAAAGTAGCAGCTAAAGGCCAGCCCCTAATCAGAACTCTTTGTCTGGCAGAAGTTCATGCATTAGACTCATCAGGGTGGGGACGGGAGCTAGGCTGTTGGGAGGGCCATGGTGGGAAGTAGAGGCTTTGACGATAAATACGAACTGTCACTCTGACATCCAGACCTGTGGCTGCGACTTCCCCAGCCTTTGCCAGAAGAGGCGGTCTTAGGCTGTTAGGGCTCCTGTCACAAACTCCCATGGACTGAGTAGCTTGGAAACAACAGACTTGTATTTCTCACAGTCCCTAAGGTCGGGAAGTTCAAGATCGAGGCACCAGCAGATCTGCTGTCTGCCCTCTGCCTAAGTCGCAGATGGCACGTTCCTGCTGTGCCCTCCCAGGGTGGGAGGGCCAAGGCAGCTCTCTGAGGCCTTTCATAATAAGGGCACCCATCTCCTTCATGAGGGCTCCACCCTCACGACCTAACCACCTCCTAAAAGGGCCCACCTCTTAACAACATCACTTTAGGGGTTAGGGTTTCAACATATGAATTTGGGGCTGGTGTGGGGGACACAGACATTCAGACCATAGCAGAGGTTTTGGGGGTCTGCTTTAAAGAACAGAGAAGGCTCAGCTGAAAACAAACCATTGATTTGCACAATGTGGATATGCTACACTGTCCAAAAGTAATTTGCCTTCTCTGTAGATTGAGGTAAACTTCAGAAATAGCCCATTGGGTCTGGAAGGGCACTGGGCTAGACCATTAGGTTTTGTACCAGGCTCTGAAGCTCCCTTTGGAACTGGTCCCTTGCTACCCTGGCAACCCAGTGGCTTCAAATAACAGTTGGGGATTCAATGAGGCATCTCTGGTTTGAGCAGGAGGCCTGCAGAGTGTGGGCAGCAGCGAATCGTCACTGGGAGAAGGCTTTTGCTATTACAATTTCGCACAGTCTGAGACCCTGGTTTGTTGCTTTCTTTTAGCCAAACAAACTTGAATCAATCACTTGCCTGCAAACACAGGAGCTTCCACGCTGTGCTCAGAAATGACCTCGGTGTGATGGTTTCTTCCAAGACCTGCAGAACACACAGCAAGACGAAGCCAGTGGGAAAACGAATCCGCGTTAAATGAGAAGCACCTCGCACCATTTTAACACATAACTCTGTTTTGCAAACAATCTTGGTTTTTCACCATAATTCAATGGACAGTTGGAGTAACTAGAAACAGTTTTCGGGGGAAGGGCTTTTCAACATGAGACTGAAGAAATCAGTCAACAGGTCTCCTTCCTGTGGATGCTACTGGCAGGTAACCAAAGTTGACTGGTTAGACAACAGATAATGAAACTTGTAGCCACAGAGGACAAGAAAAATTAATTGCGTTTCATGGAATTGTACCACAAGTTGCCAAACTGAAGACACACATTATGGTTCGGGTTTCCTTCCGCATTTAGTCAGTGAAGTGGTGTCACCTTCTCAAACAGGGAGCCCGGGAAATGGCCACAGGTTCTCTTTGTGATGTTGGCCGTCTTCCTCCACCAGCGCTAAGTGGTCTGTGCATCGGGAGGGAGAAGTGGCTCCTTTTTACCCTTAATGGATTTACCCAGACCATTCTCTTCATTCTCCCAAAACCCAAGCCTTAATTATCTCGGTGCCTGGGGACTCGGTATAGAGCTGTAACATCACACCACAGAGTTTGGCTTTAGGAAAATCAGTTTCTTCCTATGAAGGCATCACTTCTTGGGACGGACAATGGCAGCACTTCCAGCTCTGCCCCACACTGTCTTGGGGACAAAGGGGAAGGAGCACCAGCGGGGAACCCTCCAGCCTTGGCAGGGGCGTGCACCCATCACCCAGTGTGGAGAGGCCTCGATGGGGCAGGGAGCACCGCCCAAAGTGGAGGATCTCCCTTGCAGGGAGTGAGGGGATGATGGGCTTTGCATCATTTTGGGTTTACTCTGCCCAGAAAGCTCTAGGGGCACTCAAGGACTCATGCTTAGGCAGAAGTCGATCCTGTGTTTGCTGTGATGGAGAGGAGATCCTCACCATTGCTTTTTCTCCTAGAACTTTTCTAATCAGAATGAATCTCGCTGTCAGGAGGCCAGAGGCCATCAGAAGTGAGCTATGGGCAAGGCGATTTCCTGGACATGCAGACAGGGGAGCTCGGTGCTCTCAGACATTTTTTTTTTTTTTCGGTGTAACAAGAATCAATATTTAAGATTATGCAATGTCCGTACCAGCCTGAAGTAGCTGCCAACCCAAGGACAAGGGTTAGATAATTTACAATGCAAGGAATCCATTCTTTTGAGAGGGGGAAGGGAAAAAAATCAAGATTTAAGCTTCTTATCCTGGGCTGAACTTTTCTCCTCCATTCTTAATGGCACTGGGCGTAAATAAACCATCCATTCTGTTTTGTATGAATGGTCTGTACTTTGCACAGATTCTGTGGAATCGACAGGCCAGTTGTAGATCCTTGACCGCAGGTCTGAGCTATGACTGCCTGGGAAACAGCACTTATTTACATTTTTTTCAACATACAGTACTGTCATTTAGCCTGATCAAAATCTACCCTGATCTTCTTTTACCCCAACAATCAGCAGAGAGAGCCTTTTTATTGTCGGCAACTAATGGTTCTTCTATCCCATATTTTTAATGTGAAAATTAAATATTTATAAATGCCTCGTCAATAGCATCCCATAACCAGGTCCTCCCGAAGCCACAGACCGGGGCCCGTGCTCACTCACACGAAGTCAGAGGTCACAGGTCAAGTGAGCAGCTCGCAGCGGCTGTGGGGTGCATCTGCTGTCACCAGGATCTGGACAATCATTTATGGGGCAGGGCTTATTTGTGAAAAAGCCCACATCATGGCCAGGAGAAGTTTCCTTTGTCTCCACAAAGCCCCTTCGGGTGAGGTGTTTACTGGAATCACAGGCTCCTGCTCCCTGCCGGGGACCTTCCTAACACTGTCCACTTTGAGGTGCCTCCAAGAGGAAGCTCTCTGCATTCCCAACCCTCAGAAGAACTTTGGTGCGACACTTTCCAGGCCCTAGGGGACAAGTGCCATGGGGATGGGGAGAAGGGACTGGGATGTCTAGGGCGCCTGTTCCCCCCGCTGAGGATGGGGCTTGGTTGGAAGCCAGCGGTGGATTTTAAACAGAAAGCATGCACCCTCTGTGCTCCTGGAGACCCGTGAGGGCATCGGCCTCAGGGGGTGGGACTGCAGATGGCCAGTGCCGGGAGGAGGGGGCAGGGTCCAGAAGGGAGACCCCGGCATGGACCAGGGCAGTGGCAGAGCAGAGTGAGAGGAGGCTCTGGTGGGGGTTGAGGGTTTAGTTGACAGACAGAGGCAGTAGAAAGGGGTTTAGCCACCCCAGGAGAGATGGAGGAGAAGCCCAGGCCAGCTGCTGGAGCACAGCAGCTCTTCCATGTGCACTGTTCCGCACACCTTCGAAGGGCAGCACCACTATCCAGGTGAGTGAGCCTTCTTAGCCTGGAAACAGACAGTCCCATGAGAGAACCCTGGGAAGCAACCTCTCAGGGCCTGGCTTGGGGAAGTGGTGAGCCGGGAGCCACCTGGCAATTCTGGGCAAGTCACACACTCGCTCTGGGGCTCGGTATCCCCTCCTGAAAGATGTAGGCAGTGAGACTTGCCTATTTTCCTCAGAGGGCTCTTCGCAATATGAAGTGGGATGGTGGGGTCCCAGGGGCTGGAGGACGAAGGGGGGCGATGATCGATAAGGCCTGGGTGCGCCCCACTGCTGGACACGAAGGGCTCTGGGGAAAGAACGCCGGCGGGGTCTGCGCACCAAACATAACCAAACCCTATTAAAAACATGGGGGGAACTTTCTGAAGACTTGAAGGAAAGAGAGCAAGGACAGAAATCTCCTGTCTCACCCTCCCACCCTGCATGCCCTCCCCTGCTGGGGCAAAGGACAGAGGGAAAAGGAAGCCCGTCTGCTTTCCCGGCCGTGCTGCCCACAAGGAACTGGAGCTGCTGGCAGGCTGCGCATCTCCCTGACTGTGGCCCCATCCAACCCCTGACTCCAGAAAATAGAGCCAGGGTGACACAGGAGGCGACCCAGCCAGGAGGAGTGAGCCCTGCCTGGCTCAGTCCCTGCTGCTCCGTGGGGCCCAGAGGCGCCTGTTCCTCCCAGCGGGGAGGCTGCCATCTGCTCTGCCCATCTCTTGGGATGACTGTGAGTTTCCATCAAGTGAACAACGTCCACACAGGCACGAGCTTCGGAGACCGTCAAGTGCTGTCCACGTATAACGACTCCTCTGGTTTCCACGCATGAATTCACGGACGCTTCTTCAAGCTCCTGGGGTCGGGGGACCACCCTCCTTCCGCAAAACAAGTCAGGAAACACCCAGAGTCAGACTGGCACAAACATCAAATACCAAAACCAGCTCTGTCATTGCAGAAATACCAAAACCAGCTCTGTCATTGCAGAAATACCAAAACCAGCTCTGCCATTGCAGAAATACCCAAAACCAGCTCTGTCATTGCAGGGCATGCTTGTGATCCCTCCCTCCCCTGCTTCTCCCCACCCCCATCCCCTTACCCCACCAGACTGCAAACTCCTAGAAGGCAGGGCTGGTTTCTGGGGCCTCCTACTTGGGAACCCCATCGGAGAGGGAAGGAAATGAATATGCAACCCTGGACTGTAAATCTCAATGTCTGGAAGGCACTCTTCCAAGACAGGAAAGCGAGACGGCTAAAGCACCCTGGTTAATAGTGATGCATTGATAAAGTGATATTGATCATTATTGAGACTGGTCGGCCATCCACGGGGAAACACAAAACCAGCGGGCAGCCTGGGCGAGCATGCACCTCTGTGGGCCGACCCGAGGGACGGCCGGCCCTCGTAACTGCCGCGATGATGATGAACATGTATTGATTTCTTTAGTGCCTCTCCTCAGCCCCAGAGCACTTCATGCACTTATTGGAAAGTGCCTGAAACCAAATTGAAGACAGGCCCAACGAGGAGTATCAATCCAAACGTTAAGGGCATCGGAGGGCTCCGGAGCCGATGAGGAGAGACCACAGGTCTTCAGCTGCCCCGGTTCCAAACACTTAAGGAAGTACTGTGCCCCACTCTGTTCAATAGCGGCCTCCGCCTTGCCAGGAAAACAAAAAAGAGGAGGTTAGTGTCTACACACGGCTTCCAGGGAAGGAGCTCGAACAGTCTGCAGATCCGCAGACATCCCTGCACGCTGTGTTCCTCACTCAGTGCACACACTGTGGGCTGCTTCCCCTCTCCTGTCTTGAGTCTTGGGCCATCTCTGCAGCCGCCCGCCCAGGCCAAGGCTCTGAGTCCCCTGTGGAGGGGCTGCCCTGTGGCATGGCCACCTGAAACTCCACAGGCCTCGGGGACCCATGGGGTAGCTTGCCAGGGATCAATGCAGGATGTCTGGACTCCAGAAAACATAACCATTTAGTAAAGCTAAAACCATTGAGTCTTATTTGGGAAGAATTTCAAGCTTATAGGAACACTGCAAGAATAACAATAGTATTGTGAACACACATCAACCCTGCACCCAGATTTGTTACTGATACCGTTAATGGTGTCATCATGGACTTCTCCACCTACATCTGTGTATTTTCTGAGCCACTGTGGGGGGAGATGAACACACTGTGGCTTTTCATCCCCATACACTTTCTGAGAGAAAAGCAATAGGGACGCAGCCTCAGTGCGGTCACCAGCTCCTGACGTGTAATGCGGACAGCACTCTTATCACTCACGGTCCTATTTTGTCAATTAACCTAGTAATCTCCTTTCTAACATTTTTTTTTTCTTCTAGTCCAGGATTCAGTCCATTGCAGTTAATTGCTGTGCCTCTTTAGTCTTCTTTTATCTGGAACATCCTCACAACATTTTGTCCTGTCTGATATCGACAGTTTTGAAGAAACAGCCAAGCTTTTGTTGCAGCTTGGACACTGTGGGGCTGCGCTGCAGGAACCTGCCTCCGCCTCCCATGGACACGGGGACCAGCCCCAGCCCCAGCCCTAGCCCTCCAGCCACAGCCACGCCATGTCCCTAACCAGTGGGCTGTAGGGGTGAGCCTCTGGCTGCATGTTTGCAGGTGCCCCACAGTGGGCCTGGTGGACAGAGGCTGCATGTCTCTCTGGAGTGGGCTCTTTCTGGCCATGACTGTGGCTCACACACTCGTGATGTAGGCAGCCCCTGCTCTGGGCGAGTAGGGTCTGTGGGGCCCAGCAACCACTAAAGCTCACAACAGAGCTCACCCACAGCTGGGGGGACAAACTCCTGCCTCAGCAGTGCCGCCAGAATCTGAGTGGGGGCAAGGGTGCTGGGCACTGGGTCAACCTGGCGAAGACTGACATTCCGAGTGAGGTTAAAGGCGATTTGAATAAAGAGGAGCTGAGGGGATGAAAGAACCATCAGAAAACCCGTGTGTCTCATTCCGCTTTGGAGTGGGGTCTCCTGCTGAGCCCTGGGTGCTGCATGGGCCAGGCGGGCTCCAGGGAAGCCCAGGCAAATGCTGCCTCTTCGCCTCTCTCCCACCTTTGGAAACACCCCGGGCCCTGTGCTGGCAAGGTGCCCGCCTGAGGAGAGCAGGACCAGAAGCCCCGGGAACACACTGAGCCAGTGGGTACTGCAGGAGCGCCAGGCTGGGGTGTGGGCCACCCTAGAGACAGACACAGAGCCCGGAGACGGTGGCCTCCCCCTCTGGTTCCATGAGCCCAGGTCATCTGTGGGCTGCATTGCAGCCAGGCAGATGGCCTTGAGGCCTCGGGGGCCTGGGACACTCCAAATGGCCTCCCTCCTCAGGCTCCGCAGCCCACTCTAGGACAGATCCTTTGAAAGACTGCTATGATTAGGTTCTCAAGAGTTCCCTTAAGAAGAGGGAAGGGAGAAAGCGGGAGGAGAAAGGGAGCCAGGTGCTTGGAAATGGGAGAGAGGGAGGTCAGCAGTGGGAGCAGGACAGCGGAGGCAGTGGCGGTGGGACACCCTTATGAGATGCCTGCTGACCCCCAGGAACCCTAGTCCAGGGCAGCTGCTCTGTGCAAGACAAGCACATGCCTTGCTCCTCAAAATGACCGTACCCTGCGGTGGCACCATGGCACAAAATCCCAGGGAAAAGGTTTTGGCAGTTCCCTTGGAGAATTATATATTAGAATTTTATACCACTCTAAGCCTTGTACAGGTTAGAGAGCATCTTTGAGAAGTGATGTCCCTTGTTGGAACACTCTGTGTCTCATGGAATCAGAGAAGGTGAAGCCGTGGCTACAAAGAATAGGGACACCCAGGTTCAACCAGGACCTAGAAAGAGGCATGAAATTAATCAACTCCTGGTGTGGCAGATGGCCTCTCAAGTTCATCTCGAAAAGTCTTCTCACACTCCCTGTGCAGGTGACTTTGCTGTAACTGTCATGGAGACTGCATCCCCTTCCCTTCGAGATGTCTGCCCTGTGGCTTGCTTTGACCAATGGTAGGTACTGGCAGAAGTGATGCTGAGTGAGCTCGGGGGTCCAGCTCCAGCCAACACACCTCTGTCTCCACCCTCTCGATGCACAGCCCTAAGGCCAGAACATGAGGAAGACTCCTGGGGGATGGAAACCAACCATACAGGAGGGAACTGGGGGGTCCCCATTGACAGCAAGCAGCACCTGGTCAGGTGAGCCAGGCCATCCCAGACCCTCCCACCCAGCAAACCCTCGAGCTGAAGGCACCACGTGAGTAAGGAACTGCCCAGCCAACCACAGAACTGGGAGACAGAGCAAGGCATCACCGCTGAAGCACCGTGATGGTCTGTTACGTGGTGACACATCACTGAAATGGAAATCGGGTGCTGCTCTAACACGAACCTGAACTTTGGCCTGGTTTTCGAAGTGGGCATCAGGTAGAGGCTGGAACGGTGCTGAGGAGGCGCTGGGAGAGCCGTGACGAGGGAACGGTGGGAGGCTGGAGAAGAGCAACCTGAATGAAGCAGGGACAGAGCCACCAGCGGGACCATTGCCAGTGGTAACCTGGAAAATAGAAAATGTACCCAAATAATTCGTAAATATGGATGAAAACATTTCTACGTAGTGTTTAAAGTGCCAATTAGGAAAAGATACAGGAAGAAACAGACGGGCTAAAATCCAAACCAAAACAAACCAAAAAATCCATTTAGTTAGTAAGCAGAATTTAGAGGGAACAGAAAAGCGTCAGGACTGGAAAAATAAAAGTATTTCTCATTTTCTGTTTCAACAGTTAGCAAAATATCCCTAATGGAAGAAATGGCCTCAGAGAAAGGACTGATTTGAGGGTCTGCTCATTGGATCTTTTGTTGAGGCCTCAGAAAGACTGAAGGGACCCTCTCAACAAGGGGAGAGGGGCTTCCTAAGAAGCCATGGAGTCTCACAGAAGCCTGACATATACAAAGTGAAGAGGGGTCTGTATTGAAAAGAATTATGGTTGTTTCTCCTTTTTTTCTTGGGGGGAGGCGGATGCATAGAGAAGCCTCAAGCTCCAATAAGATTCATAGGAGACTCATAAAATTTTTGTGAGAAATGTATTAATAAGAGCACCACCAGCTTTCACTAAAAGGGGCTGATATCATTCAAAATTAAAAGACACTTCTGAGCCTCCAGCTTCCTATGGGCTGGAAACAGGAAAAGTTGCTCATCTTTAAACATGGGCCATTTGTGATGGAAAAGAAAAGATCCTTGGAGAATAGAACAAGAGAACAATGGAGAGAAAAAAAGACAAGGAAACCGCTCCTTAAAGCAGAACTGTGCCTTGATCAAGGAATATCTTCTTTCTCTAGAGTAGGGGGATCTGACTACCTGGGCCCTTCTGAAGCTTAGGATTGGTAAGAACCAGTGACCTCCACTGTGCCTCATGTTCCTCCCCTTTCAGATGGGGGTGACTGTTGTGGTCATCCTGGCCCTGTTGTGGGGTAACATGGCTTTTTAGTTCACAGATTTCTGGATCAAGAAGAATCACACCAGAAGAGCCATGTGTACATGTCCAGATGGACCTGCCACATCCAATGAAACTCTGCCACATCTCCCATACATTTCTCAACTCTATTACATGAGGGCTGGCCTTGTGACTTTGCCTTGGTAAGTAACAGAATGTGGCAGAAGTGATGCTGTGTGTGTTCAGAGCCTGGGCCTCAGCTGGCCTTGGGACTCCTGCCTTTGCCCTTTTGGATTATTTCTTGAGACTGCCATGTAAGAAAGAACATCTAACCCACAGGAGGACGACAGGCTACAAGAGGCAGTGAAAAGGGCTAAACCTGTGAGTAGGACCAACCTGGACAGTCCAGCCCTACCTATGGACCCTCCTGCAGAGTGGGGCCCACCCTTGTCGGTGAACCCAGATGGAACCAGTAGAAGAGATGCTCAGTTCACCTATGGAAATGTGAGAAATAACAAATTATTGTTGTCTGAAGTGATTACATTTTGGGGTAGTTGGTTACGTAGTAATAGAAAACCATAATATCTACCCAGCACTTTGGGAGGCTGAGGCAGGCGGATCACCTGAGGTCAGGAGTTCAAGACCAGCCTGGCCAATATGGTGAAACCCTGTCTCTACTAAAAATACAAGAATTAGCTGGGTGTGGTGGTGCGTGCCTGTAATCCCAGCTACTTGGGAGACGGTGGCAGGAGAATCACTTGAACCTGGTAGGTGGGAGCTGCAGCCTGGGTGACAGAGCAAAACACCATCTCAAAAAAAGAAAAAAAAAAAAAAAAAAAAAAAAAAAAAAAAAAA
>NW_016806237.1:18697-40363 GCF_001698545.2 Rhinopithecus bieti | reverse complement strand
AAAAAAAAAAAAAAAAAAAAAAAAAAAAAAAAAGAAAAGTATAACATCTAGCGTGACTGATCCAGACCCAAACAAACAAATAAAAAGAAAGGAAACATGAAATACTAATATCAGAATTTTTGTTTTCTAAAAAAGGAGACATTTACATCATGATATTAGGGGTGAGTAAATGGATATTGTGAACCTCATTATGCCACAAATTCAGTAACATAGAGGAAATGGATAAACTCCTGGAAATACAAAACTTTATAATAGACACAGTATAAATAGAAAATGTAAACAGCTCCATATCTGTTGTTTAAATTGCATCTGTGATTAAAGATCTCCCCAAAAGAAAACTCCAGGCTCCAAACGCTTCACTGGTAAATTCTGCCAAATATTTGAGAAATAAGTAAGACCAATTTTACACAGATCCTTTCAGAAAAGAGAGGAAGAGGTGACAATTCCCAACATATTTTATGAGTCCAGCATAAACCCAACATCAAACCTGGAGAATAATGAAAGAGCAAAAAAAATTATAGGCCAATATCATTCGTGAACAGAAACAAAAACCTTTCACAAATCAAGTCCGTAATGTGTAAGAAATAGAATACAGTCATGACCAAATGCATTTACTCCAGGAACTCAAGATTGTTTTAACATTTGAAAATCAATTGTAAGTCACATCAGCACAGTACAAAGAAAAATTATACAATCATCTCAAGAGACAAAGAAAGAGCATTCAACTCATTCATGGTGAAATTCAACTCACTCATTTTGAAAACTCATTCATTTTGAAAATTCTCAGCAGATGAAGACTGGTAGAGAACTTCCTCAATGAACCAAAGGGCATCTATGAAAAACCTACAGCTAACATCATGCTTAATGGCAAGAGCCTGGATGATTTTCCCATAAGATGGGGAACATGGCAAGAATGTCCATTCTTTCCACTTCTACTCAACATTGACTGGAGATGGGAACCAGTGAAATAAGGCAAGAAAAAAAAGAAAGAAAGAAAGAAAGAAAGACACAAAGATGGGAGAGGAAAAGTAAAACTATTACTTTTCACAAATGACATGATTAGATATGATAAAAATCCTAAGTAATCTAAAACTATTACGACTAGTTAGTAATTTTTTTAAGTTTGTGAGCTTCATGGGCATAATTAAAAATTAATTGAGTCAATTGTGAAAGAACAGGAAAATCTGGGAAATGATCATGGATTGGAGGAGACTAAGGAGCTATGATGGCTAAATGCAATATGGTATCTTGGAACGGATCCTGGAACAGAAAACCAACGTTTGTGGAGAAACTGGTGCACTCCTAATAAAGTCTATAGTTCAGTTACCAGTGCTGAATTGTTGTAAGTTCTTAGTTTTGACAATTCTACTATGGTTACATAAGAGGCTGATGTTATGGGGGTCAAGCTGGGTCAAGGCGTATGGGAACCCGCTGTAATGTCTTTGCAATTCCTTTTTTACATCTAAAATAATGTCAGAATAAAAAGTTTAAAAACACAAAAGACAGGGGAGGCTTCTTGACTATGATAGAAGCAGGGTGATTCTGGAGGCAGCTGTGTGGTAACCGCCCTACCTCCAGGCCAGCTCTGCTGTCCACATCTGGAAGTTGTTCCTGAGAGCTCAGCCTTTTAAACTTCCTTCCAAACATCCTAAAGCTACTTAATACCCTATAATCAATCCCTTGCTGCTTAAAAAAGTCTCTACTAAGAAAATGAAAAGCCATGGATTAGGAGAAAATATTCCTAACACGTAGAACTGACAGAGGGCTTGTTTCTTGAATATACAGAACTCCTACAACTCAATAAGGAGGTCACAGTATGAAAATGAGCAAGGTGGGGGCCGGGCACAGTGGCACACACTTGTAATCCCAGCACTTCAGGAGGCTGAGGTGGGTGGATTGCTTGAGCTCAGGAGTTCCAGACCAGCCTGGACAACATGAAAACCCCGTCTCTATGGAAAAAAAAAAAAAAAAAAGAAAGAAAGAAAGAAAGAAAGAAAAATGAGCAAGGGAGCAAACAACCACGTCACCAAGATGTGCGAAAACTAGGAAGTGCTCCACGCCATCAGTCTCCAGGAAATGTACAATAAAACCACCGCGAGACTGCCCTTCACACCCATCAGGGCTGAAATAAAAAGGAATGGCAACCCTGAATGCCATTAAGGATGATGGGCAACATACCTGGCTGGTGGGTGTGTAAAGTGGTGCAGCTGCTTTGGAAACCCAATAGTATCTCTAAGGGTGGATGTACAGCTGCCCAGCCATCGCCTGCCATGTATGCATCTGGGAGACAAAATGCCTATCCACAAAGAGGCCTGAGAAAGAATGTCTACAGCAACTTGATTTATAAAAACAAAGAACTGGAAACTACTCCACATCCATCAACAAAAGAATGAATGAAGGCACTGTGGCATGCTCTTATAATGGAATATTAATCAGCCATCAAAAGAGTACGGACTTTTGAAACAGACAAGGCTGAATCTCAAAGCATTCTGTTGGACGAGGGAACCTGACTCAGGACAGCATACAGTGGGGTTCCAGTTACCTGCAGTTCAAACATGGCACCACCTGTCTCCAGCACTTTTTTATCTTCCTGATCTGAAATGCAGTCCTCATTACACCCTAGCTTCCTGCTTCCTTCTCCAGCAGCCCCTGGCAACCACTGTTCTACTGTGTGTCTCCATGAATCTGGCAATCCTATGTGTCTCATGTAAGGACAACCACACATTCTGTGTTCTTTTCTGTCTGGCTGATACCACTGAGCCTAGAGTCTTCAAGGTTCATCCGTGTTATAGCATGTGCGTGTACATTTCCTTCGTCTGTAAGGGTGAATATTCCATTGTGTGGATGTGCCACACTTTATCTATTCATCTCTCCAAGGACATTTCGTGTTGTCTCCTCCTCTTAGCTGTAGTGAATGAGGCTGCAATGAACATGGGTGTGCAAATACCTGTTTGAGAAAAGGTCTGTACCTTGACTGGGGTGTTGGTTACACGGGGGTATACACCTTCAAACTCATGAAATGCGACATAGAAAACCTGCATGTCCTGTGAACACCCCCATTTCTCTCATGCCCACCAGGGCAGGCTTCGGGGTCATCTTCCATTCCTCTGTGTCACCTCCCCCTACCCCTGCTGGCCCTGCCCTTGGGGACCTGGGAGGACAGCCCCCTTCTGCCTGCCCTCCAGCCTTGGGGCAGATCTTGGTTGGGGGTCTCCTGACCCCTGCTTGAGCTGTTACTCAATTCAGCTCCATACCCAGCTTGGCCCGGGAGACATGTTCCCTGTGGGAATGGGCAAGACTTCCAAGGAGACCCTGGGTGGTGCCCCTGTGCACTCCTAGATCCTGACTCTGGCTGAACCCCTAGAAGCTGCCTATCTGGCCCATCCTCCCACTGCCCCACCTGGAGTGGTCCAGGGGCAGGACCAGGCCCCTGTGCCTTTGGGGAAGTGTCCCGTGTTCCCCTCAGCTTTCAGGGGCTCCTCGTGGAGAGCATCAAGCTTTCCCAGCATGCTCGGGTGGCTGCATATTTATAAAAACAAATCAACAATAGAGCCGAAACAGGCTTAAGGATCTCTCACTTTTCTGGAGGAAAGTTCAGTATTGCATTAATAAAGAGAAACAGTAGGAATCGTGGCAAAAATAATAAAAAAAGCAGCTCTGTTGGAGAGGAAGAGCTGAAGCCAGCAGCTCTCTAGGGAATCTATGCCTAGTCTTGAGCTAATTCGTTTCTGAAATAAGTTTGATCTGCCTTAAACATAATTAAAACAGCTTATAGTTTCTGCAAAGATGATGCAGTGTTCGAAGTTCTGAAGCCGAACTAACTGGCGTCGCCTGTCTGCTTGGGCATCAGTCTCAGCGGTGTGCTGCGTCTCACCCACGTGAGTATGAACCGAATTTTCTCTGTCTTGGTTATTCCACATGCTGGAGACCACACAAGCCCAGCGTGCTGGTATCAGCTGTGGGCAAACCTGCTTCCTGGCTGGGCTGCAGGTCCCAGCCCCAGGGATTCCATCCAGTTGGCTTGTCTGCCCCCGAGCTGCTGAGGCAGGGGAAGAGAAGCACACCCTGGACATATATATACATATATATATACGTGTGTGTATACACATATACACACGTATATATATGTATATATATGTCCAGTCTGCAGTTGGAGCCGCCTAAAGGCCCGAGTACCACATACCCAGGCAACTCCACACCCAGGTGGGTCACGGAGATCGGTGCCACTCAGGGCAGTTTCTGCTCCCATGGGGCTTGACAGGTGGTTTCTAAAGAGGCACGATCTGTGAGGCCCACTTTGCTGCCTGGCATTCGGCAGCCATCCTCAGAGAACCCCTGCAGCCCACGTCCTCGTCTGGGTCTCTCTGCTTGAGGTTAGGGGGTCAGAGCTGCTTCCTATCCCAGGTTTCATCAGGGGGCCTCTCACATGCCCACAAACACAGGCTGGCCTTGGATGGCAGCAGCTGGCCTGTCCAAATGTCTTTTAAGCACTCTAATTTTCCTGGTGGTTCTTCACGGTTCCTTTTTCTCCTCCATAAACTGATATTTAAGAGGGGTTATTTGATCTACAAAGCACACAATGCATCACTAGTTAATTCATTAATGATATCAAAATGACATATTTGGATAATAGATATACTAGCATTTTGTAAATGTTAAGACTTTTACATAAAATAGTATTGCCAATAATATAAAAAATTATTATTGCTATAATGCCACATTGTCAGGATACCTTTGCCCTACTGAATTGTACCAATATTAGGGTTCAATTTTGGAAATAGCATTGTATATGCAAACATTCCAAAGGAAGGCCTTTTTAGTTAAAAATAAAAGTAAAAATGGTTCAATCTAATGCTAGATGTGTCATTACTGTAAACCCAGAGAACCTTTCTTGAGGTTACAAAAAAGACCATATGGTGCCCATTTTAAATTCACCAACTACATAAAAGAGGGAGGATACGAAACTGAAGTCAGAAACCTGCTGAGCAGAGGCTGGGCCTAGAGCAGCCGTGGCGCTGCAGGCGGCTCTGGGGGGCATTCTCCACCAAGTCCGCTGCATCATGCAGGGCGGTGGGGGCTCCTCAAGGCTGACCACGTCCATACCCCTCGCAGGCAGTGACTGACAATGCAAGGGGGGAAAATGTGTGGCATACCACGTGGGGACAGCAATGAGTCTCAAACTTGATATGTTTACAGCTGCTGTCGTTAATAGCATCCCTGCAATGGTGTTCAACGCAGCCAACATTTCTCCCATTTTTCTTGTCCATCATCTATTTTTGGGACGGGGAACTGAAAGATATACTTTCTTTAGAGTTGATTTTATTTTTTCAGCATCATCTTCTGTCCTTGGACTTTTTTGCTTCAAATTACCTGGAAGCCCCTGGAAGCTCTCTGGTGTTCATGGAATTTGCTCACATCTTACTTGCCTTCTGGAGCTGGTGACCATTGGAGACACCTGCAACACTAGTGTTTGCCACGCCCTTTAATAAAGACTGGGAAGACGTCAAGTAACAACAGATATAAAGGAGCAGCACGTCTATCCCCAAGTCATTTCCCCACACCATCTCAGTTCAGAGATTCCTTACAAAGGAAACGGACTCAATGCTGCCCTTCACCAACCAACAGACACCCCAAGGACAAAAGCCCAAAGACACTGACCACACAGGAAATTGACTTTGAAAATGAAATACTTTTGGCAAAATACATTATTTCAAGTTTTTAACTTAAAGTGAGATCTGATTAAAATTTTTTATGTTGCATTATTTCCTTTTTTATGTGCTAAATTAAAAACCAGCGTTTTACCATGGAGGATTGCCAGCATATAGAAAGTAAACAGAATACTATAATGAGCCTCAGACACTTATAATCTGGCTTCCACACCACCACCATTTTGCCAACCCTGCTTCATTTATGCTTCCTGCCTCCATTACTACTTCTTTCAAAGTGAAGTTTAATGCTTTGAAATGCACAAATCTTAATTGTATATGTTTGACAAATGATACATTCATTTAACCTACATACCCGTCGAGCATCAATTTTCCATCACCCCAGGAAGTTCCTTCACGATTCTTCCTAGTTCAGTCCACCTCACTCCACCCTGGGTGACTAACCTTCTGAATTTTGTTTCCTCATGGATCAGTTACGCATCTTCCAGAACATCACATAAATGACATGCGATGAAGTGAAAAGTGTTTGTACCTTTGTGTTTAGCTTCTTTCACTCAGCATAACGCCTATGAAATGCATCTGCATTGTTGCACATATACATAGTTCATTTCTTTTTAGTGGAGTAGTATTCCATCGTACGAACATAACAAAATTGTTTATCCATTCTTCTGTTGGGTATCATTCAATTGTTGCTAATTTTTGGTTATTATCAATACAGTTTGCCAAGGTATTCTGAATTTGTTATTTTCCAAGGTTGTTTGACTCCTCTCAGTTCTCTGCACTTTCAAAGGCAGTTTTTATTTTTGTCAATACCTATAAAAGTCTGCTGGGATTGTGACTGGAATTGCTTTGAAATTTTAGGTTAATTTGGGGAAGAACTGACCACTTAATAAGATCGACTTTCCAATCCATGAACATTGTTTATCTCTCCATTTGTGTTTTCTTCAACTTCTCCAAGAAAGGTTTTGTGGGTCTCAGTAGAGAGGTCTTACACATCATGTATTATGTGTAATGCCTTTCTAAGCATTTTGTTTTGTTATGCTATTATCAACAGTGCTGCTATAAAATTGCCCATATTTCCAGTTGTTTGTTGACAGCAAATAGAAATGCCATTGGTTTTTGCATATTGGTCTTATATCCCATGACCTTGCTAAATTTACTTCATTAGATCTGTAGTTTTTTCCTTGTTGATTCATTCACATTTTTAGGTGAACAATCAAGTCATCTGCAAATAGGAGCAGTTTTACTTTTTCCTTTCCCAACATTATGAATTTTGGTTTACTCGTTTCACTGCACAGCCTGGTATACCAGGTACAATGTTAAACGGAAGTGAGGAGAGAAGGCATACTGGCTGTGCCCCCATCTCAGGAGAAAAGCACGGGAATCCTTCACCAGTAAGTATATTATCTGTGGACTTTCCATAGATGACTTTTATCAGATTAAGATAGTTTCCATTTATAGTTTGCTAAGAAATTATAATAAAGGAGTGTTGAATTTCATCAAATACTTTTTCTACATCTACTGAGATGATCATTTTTTTTCTCCTTTATTCTGTTAATGTGTCAAATTGCACTGATTGATTTCCAGACCCTACACAAACCTTGCGTTCCTGGAATAAACCCATTTGTTCATTTCTTGATTTGACTTCCTTTGCTAATATTTTGTAAAATATTTCTTTTGCATTTCTGTACTTAAAAATACGGGTGTATATATTTTTTCCTCAATATCTTCGTCAGGTGTTGGTACCGGGATTGTAAGATAATCTTTCAAATCTGTTTTATTCAAATTTAACTACATGTAACTTAACTGTAGACAAAGACAGAAAGGAGAAAGGGCAGTCATGTCTCAGTGTTATTAGAATGAAAATATGTTTTTGCCATTCGGAAAACTGTTCTGGGCTGATGGAAGGAAGAGAAGGATAAAGCTGAACGAGGAGGAATGGTGGGAATGAGGAGCTCAGAGCTGCCGAGGCACGGCCAGTGGTTTAGGGCTCCTCACTCCCACATTTATGACACCTGACCTTGAACTTCACTGTCTCCTCAAAATGTTTATTAGATTTTGGTTTTCAAGTTACAATCAAAGTCATTGGGAAATAGATTAATTTCTTTCAAAAATTAAATCTAGAAATCAGTTGAAACAGGCCTATCAAATACTGTCTATAAAACAGCATTTTAAAGGTGATTGGAACAAACAGAGCTACCCCATTTAGCACGGATGCCTATCGGGGCCTGCCATGCCTGTGCAGTGCTGGCCGGTGGCTGGGGCCTGGGGGCAGTGACCAAGGGAGACACGGCTTTGCTTCTCAGGAGCCTGGAGCCCAGCAGGAGGACACAAGGGAGGAGGCCTTGCCCTGGCAGGACTGGGAGGGCAGGTGTGGAGGCAGAGTGGTGCTGGAGGTGAGATGCAATGTAGCCAGCTACATGGGAGAGGTAAGTGGGAGCAGCAGGACACCGTGACAGTTGAGCCAACCAAGGACCCTGGCGAGTTGGAGAAGGCCCGAGGGATCGCTACCATCTTCTCGGCCAGATGTGCCTGCCCTTCCGACATCCCACGCTGTGGGCTTTCAAAGCTCAGGCTGTCGAATGCAGACACCACAGCAACCCACTCTGCAGTTGCTAAGGTAACCACACTCTAATATAAGTAGCAGAGTGAAATTAATCAGGGCCTGTAACTTGGGTAACTTCCTCATCCACCAGTGTAGTGTCTTTCTGTGGTGACAACGTGGGCAAGTTCTGTGCTCTCATCCAGTTTTTGAGTGTGAAAAAAATCACCAGGGCAATGGCACTGAGTACACTGAGTTTGAATTGGGATGACCAAGTCCACGGAGGCAGGTGAAGCCCTTGGGTGGCAGGCAGGGGCCATTCACTCTGGGGATGAAGGGTATCTTTGCAGAAGGGCAGATTTTGTCATCTGCTATCAGCCTTCTGTTTCTAAATCTCGATCCCATCTTCAAACTTGCAAGATAGTAGATTACGAGGCACTTTCCAGTCTGACCTAAACCCCGCTGCCTGTGCTCTCTTCACAGCAGAGCCATGATGTGAAATGTTATTACGGACTTTCTTCTTCATTATCTTCTCCACTAGAATGTAAACCCCACTGGGCAAGGACTTCATGGTTATGTCCCCAGACCCCAGAACAGTGCCCGGCCCATGGCAGGCTTTACAGATGCTTGTTGGAGGAGTAAGTGAATCCATTGGCATAGAAAATGGCAATTGCTGAATTTTATAGATTGAGAGTCCCTTTGAAAGTATTCAGTTCAATCCCTGGATACGGCTGAGAGCATGAGAGACTTGGAGTCAAAAAGCTGGATTCAAGCCCTTCCCATGACAAGCATCTATGGGCCTCGGTAAGTTTTATATCCCAGCCTCAGTCTCCCTGTTGTAAAGGGATGTAACAGGCCTGGCCTCACAGGCCTCCAGAGGACTAAGCGAGAAAATCCATGTCAAAGTGTGGCTGCGGTTCTGTGAGGACGTGACGTGGCAGTTAGGATTTCAATGTGGAGAGAAAGAATCTGCCCACAAAACCCACGTGGCGGATCTGGCCCTTGTGGTCCACGAAGACGGTGGCTTTCCGGGGCTCAGGTGTGTTTTATTTTGGTATTGAAACTATTATAAAGGGATTAGAATTGCATTTTTAAAAACTGTTCAATAATGGAGGTTTCAATATCAGCTACTTAGGAGGGAAAGGAAATAATTTTTGGGGGTGTACCATTTAATTTATGCAAATAAGTTATGTATGGAAGAATGTCTGTTAACTTTTTCAGGACACAAGCCCAAAAGTCAACAGAAATTGGAATTTTTTTCCTATTTTCATGCTGAAATTTAATTCATCATGAATTTGCTTTCAAGGGTGAAATTTTCTTTCCTCAACTTTTACATGACTTTGTAATGAGAGCAGTTGTATGGGTTCACGAAAATAAAAGACGGATGATGGAGCAGAGATGTTCAGTGTAAATATTTAGTACAGGGGGCTGGCGGCTTTTAAATTTGCATCTTGAGCTCAGTGTATCTGCTGATTTCCCATCTGCTAATATTTTCCCATCTGCTAAATACCTGCTACCAGGGGAAGAGGACGTCTCTGCCTTTCCGGCCCTGCTTAACCTCCACGTCCCCTTCACCTGAACTTGGAAATAGCTCCACTGCGTTCAGGAGAGCACAGGCAGATACACTCTAGCTCTGACCAGTGGCAACAGTGATGACCCAGGAGCACCACTGCACAAGCTCAGTTAACCCAGGGGGCTCACCTTCCTCCAAAGGCCGCCCCGGGGTCTCTTTCTGCCTCCATTGAGCTAGAAACCCAGGAAACAGCAGCTCTCTGGGGACCCAAAGCCAGCACTAGAGAAGAGGGTCTGTCTTTCAAATATCCACTGCAAACAAGATGGCCCAAATAGTGCACTTAGGAGCCTGCAGGCTTTGGGGTACAGCAGTGGAGATGCTGCTGGGCAGTAGGAAGCCAGCAGGGAGGGTGGGCCAGGTCTCCTTGCTTCTGCAGTCACCCATGAAAGATCCTTGTGCTCAGAGAGGATTTGGCTTTGGAGACCAGGAAAGGACTGGAGCCTCATCCCCTCTCACACTGACTTCCTCCCCTGGTCTGCACCATCTCCCAGACCAGGATGGGAGGTTGCATGGAGCATAATGTCAGCACTGGCCCCTCCGCCTGGGGTCCCTCAGGTGCTCACTCTGGCTCCAAATGGAGGCTGTGTTGGAGGCTGTGTGCGAGTTACGGGACTCACGCAGCCTCTGCTTGCAATTTCCACCAGGAAGAGCTGCTCCTTTTTCACTTTTAAACCCCAAGTAGGGCTTGAGAGCTCCCAGCCGCTCCCTTCCGGAGGCCCCGGGAATGGCCAGCCAGGAACGCCGCTCTCTCCCGCGGCCACAGGAATGCCTGCTCTCCAGTGTCCCGGCGAGCCCACGGGCAGGCCCCAGGAACAAAGAATGAAATGGCCCCAAAGAGCAAGAGTTACATTTCATGCTTAAAATCAAGGCCATCCCAAGAGGAGCCAACCACGGAGACACTTGATTGATGGCGGCAAATAATTATTCTCAGTGTTGCTGCGAGCTTGCCTTCGTAGAAAGCCAGAGATGAATAAAATATATGAGAGCACATCAAAATATAGTGCAAGGACAACATATACAAACAGTACATTAAGCATTATGGAAGACAATAAACAGAAGTGGAGAATACATCCGAGTTAGCGCTGGGCCCAGAATCCGTGCGCATCTGCGCGATTGGGAAGCAGCGCCGCAGACGTCTCCGTGTGGCCCCTGCGGTCCCGGGAATATTTCATTAGTTGGAAAATCTGAGCAGATTAATTTTTACTGCCGCCTCCTTCCTGAAGGACAGGTTCCTGGGTGCACAGCGTGGCCGCGGCTGCTCCTCTGCCGCCAGGCCCCGGGCTTCCCTCCACACGCAGAGTGCAGTGTCAACAGAAATGCTACAGTGACATTTCTCTCTCTCTCTCAATTACTTGTAGGCTTTTCACTGCCCGTGTAAAATACATATTGTGCTCCAGCGAGATTCATTGTACCGAGGTCAGCGGGAACTCATTGTCCTTTTTAGCTTCAGAACAAGACAATACTGACATCTGTAAGATTTGCTGTAAATAATCCAAGTGCTATAGGTACCGGGTGAGGGGCAGGAGAGGGTAAAAAAGAAAGAAGGCGGGAAGGCAAAGAGGAAGGAAGAGGGAGGGGGTGAGGTGGGGAGAAGGGGAGAGGGAGGCAGAAAGGTGTTGAGAAATTTACTGAATGCTAAATCATTCTACATCCTGAATTTGTCTGGGGAAGGCTTCACCAAATCGTTTGCATCATTTCAGGGGAAAATACCTATTTGGCAAATACCTACAGCACAGCATCGGCTTGGATGCCTACTGCAGATGGCCTCTGCTTCTGGGGCAGGACTCATCCTGCAAACCATTGCACCAGAGAGCACTAGGTGCAGGGGCTGCGTCCAGCCCTCCAGCAGAGTCACACGTGGAGCTCCGGTGCACGGCCTCGAATTCTAATTGGGATGGCAGAAGTCTATGATTCTGATTAAGTGCAATGGAGTCATTTACTTGACAATTCAAATCAATAAGTTAAAATGGGGTGGGGGTGGGGGAACAACCTGCACCAAGATTCCAGCAGCAGAAGCGCCTACTGGGTGCCGGCTTTGCCCGGAACTGCCTGCCTTTTAAGTCAGCGTGTGAGAAAATAAAAAGTGTATTTGACAACCAGTCAGTGAGAAGCTCTTCTCCGAAGGAGAGATTTTTCATGGAAAAGAAAATTTGGCGACAGGCAGGAGACTGTGCCTGGGATGACAAATGAGGGAGAGAAATTCTAATGGAGACTCCGTGCAGGCAGAAGCGAGACTCCTGGAAGCCCCGCTTATCTTTTTCTTCTCTACCTGTGCAAGAGGCAGAGAGCGTGCATGCATGTGCGAGTGTGCATGCGTAGTGGGGAGAGATGGAGAGATGGAGCGTGTGTGCATGAATGTGTAACAGGCTGAGACCAGGTGTGTGTGCATGTGTGTATAAGAGGTAGAGACCAAGCGTGTGTGTGCGAGCGTGCATGCGTTGTACTGGAGAGACACAGTGTGCACGTGTGCATATGTGTGCCTGTCCCAACACACTTCCCTAGTCTCCAGTTTGAGACCCTGTCGGGGGTGGATAGAGAGAGAGCTGCTATGAACTTGGCTTCCAGCACGAATGGGGCTGCTTCTCTGGGTGGGAGGCAATCGCCACACTTCCTCACTCACGGGCAGCGCTGATTTTGAGGCTGGCCCAGCAATAAATTCATTTCCACTCAGGACTTTTACCCTTAAAGACAAAATCTCTTCAGCCTGTACCTTTTCCCTTCGGTCACATCCAGAAAAGTGAGCATGTGATTTCAATTTGAAATTAAAAGTCATGTCTGAATAACAGAACTGCATTCTCATTTCCTAATACCCTGGTTTTTACTACTTTGCATTCAACTGTGAAAAGTCTTTTAAAACTCAGAACAGCAGTAAAACTTGAATGAATTTTTGACCCATTATTGCATAGCGGGTGCGCCTTCCAAGTTGGAGAGACTGCCAAGTTCTCACCACCTAATATTTCCACTTTAATTGTGCCACTTGAGAAATTTACGTGCCTCAAAATATGGCATGAATCTTACGCTTATTGCAGTATCATTAGCAGCAACATTTAAGCAACATCTGTGTGCCATAGAACTAATTGAAGTAGCAGAAGTGGCAGCTGTAAATCCACAGGAAGATGGCAGTTTGTACCCAGCACTGCTGAGCTAGCTCCTAACTGTCAGCCTGTTCCTGCAATCTGCTCTCGAGTGCCGCGGTACAGGCACACAATGTCCAAAAAAATACAGCGAGAAGGCTAATGATCCTATTAACCACTTTGCTGCACCAATTTGGCTGTTTTTCCAGTTTCCTTGTTGAATTTCATTATAAATTTTGCCATTCCTGTAAAAAGTCCAGTATGAGACATGTCTGACTTTAAACTACTTACCTGAGCTGAGAAACGCTCATCTGGCCAGGCCAAACCGAGGATTGATTTTGTTTTTTGTTATTTAATAATTCTTCCCACCACACCCCCGCTCCTTTCAATTGCTTAAAAATTTTTCACACACAGATTTCTGTAAAACAAAACAAAACAAAACTTTTAAATCTCTTGTAATGTTGATATTTAAAGCAATGGCGTTTTCTTCCTGTGGACATAACATTTTCAATAATCAATACAAGATGGCAGCCCTAATTTATTATTAGTGGGGAGTGGGGGAAGACGGTAGGGAGAATGAGGATCTCTCAGAGTTTGCTGAGGTGTAGATGCGGTCAGCTTATCTGAGAGCCTGTGTCATCCCTCCGCTACACAGTGGCTTGGACCCAAAAATGCACTGACTGTTTTTCTTCAATATGAAGAAAAATTGGGCCAATTCTCCTGCACAGAGTGCAAGCTAAGTTGGGAGCAAGGAATGACCCCGGTGCCTCTTGTTGCAGAGAAACAAGGGCTTAGGAGCCCCTGCTTTCCTTCCGAATATCCCCACATTGAGCACAACTGGAAAAAAAACATTTCTAACACCTCCAAGAAAACCCAGCCCCATTTTGGTTTTAACTCTGCTTTTGCTCGTGTTTATCTTGGCAGGGGATGGATGTTTCTCCCTTGGTGCCCTCAGACAATGATGTAACTGGTATCTTTTGAAGCACTCAAGAGTGCTGGAAATACACAAAAGAAGACCTCCTTCAATATATGATGACTGGTGTGTTTGCCAACAACCCAACTTCATTAGAAAATTGGCACGTCCACCCAGCTGCCATGTGACACGCCGTTAACTCCGGACATTTGTTGTCTTAATGCTCAAGTACTCAGGGACTCAACTGATAAGGGAGAAACTGTTTGGAATCCACTGAACCCCACGCCTAGGGTGGCCGCCACCTCACGGTATTGAAAATCAATAGCCACATGACTGCTGAAAGGTCGGAGGTCTCCAGAATTAACTTCCTAGTACTAAATTACTATCCCTTGTTTCTTGGTTTATTTTCTAACAATAATACATTTTAAGGGCGCCTGGTTAAAAACCACTTACGAAACACACAACGAAAAAAACAGAATCACTGGCGAACAGCTGCCAGTTCCTCCCCCCAGCCCAGGGAACATCAGGATGAACGATGCTGACAGCTCCCTCAGCCTGCAGCCGGGGGTTGTTGCTTCAAAAAAATCTTTCTTTTTTGGTGGTGGTGTTTTCATCTTTATGGGAAAGGGTAAGCTTGTTTGGAAGCGATCCATCTCTGACTTACCAAATAATGCAGCTTAGTAATACGTTGGGCACCACCCTGCCCTGGGACGCTGCCTTAAATGCCATGTCACAGAAGGGAGACTTGGGAAAGGGCGATGCTTGTGGCATTTCATCAGAGTTGAGAAATAAGCTCCTATGGCTAACCACATGGCATCCTTTATTTTCTTTTTAATACTGAATTTCGATAGCTTTTGGGGTACAAGTGGTTTTTGGTTTCATGGATGAATTACAAAATCCTGAGATTTTATTGCACCCATCATCCGAGTGGTGTCCATTGTACCTAACGTGTAGTTTTTTTTTTTTTATCCCTAGCCCCCTTCCCACCCTCCCCGTTCTGAGTCTCTAAAGTCCATTATATCACTTTGTATGCCTTTGCGGATTCATAGCTCCCACTTGTAAGTGAGAGCGTATGGTTTTTAGTTTTCACTCCTGTGTCACTTCACTTAGAATAATGGCCTCCAGCTCCATCAAGCTGCTGCAAAAGACATTGTTTCATCCCTTTTAACGGCTCAGTGGGATTCCATGGTGTACAGACACCACATTTTCTTTATCCGCTTCTTGGTCGACAGGCACTTAGGTTGGTTCCGCAGACACCACATTTTCTTTATCCGCTTCTTGGTCGACAGGCACTTAGGTTGGTTCCACATCTTTGGAATTGTGAATTGTGCTGCTATAAACATATGTGTGCAAGTATCTTTTTCATATAATGACTTCTCTTCCTAGATACCCAGGAGTGGGATTGCTGGATCAAACGGCAGATCTGCTTTTAGTTCTTTGGGAAATTTCCATACTGGTTTCCATAGTGGTTGTACTGATTGGCCTTCTCACCAGCAGCGCAGAAGCATTCTCTTTCCCCACCCACGCCAACATTTTTGTGTTTTTACTTTAATAATGGCCATCCTTGCAGGGGTTAGGTGGTATCTCACTGTGGTTTTAATGTGCATTTCCCTGATGATTAGTGATGTTGGGCATTTTTTCATGGTTTTTGGCCATTTGTGTACCTTCTTTTGAGAAATGTCTATTCATGTCCTTTGCCCACTTTTAAATCAGATTATTTGTTTTTTTTCTTGATGATTGGTTAGAGTTCCTTGTAGATTCTGGATACTAACTAGTCCTTTGTTGGATGCATAATTTGAAAATATTTTCTCTCATTCTGCAGGTTACCTGTTACTCTGCTGATTATTTCCTTTGTGTAACATCATTTTCTTTGGATGTAACTTTGGTATGAAATTCTTAAGCATGAATGTCCCCCACTGCCCTTTTTAGAACATGTGCTCTCTTCCCCTTTATACATAAATATTGAGGTGGTCAATAATAGATATGTGGTTTCCATCTGTTGATAGCATACTGGAAAATGAAACTGAGAAATAAAAAGTATTAATTTGTTAAAAATAACAAAACACCATTAACAAGCAGCATACATAATTTTAAAAACTGTATTTTCCATAGCAAAATAAATTAGTAAGAGGAATGGCATGGGTTTTTTTGTTTGTTTTTTTTGAGACAGAGTCTCGCTGGAGTGCAGTGGCACAATCTCGGCTTACCACAACCTCTGCCTCCCAGGTTCAAGTGATTCTCCTGCCTCAGCCACCCAAGTAGCTGGGATTACAGGCATAACACCACCATGCCTGGCTAATTTTTGTATTTTTAGTAGAGACAGGGTTTCACCATGTTGGCCAGGCTGGTCTTCAACTCCTGACCTCAGGTGATCGACCTGCCTCGGCCTCCCAAAGTGCTGGGATTTCAGGCATGAGCCACTGTGCCCTGCCTTAACTCATTTTTGAGAAAGGGTCTAGCAAACACCAGTCTCAGTAACCATCATGCACTGGTGGGTCTTTTAATGTGAAGTTGACTGAAGGCGTGGCCTTTGGAAGGCTGAAGGCTCCTTCCCAGGCAGCAGCGTCCCTCCACTGAACCCCTTCTTCCACGGGCTCTCCTGAGAATTTCCTCTCAGGCCTGAAGGGCTTTTTGGGGCACTGGGTAAGTGATACTTCATAACTTTTGCCCTTTGCACCGGGTCCATGCACGAAGCCTGTGTTTGGGGTGAGGTTATCTATCTAGATACGCTGCATCCCATCTTGCTCGGCTGCAGATCTGAATAGTCTTGGGGCCAAGTTTGTTCTCCAAAACCTAGGCCCTGCAGGTAGGGGATCCCAAAGTCAAAGTCCTTGTGAGGTGGGGTTGGACTTGTTCTTGCCACCTGCTGACACATCTGGTCCTGCGAGAAGGGAGGTGGATTCTAGAAGCAGTGCCTCTTCCGGAGCAGCTGGCTTGCTGAGTGACAGGGTGCACCCAGAGGCAGCTGCGCAGCTTCTCAAGCTACCGGATCCTGCTCTTTGCCAAAGAGGACCTGAGGCTCCTCCCGGGACAGGCGGGCCCGGGCTCTGCCCACTGCTCCCGGTCACCCTCTGCCTCTGCACAGGGCATCCCACGGCCTGTGGAGGGGACGTCCACAATGTTGGCAGAGCCTGGGTCCTTCGCCAGCTGGAGCTCTGCTCAGCCGCTGCGCCGGGAGGAAACCACCCCTTGCCCAGAGCTGGCTGGAGGGGTCAGCATGCACCGCTGCTGGAGTTACCCCTGCACCAAGTGTCACCAGACACGGGCACGCTGCTGTCCTGGACAGCGGCCTCATGACCTGCTCACATTTTTAAAAACGTGTGAAATATCTGATACAAAAAAGCAAATATGCGTAAAATATATACGAAATATATTCTGTAAAATAATATTTGACTCCAGCGCACACACAACCCAATTCAAAACCAGATCAACTTCCCGCTGATCTGATGGCCTGCCCTCCCCCTCTGCCCAGAAGAAACAGTTTGCTTTAATTGATCATTTCCTTGCATTTTAAAAGGATTTATCATATATATGTGTATAATTGTGTGTGTACATTTGTTTCAAGGGATACATTTCTTGAAGGCTTGCCTGTGAGATGTATGAACTAGACTTTCACCACATGTAATCTCTCCTACAGCTTACTTGGTTGACCCTTCAAATCTCTCAGCTTCATTCATGCTCTAGCTTATGGCTCCAATTGTTCACGTTCTCAGCTGCATAGTATTTCATCACATGAACATGCCACTATGCGTTTCTTCACTTTTCTCCATACAGATGTTTAGGTTGATCATGGTTTTTCATAAACAGCTGTGCTGTGGATAGCACTCCTGCAGCTGGCACCTGTGCACACGTGCAGAGCTTCTCTAGGGGAACGTGCTCGGGAGAGGAATGGCTGCTCAGAGGGCGGGTGTATCCTCACCTCCATGGGATGATACCAAGTGATCATCCAACATCCTTCTTGGAACATTTAACCAGAGTGAGCTCTAAGTGTGCATGGGTATTTGCAGGGGATCCAGGCTTGACTCTAGAACAAGGAAGGGGTGTCATTACCTTGTGGGATCAGCACAGATGTTGGGGGTAATGGCCTCAGGCCCTAGTCTAGACTTCCTGGTGAAAAGTGAGGTGATTCTGGGGCAGCAGAGATAAGAGTATCTGACAGGATGTTGTGGGTGTCAGGGGTGTCAATATATGTGGAGGTGCTCGATAAAGAGCAGACGTGTTGGCTTTTGTTGATGATGTTACCTGTTTCCTAAAACACTTGCTAAAGATGCCAGTGCCAGATGTAGAGGCCAATGCGAGGAAAGCAGCCTGACCAGACCACGCTGAGGTGTTCAGCCTGCAGAAGGGAGCCCCTCCAGAGTCCTGGGTCGATCGTTCGGGCTTGGCGGCAGCATGAGGAGCATAAAAGACTGAAATGAGTGGCTCCTAAAAGGTGCCTCCCCCAGTGCTGGACAGCACGGAGGTTCTCTCTCGGAACCAAGGCCTGGCCAGGCCATGCCCAGCACGCCCACTACCTGGCTTTTCACTTCTGTTGTGACTTAGTTGTTTTCTGCACCATTTGGGCACAAATTCTGTTTTCTTTTTTTTTCTTCTTTGAGACAGTCTCACTCAGTCACCCGAGCCGGAGTGCAGTAGCATGATCTCGGCTCACTGCAACCTCTGTCTCCCAGGTTCAAACCATTCTCCTGCCTCAGCCTTCTGAGTAGCTGAGACTACAGGCGCATGTCACCATGCCTGGCTAATGATTTTTATTTTTAGTAGTAACGGGGTTTCAATATGTTGGCCAGGCTGGTCTCAAACTCCTGACCTCGGGTGATCCACCTGTCTCAGCCTCCCAAAGTGCTGGCATTACAGGCATGAGCCACCGTGCCTAGCCCACAATTTTTTTTTTTTTTTTTTTTTTTTTTTTTTTTTTTTTTTTTTTTTAATAACGCAAAACAGTTCTTTTCAGAAATGCTTTTCTCCAGCTGGTTTGTCAGAACCACATTCCTGCAAGGTTGGGACTGAACTCTGTGCCCCGGGTGGCTCGATCTACTCTGCCAACAGCAGCCCTCCAGCCTCTGCCGGAAGGCACAGCTCCCCATGCCAACACCCTGTAGACTCCTGGCCCCATGGACTGTCAGGCAGTTATTTTGGCCTGGGATGTGCCTCTGTTAACTGGCTGCTGTGTTTTTCCAGTTGTGGGAAGAGCTTCCAGGGGAGTTCTTCAGATAATCATCATCTTGATCTTAAATGTAAATATTGTCACCGTGGTTTAAAGAGAGATTAATGATTTGCCGACAGCTCCATACATCCTTAGGAAGTGAATACTCGATCGTCTATTTTATTTCCAATAATACTAGAGGAAAAGGCACACCCTACAGGTGGCTGCAGGCCCCGCTGGAGCTCGGAGCGAGTGAAGGCCGAGCCTCGGACTCGGATATCATTTCTGAGCAGCTCGCCAACTGGGAAGGAACCTCTGTGGTTCTCTGTCACAGGAAAACAGCAGTGAGTGCCATCCACCAGGCTGTGTGCCAGGCGTCTATCCCACAATCCCTTCTTTACCTTCTGGAGGAGCTGCCAAGCGGCGTCATTAGCTCCATTTTAGAGAAGAGAAGGTGGAGGGCAAAGCAGGTTTGCTGAGGCACGGCCAGTCACGGGCAGTGCCCAGAGCCAACCTGGGGCTGGCCACATCCAGCTCTCCTGACCTCGGCCACCACCAGTTTGTGGAAGCCCAGGCACTCCCAGGGGGAAGCTCCGGCCCTCAGGCCGTCTCAGCACCTCCCTGTGGCTCCAACAGGCTCTGAGCCCACGGTCCCCTGCCCTAGGACCCTGCTGCCCCTGCTGCCCCTGCCTCAAGGTCCCGGGGTAGCAAGGCAGGTGGCCCCTGGCTAGTTCCCTTCTTGTTGTCCCCACGTGGCCTTCAGCCGGCAAAGCAGGGCAGGGTGTGTGGCCGGCAGCCCTGAGGCTTCAGGACAGTGTCTCACTTATGCCACCGCCTCCAAGACCCATCCCACCTCGATGCAGCCAGGTCCGCGGCTCTACCAGGGACACTGCGACACTGTGCGAGCGTCAATGCCGGGAGGACTGGGGAATTACACTCCACATCTGAATTTCTTATATTTTCCAAGTGTTCTACACTAATTAGTTAGTTCTGTTAGCTCTAAGGATTAGTAGCTTCTCTAACAAGACACAGCGACATTAAGTGACTTACCTAATTATGTCAAACATGGGGACACCAGACAAGAAGGCAAGCTTTCCTCGAGCTGGGCTCAGGCCTGCTCCGCCCTGCTGCAGTGCCCATCGGTCCTCTGTTCTCCAGGTCCCCAGGGCACAGGAAACAGGCACTGCAGGTCTGGCCTCAGAGACCACTCCACACGGAGTGTGCCCACATCTGGGTCCTCGGGCCTGCCCTCCGTACGGCCTGCCTCCTCGGCCAGGACCACAGGGCCTCTCAGATGCTTCCTGGACAGAGGAGCTGACTTGAAAGAGAGCCTGTCCCAGGGCAGTAGGTGCTGGGCAGGCCTGGAGGCTCCATCACATGTGGCTGAGGTGCTGGGCCCACTGTGTCCTCTGTGGCAGGGGGGGGACGACCACCACGTCCTGCTGTCCTCTGGCCACTGTCTGAAATGTCACTAAGAACTGGCCCCACATTGCATGTGCTCATGGCAAAGGGGTCTGCCATCTGCCAGTCTGGTCCTCCAGTCCCCTAGTCTCGTCTTGTAGGGGCCGTGGCACCTGGGCCCTCCTCTTCTCTTCCCGAGAGTCCAGTTGCTTCTTTTACTCAAGATGCCCTCTACGTCCTGCCCAGCTCCAGCTGATACAGTTTGATTGCCACCTCCTTCAGGAAGCCCCTCTTGATTGTCTAGTTCACCCTTTCCCCTCCCTCTGAGATCTCACAGCCCTGAAGTGATACTGCATTTATGCTGATGTGCTATCTGATGACAGGCTGGGCATGACTCACCTGGAGCATCTATGCTCAGCCAACTCGCAAGTGGAGGGGCAAAGCTGATAAACAGCTGGTCAAGCACGTGACACCAATCGCGTGGTCGGATGCATGGGCCCATGCTGTCTTCTTAGTACACGTATCAGGGTCCTCCCTCTTCATCCAGTAAGTGTGTTCTTTTATGATTACAAACATAATGCATTTCCATTGCAAACACTGACAATATACAGTTAAGCACACACAAAAAAGAATTGATTTCTTCGTTCTAGGATAATCACTGTAGCATCTTGGTCTGCAGACGGTCTTTTTAAAAAATGTTACAACATGGACATATATATACAGTTTTAAAACAGAATCATGGATCATATTTTCAAAGTGATAACAACTATTTCTTTCTTAGAAAATAAATACAGACATTTTTATAAGAGTTGAATAACACTGAAAAGAGTTGAATAACACACACACAGTCACACACAGACACACACACAGACACACACAGTCACAGTCACACACAAACTCACTCACACACTCACACACAGACACAGTCACACACAGACACACACAGTCACACACACAGTCACACACACACTCACACACACACACAGTCACACACAAACACACTCACACACAGACACACACACAGTCACACACAGACACACACACAGACTCACACACAGTCACACACACACACAGACACAGGCACACAGACTCACACACAGACACACACAGTCACACACACACACAGACACAGCTCACACACAGACACACACACACACACACAGTCACACACAGACACACACACACACAGCACACACAACACACTCACACACAGACACACTCACAGTCACACACAGACACACTCACACACAGACACACTCACAGTCACACACAGACACACTCACACACAGACACACAGTCTCACACAGACACACACACAGTCACACACAGACACACACACAGTCACACACACACA
>NW_016806237.1:0-18450 GCF_001698545.2 Rhinopithecus bieti | reverse complement strand
CACACACACACACACACACACACACACACACACAGTCACACACAGACACACACACACAGTCACACACACACACACAGACACACTCACACACAGACACAGTCACACACAGACACACACACAGACACAGTCACACACAGTCACACACAGACACACTCACAGACACACACACACAGTCACACAGTCACACACAGACACACAGTCACACACACACACAGACACAGTCACACACAGACACACACACACAGACACACACACAGTCACACACAGACACACTCAGACACACACAGTCACACACACAGACATACACACAGTCACACACAGACTCACACACACAGTCACAGACACACTCACACACAGACACACACACACAGACACACACAGTCACACACACACAGACACAGTCACACACAGATACACACAGTCACACACACACAGACACACACACACACAGTCACACACAGACACACATACAGTCACAGACACACACACACAGACACAGTCACACACAGACACACACACAGTCACACAGTCACACACACACACAGACACACTCACAGTCACACACACAGTCACACACAGACACACACAGTCACACACACAGTCACAGACACACACAGTCACACACACACACAGTCACACACACAGTCACACTCACAGACACACACACAGTCACACACACACACAGTCACACACAGACACACACACACACTCTCACACACAGACACAGTCACACACACACTCACAGACACACTCACACACAGACACAAAGTCAAAGCAATTCTTCCCAACTCAGTCACAGGCCCACACACCAAAGTGACTCTCCGTGACTCACTCACACTTGGGTCCGCACACCAAAGTAATTCTCCCCAACTCACTCACACATAGACACACAACCAAAGCAACTCTCTCCAACACTCCAACTTCCACTAAGATGCTTTCCTGCAAAGAATTTGATGATCTCTCTTCCACAATTTTATGTCTGTAAGCACAATTTAAAAATTTTGTTTAATAAAACACCACTGATCGTACCTGATTTTCTTTTTTTTTTTTAAGACAGAATCTCGCCTTGTCACCCAGGCTGGAGTGCAGTGGTGCGATCTTGGCTCACTGCAAGCTCTAACTCCTGGGTTCATGCCATTCTCCTGCCTCAGCCTCCCCAGCAGCTGGGACTACAGGTGCCTGCTGCCACGCCTACTTTTTTTGTGTACTTTTAGTAGAGACAGGGTTTCACCATGTTAGCCAGGATGGTCTCGATCTCCTGACCTTGTGATCTGCCCACCTCGGCCTCCCAAAGTGCTGGGATTACAGGTGTGAGCCACCGTGCCCAGTCTGATGTTTTCTTATATGTCTTTCTCACTCAGCAGTGAGTCATGACTACCCTCCCATGTCAGTAAATAGAGGTCTACTCTACTGCGTTTAACAGCAGAACTGTTCTGTGTTGTGTGTACATATTTACTGGGATGTATCCAGCCAACCCCATGCCCATGGGACATTTATGCTGCTCCCCATTTGTTGTTGTTAGAAGCGATGGTGCCACGTGTATCCTTGTAGCTACAGCCTTAAATACTCATGGAAATAGCTCTGTAGAATAGATTCCTAAAAGTGGAATTGTTTGGTCAAACAGCATAGGCATTTACCATTTTAATAAATACTGCCTCACTACCCTCCAAAAACATGCCAACATTACTACCAACAGTGAATGCCTGCCCCTTCTCTACACTGTGGACAAAGAATTACACATCATTTTCATTTTTCACCCAGATCACAACAAAATGCTGTCTCCTGCTTTAATTTGTCATGCTACGATCACTCGTGAGGTGGGAGGTCTCTTGGAGGTCACTCCAGAGATCACTCTCAAGCTCACTGGCTCCTTCTGCTGCTCTTTCTAGAGGCTTCCAGCTGCTGCTTGTATGTTTCCCTTTACGAAGTGCCTGTCTATATTTCTTGCTCATCTATCTTCTGGGTGGTTTGCGTTTTCCTTATTGATTTGCAGAAATTTTTTATATATTGTGGACACAATCTTTCTGTCTTACACATTGCCAATGGTTTCTCCTAGGGTACCATTTGTCTTCTGTTTCCAACAGGTTCATGAGGTCAGGCAAGTCAACGTTCTCCTTTATGGCTTCTGAGTTCTTGCCGTGTTCTCAGACGCTTCCTGCAAATACAGATACGGATGCAAGTTTATCATATTTTCAGCTGATACAATAACAATTAAAACACAGTTTAACAAATGTTTAGAACCCTAAGGTTTCTGGAATTGCGTTATTTCCAAATAGCTTGGCCAGTTTGTCCTGACACCATGTATTAAATGACTCCTTTCCCCACTGAACTGAAATGCCCTGTGATGACATCCTGAGATTCCACAGACCCGTGGCTGTTTCTGGATGGGCCAGTTGGCTCCGCTGATTTGCTTATGTCTGTTGTTGCATTGGCCTTACAATGCTTTATTTATAGTGGCTTTAAGGTTCGTTTTGATGTCATTAGTATTAAAAATGTACCTTGCTGTTTTTGAGCAAAGACATGTCCCCAGTGACCAAGCTTAGCTGTGAATGTTGTTGTGGACATCAGAGGCAGTCCTAGCCGGTGGGGGAAGTGGGCTTCGGGAATCTTTATTTGTTGCTGCTTTTAAAAATGTGGCTTATAAATGCCCCTGGAATTTGTTGTCAGAGAGGCCCTTCTGAGTGTCCCTGGCATAGGGCACAGTCTCACAGGGTGGCCACCTTAAGCTGCAACCCCGTTTACAGGTTTGTCAAAGACCCAGTTGCGATGATACACATCCATGCCGGGTGTACACCACAATCCCACGAACCTCCATTTTCAACAGCTTTCCACCCAGAAAAGAGGCCACATGAATTACCCACCCTTCAGGGACAGCCTAGGGTACTGAAGTCAGCGGTCTGGGCATTACCCGTCATGCAAAATGACAGGCACGTTGCACAGGCAACAGAAAGAACTTTCTATTAAACGCTGAAGAAGACCCGCAGGGTGGACACTTGACTGCTTTTCCTCCGGTGAGGCGGCTGTGGGTTTTGAGAGCAAATACATCCCTGGTGGGTCCCACAGCCAGGAATTAGGGACTGGAACCTGGACTTGTCTGATGCAAAAATCTGACCTGAAGCCACCACCACTATCTGAGCACTCAGCACGTGCCAGGAAGCCAGGTTGCCTTCACTGCGACCTGGGCATGGCCTCGTGAGGGCGGCCGCTGCTGTCCCTGTTCTGCAGGTGAGGTGGCTGCAGGAGCTCCTGGGCCTGCCACAACAAATCCCACCAACCGGGGGGATGAAAGCAGCAGAAACATCTTCTCCTATGGTTCTGGAGGTCAGAAGTTTGTAATCGAGGTGCTGGCGGGTCCAGACTCCAAAGGCATGAGGGGAGCAACCTCCTTTCCTCCAGCTGCTGGTGACTCCAGGTGTCTCTCAGCTGGTGGCTGCCATCACTTCCTTCTTGGCCTCTGTCTTTGCATGGCTTTCTCTACTGTCTCTGGGTCTTCTCCTTTTCTCTCTTCTTTTGGAGACAGGGTTTTGCTCTGTCGCCCAGGCTGGGGTGCAGTGGTGTGATCATAGCTCGCTGCAGCTTTGACCACCTGGGCTCAAGTGATCCTCCTTCATCTTCAGCCTTCTGAGTAGTTGGGACTACAGGTATGTGCCACCTGCCTGGCTAATCTTTAAATTCTTTTTTAAAGAGACAAGGTCTTGCTAAGCTGCCCAGACTAGTTTCAGCTCCTGGCTGTAAGTAATCCTCCTGCCTTGGCATCCCAAAGTATTAGGATTACAGGCGTGAGCCACTGCATCCAGCCCTTTTCTGTCTATTATAAGGGCAATTGTCATTGGATTTAGGACCCACCAGGATAATCCAGCATGATCTCATCTTGAGCTCCTTAACTTAATCATATTTGGTAAGGCCTTTTTTCCAAATAAGATCACATTCATGGGTTCCAGGGATCTAATGTAGATTTCTCTCTGTGAGGGCCCCCATTCGATCCACTACAGAAACCAAGGCATGGAGAGGTTATACAGCTCACACAAGACACTGTCTGTAAAGTGGATGAGCTAGACTCTGATCCTGAACCAAGCATGACTGCCCCATCCCCCACTCCCCACTGCAATGGGCCAAAGGTTCCCAACCTGTGGGGCTTCTGCAAAGGCATGGCCCAAATGTGGCACTGTCTCTCTGAGCACTGAAACCTGAAGGCCACGAGAGCTCCACTGCAGCCTGGGGTCAGAACCTGCGTGATGGAAGTCCACGCCGGCGGAGGCAAGCTGGGGGACCTGCTCAGGAAATGGAGTTTCTGGGGAGCCTTCCTGGAGGAGGGAGGGGTAGAGGAGAAGAGAGAGGGGAAGGAGATGGTGCCTTCCATCCTTAGCCAGGAACGAATGAACTCGCAGCACCCGGCAGGCTGAGGCCCAGCACATGACAAACTTCCATCCTTTCCTTTTGAAAATCTGTTCATCTACATCTGAGACCAATTTGCTTGAAACTACAGAATACCTGTCACATTGCTTCCTAGCACGGCAGTCAGATATTTGCTTGGAAAAGTACAGGCAGCTACATACCTCTTGGTGCTGTAATATTTAGATGTGTCATTCTGTGTCTCAAAGCAGCAGAAGCTTCAAATAAGTGAGTGTTTTCAGCTTGGCTGGAGTCCTCCCGGCCTGGAGACCGTGCAAGAGCCGGCCACCTCCCTCCAGCAGCTAAGCAGAACCCACGCTCGGCTTTTTCAACCACATGCTCGAATTCAGTGCCGATGCCCCCGGTGCCATCTTGGGCCCTTGGTGTTAAGTCACACTGAGGCCCAGACGTTGGTTCGTATGTTCGGGAACTGGGTCATGCAGTATCGTGGTCAAAGCATACAGCCCTCAAGGTAAACCACACACAGGCACTCACGCCCACACCGGAGGGTGGCAGGCAGTGTGCAGCCCTGCGCTGGGAAGGAGCTGGGCTTCAGACCAGCCCGCACTGGCTGGGTCCTAGGTAAACGCAGCGTGGCGACCATCTTGGCGTTCTGAAGTCAGATGCCTAAGGAGAGTGTTTTGATGTTGCTCCCCTTTTAAGGAGGTAGGAAGGGATTTAGCAGCTGCTGGAGGATGCAACGCTCAGGTCTTCTCAGTGTTATCAGGGGACTCTGAATCGCTTTGTATTATGTGTAACTTGATTTTCTCATGAAATTATGTATAGTGTGTTGCAACAAAATTTTTTGTTGATTTTTTCAGTTGATTTTCCCTTTAAGTGGCTGAAAATTGGCCGTCTACGTTCCCCCACCACCCACTGCTACTTGTGGGCTGCTGGGCACTGTGAGGACCACCAGCCAGGGACATGGGTGCTGGCATTCCCAGTGTGCAGGCGGGGCTGAGGCAGCAGACGTGCCGTGTCCAAAGGCTCCTGCCAGGCCTGCACGTCCACTGGAAGACAGCAGCAGCGTGGCAAGCCACTGTTGCAGAAGCAGACGAGGGCTGCGTGTCCACGGGCTTCACGTCTTCCATGGCTGAAAGCTTCATTTTCACAAAAAGCATTGAGGGATAAGAGGAGAAACACCTCCTGACCTCATCGAGCCGACTTTAGAAGGTGGCATGGTGGCCGTGGTGCCCTGCGGTCTGGGCTTTCCCCATTTCCTCTGGGGCTTCTGAAACCTGCTGACCTTGTCCTCTGCAAGTGTGAGATGGCGTCTCTGCTGTGTGCACTTCCATCTCCCTGGCCTTGAAGATCCTCCTACTCCTGTGCTCCCAGTTTCAGGAAGCTCCACGAGGAGGCCTTGAGTTAGGACAGGCTCCAGTGGGGGCCCAGGAAAGGAAACCAGCACAGATCAGGGCTGTCAGAGTTCCCGGCATCTGGCCCCGGCGTGTCTGGCACCCAGAAGACAAGCTGAGAAGGGGCTGGGAAAGTGTGGACCTCAGGCAGCTCTCACAGGGCTGGGACTGGCCCTTGCAGCCAAAGGTTTTAGAGCAACACTCGCCCAGTGCTGCTTTCAGAAAGAAGAGTAAATGAGGCTGGCTGGTGATCTCTGAATTCCCTACCAAACTCACTCTCTGTCCTTCTAAATCCTTCCGCCACTTTCTCAACAGAAACAACAATGGCAGCAACAACGAGGCAGAATCTGTCAAAATGAAATTTAAAAACCGACTTTCCTTCCCCCATTCCCTGAGTGTTTTCTCCAGGCAGGTGCAAAACCTTCACGTGTCCACTTGGCCCCACAGCTGCCCCTCAGGGTCCAGGTGCTGGTGTCCGGTTCTGTACATCCCTGGGCAGCCTGGACCATGGGAGGGCACTGGTGCTAGAGGGAAAGGCCATGCCTCCATGGCTTCCTGCACGGCCCCTGAGCTGGGCTGCTGGAAGGAGAGACATGATGAAGTTGTAATGTGCATGCACTGAACACACTCAGACCAAAGGCCACCTCCTCCGCCCCCCAGGTTAGGAAACCCCCGACACAACCTGTGTACAGGAGGTGCAGAGACAACATACCTCTCTTCTCAAGGGGTTTCTGCAGCCCCCACAAATCTGCTGTCATGCACGCATACCTCAGGTCATTTGAAATCATAAAAGTCATAAGACGAACAGAGGCTCTTGTGTCACCTGAGAGCGCTTTTGCAACCCTGGGTGGTGCTCACTCTCTGGGGGGCAGATGGTAGTTTCTGTCTACATTCTGGACACTGCCTTAAAAGCATCCTTTAGAGTAATGTCTTAACAAAATGATAACTCTTCCCCGGAGAACACAGCCACGGAGCTGGCCAGGCACAGCTTCCTCCATCCCTAGACCCTCGGTCAATAACTTATGAACCGACTACTTCAAAGACCACTTCTCCTCAGACCCCAGGGTCTTCCTGAGAAAGTAAATGAACACGAACAGGTATTTCTTCTTATAAACCTCCTTGGGAAGTGTTCTCTTCAAATAGAGAACTGTGTTCCTCATGTGGGTCCTGGGGGTCTGTGCTGTGTGGAGGGGGTCTGCTGCTTCTTCTCACTTGAGCTTTCGTTTTGAAAAATAGAGATTCCTCGCAAATTGTTTCAGCCCCTGTGGGAAGCAGTTTGGAGATTTCTCCGAGAACTTAAAACAGAACTACCATTCAATGCAGCAATCCTGTCACTGGGTATCTACTCAAAGGAAAATAAAGTGTTCAACTGAAAAGACACATGCACCCCTACGCTCCCTGTGGCACTATTCACAATAGAAAAGACATGGAATAAACCTAGGTGTCCATCAACAGTGGACTGGATAAAGAAAATTTGGTATGTACATACCATGGAATACTATGCAGCCATAAAAAAGAACAAAACCACGTCCTTTGCAGCAACATGGAGGCAGCTGAAGTCCATGATCCTAAGCAAATTAATGCAAGAACAGAAATCCAAATACTACATGTTCCCACTTATAAGTGGGAGCTAAGTCTTGGGTACACACAGACATAAAAATGGGAACTTTGGGGACTCCAAAGGGAGGGAAGAGGAGGTAAGGGCTGAAAAACTTCTTATTGGATACAGACGTTCACTATCTGGGTGACAGGATCGATAGAAGCCCAAACTTCGGCATCATGCCGTACACCCTTGTAATAAACCTGCAGATGCCTCCCCTGAATCTAAAATAAAAATGGAAATGAAAAGCAAATTTTAGAAACCTTCATATATGTTATTGGCTGCATTAAAAAACCCTGAGATTCCTTCCTTCCTTCCTTTGTTCCTCCCTCCTTAGGTAATGTGTACAGTATGTGTGTGTGTGTGTGTTTGTATACACACACCTGCATAGCTAGGTATAAAGGAGGGAAATTACTTGTAATCCCCTCACCCAGAGACGGGTGATAAGCTCTGGCCTGTTTCTGAGCATCACACCTGGACACATGCCTTATGTGTCGTCTTGCATCAACTCTTCTCCCTTACCACTCCGCAGGGAGGGGCCTCTTCCTGTGAGAAGACAAACAGGCTGAGGTCACATCCGTTCTACTGCATGTTTCCAGCTGATGTATCCAGTCCCTCATTGCTGGGTCACTGGGTTGATCCCATTTCTTTGCATAACACAACTTTGGTGATACCCTTGGCCATACTTCTTTGCATGTGCCTTGGAGAGTTTTTTGTGATCACTGTATTTTTTTGCGCCTTGTAAAGTTTTCAAAGATCTTTGAAGTCTCTTGCTACTTCCAGCACGCTTTTGAGGCAAGCTCCCCCATTGCCATTTTGAAGACATGAACACCAAGGACCTCCCTGGGCAGGTCGGCTCAGGGAGGCCCACATTTACCACCCCACTCCGAGTGGCAGGACCTGGCTCCATGCAGTGGCCTCCCCTCCTAGTGGCAGGACCTGGCTCTCCTGAGTCAGGGGAAGATGTCTCTCCATCTTAGAAGCAAGGCGGGTCCCGGCAGGAGGCCTAACGGGAGGAGGCCCAGCCCACTTCAGGCTTTGGTCCAGAGGAGGCCACAGTAGAAGGTCGAGAGGAACATGCTCACCCCACAGACGCAATCATTAAAAGGTGATGAGAAGAACCAGCCCATCTGTGGGGCCACCAGCCTCGACCTCTCCCAGGCCCGAACCACAACATCCTACTTCTCATCTGCCGTCCTCATTGTCACAGTTTATTAGAGGGATGTCTGTGAGCACCAGCAGCTGACGTGGCCATGGCCCTTCTTTTTACCTGCCTGAACATTCTGGATTTACCCTGTGCATGCTGTCCAGGGCTACATCCCTGCAGCTGAAGGGCATTCCTGGGAGGCCCAAGTGTGCCTTGGGAAAGCGCCTGACACAGGCAGGGCTACAGACACCAGGATTCTCTCTGGCTTCTGGGCATGGTCACTCAGGCCTGATATCCCTGGATGAGGAAGATTCTGGGATTGGATGTCCTCAGATACTCTGGACTTGCTATCACAGGTCACAGTCCTGGCCTAAAATCCAGCCACACAGGGTATCCGGAAGCCTGCAAAGCCCTGGACTGGGTCCAGTGCCCTGGCCGGGACATCACAGCTGGCCTGATGCCTCCGTCCCCCTCCCCTATCACCCCTGGGTACTTTCTCCCACCACCCACCCTGCCAGGCTCTCAGTGCACACGGGAGCCCAGGGACTGGGGTTCCATGGCTGCTGCCTGTTCCCTGCTCCGTGAGCTCTGTGAGCCGCGCTTCCACATCAGGGTGAAGGCAGTGACCCCTGCAGATCTGGGGTGGCCAGAGCCCGGCTGTCTCTTCCAGTGGCCTTGTGGGGGCCCCGGGAGCATGCTCACTGTGCAGGTTCTTTGGGAAAGGGGCTTCTCTCCACAGTTCCTCAAGCCCCTGCTCCCCCAGTTCAGCTCACTGTGGCCTCTGCAGACCATGTGCTGGGTGTGGCCGCCTGGGGGGACGGGGAGGTGGAAGCAGCCAGTGTTCCACAGTGGTCTTATGTTCGGCTAACCTAGAGTCAAGACAGGGCTGTGGGCTTCCTGATCAGGTGGCTAGAAAGCCTCTGGCCACTGCTGGTGTGGAGCAGGGCTGCTCTCCATTCCTGCACAGCTGGAGAACAGCAGCCAAAGGGCGGGGGAGTTAGTGCCCTGGGGAACCTCACATGGTGGGAACACTGGCCGCCAAGGCTCCTATGGGTGAGAAAGGCCCACCCTCTGTGGCTGTAGGGGAAGGATCCAAGCCTGCTGGGGACCCAGAAAGCTGACAGCGACACCCTGGAGTGGGGCCTTCTGATGAGATCCCGGCCTAGGCGGTGGGGGAGCACAGGGTCCTTCTGTCCCAAGGGTCTGCTTCACACGTCAGCAAGGAGAGAACAGTCTGTGCACTGGTGTGCAGACCCTTGGGAGCTCCAGAGCGCCACAGCTACCACCAGGCCAACTTCTCCATGGAACTGGTAGTGCCAACTCCCAGCCCACAGCTCTTGCAGGAGAGCTGGCTCCAGAATGTTCCAGAACGTCCCAGGTCTGGCTCAGGGATTCTCTTCCATGTACTCACCTGGACCCGAGGCTCCCTGAAGACTGGAGTCCAGCCTTGGGTGCGCTGGTGGATGGCCCATCTGGTCAGGTGGGAGGAGCCCTCAGTCGGGCTACTCTGCTGTCTCCAGTGAGTGGCTCAGGGGAGGTGAGTGCCAGTCCCCAGGGCCACCATGCAGAGTCCATGAAAGGCTTTTTCCCAAGAAAGCACTCCAGAATGGTGACTTAGGAGAAGGCTCCCTGAATGAGAATGCTTAAGTTCTGGAAATAGCAAGACTTCTGGGAAAGGTGCATTTCAGGGATGCCTGCCCAGATGAGGTTTGAATTGCAAAGGGGGGGGGGGGGCAGGGAGCTTCACATGGCAGATACTGGGTTTGACAATGACAAAACAGCTCCCCTCCCAGTTCCAGGGTCAGCCGCGGCTCCTGACCTCGCAAGTATCTCCTATCCCTAGTGGAGCCAGTCCAAAGCAGCCCACTCGGCAACCCACCTCTCCTTCTAGGTAGTGGTGGTGCCAGCAGAAGACCCCTTGGGAGGGGGCTGGGGGCCAGCTTGGCTGTGATGATGATTTATGAGTGTTTGTGCCCATGATTTCAAGTTACCTCTTGGTCACTGGGGTGACTTTCAGAGAAAGGCAGGATGTCTTCCCCTCCTGGGCACCTCCCACATCAGGCTACACCATGCTGAGCAATAATGGAGATGAAGACTTGGCAGGACCCCCCCCCAGGAGGCCACATCTTGGAGGGATGGAAGGAACCTCAAGGGTCTGCCAGCAGTGTTGGGAATCTACAGGAAAAAGGGGCCAGGGCCACTGCTCATCGCGGGACATGTGACCTGTCTTAGAAAAGCCACCATGTGCCATACGGAAGCCAGGCCTGCACCTTTCCCAAAACCACCTGCAAGCAGTGTTGGCACCCAGCAGGTGTATACAGAGGACACAGTTGTGCTGGGTGTGCTCAGGCTCACACCAATTAAGTAAACTCTGCGTCATTTCACAAACGCTTTCCCATTGCAGAGGAATCTTCTCCGGAGAGGACAGCTGCACTGCCCATAACTGGGATGTGCGAGGCCTCCAAGGCCCGCAGAGGGTTTCTCCAGCAGGGTCTCTGGTTTATGGCCAGTGTGGCAATGATGACAGTGAGGCCTCTTCTTAAAGATGCTGCTCACTCTCTTCAGGATTAGAGGGGACATTTAAAATTCCCCTTCCTGAAAATCAACACAGTGAGCAAAGCCTCAAGAGGAAGGAGGCACCTGGAGAACCTGCCAGTCCCAGGGAGCGCCTGCCCTGGCTGGATGGTGCCTGGTGAGTGCAGACGTCTTGTTGCCACACCTGGAAAACCTGCCAGTCCCAGGGAGCGCCCGCCCCAGCTGGATGGTGCCCGGCGAGTGCAGACGTCTCGTTGCCACACCTGGGAGCACTGGGGCTTTTGCTCAGTATCATACACTTACACCTTGCCTTTCATCTGGAAGGATCTCATGGCTTCCTAAAATTTAACTCTCCATGGGGACTGTTTTACCCCCAAAAGAAACACATCGTGGGAATGAATTAAAGCCTGGGGTTGCTGAGAAACGAAGCCTTCTCTGTCCAATGGGGACTGCAGGGCGGTCCCCCAAACCCTGGGTTAGCGCCAGGTATGGACACCCTCCTTGTCTGGTTAGAAAGTGGGCAGTGACAGGAAGGTGATGGTCCCCACCTAGAACCGAAGCCCTCTCAGAGGCCAGCCTAGAGGGCAGAGCTTTCCCACTAAGGCCCAGGGCGGAGCGGCCTTTGGGCAGGGGACTCAGGGCCAATTCTGCTGCCTTTGAGGACCGCCTGCTTTCTCAGGACCCGATTCCATGCTCCACACATGCTTCCTCGTCACCGGCCAAGTATCACATCCACTTCTTCTCGTAGCCATGGCAATCACAACACACAAAAGCAATCCTTTTTGCACAATATCACATGTTGTTTAACGTTAGGACCCTGATACTTTCTCCAGCTGGATTTTCTTAATGTGAGTCAACAAATCAACCTGGAAGCACGTGTTCCGCTGGTGTTCGGGGTCCAAACAGCAGTGCCGTGTAACTCCAGACTTGGAAAGAACTATTGGGTGTACATGTGTGTGGTGCTGTGTGTATAACTGGGGGGCTGGCTCAGCCCCCGGGTAGAAACAAGAAGAGACGGCCCCCTTGCCCTAGGGCTTGAGCATCTCTGCTGAGACCATGGGCACCAGCTGCACTCTGCTCAGACGCACTCCTTGGGACTCACTCGGAGCTGAGAAGAACTCCAGCTTCTCCATGGCAGCAGATCCATGAGATCCTTCTCCACCCTTCCTCTCCGCACTGCATCAGAGTCCATGACAACCAAAGCTCAGGGGCTCTGCTCTGCATCCTCAGGCCACGGCAGAAACATTATCTGTGAGGCTGACCACATCCCATCTGCAGAACGTGCCTCACTGCCCAGGTCCCCACACTGCCAGGGACTCTCAACAGCCGGGAAAATGGCAGCTCGAATAGAAGTCTTTAACAGGAGGGTGGAAATTTCTTCCTAAAGGCTCCCAACATTGATACCATACTGTACGGGATCCATCTTAATTACTGTCTATGTGGAATTTTTTTCTGGTGGCTTTTTTTTCAACGAAAAAAAACATTAATGAGAAACTTTAAAGGCTTGTTAACAATGTCCTTTCATCAATCAAAGGTGCTGTCGGGCTGGGCTCTGCCGTCAATTCGCACCTCGCTGCCCAACATCCACTTCCTACTTTCTCATCCACCCCCACCTCTGCCCCATTACAGATCCCTGTTGCGGCCAACCCGGGTGACGGAGGCCAGACGTTTCCCATCTGTCAGCAGCTGGAGCCATGGGGTCCCAAGGACGCTGGACGGCTGCCCTCAGTGGCTTAAAGACAGGTCAGTACCTGCAGTTTCTCCACCTTCCCGTCCCTTCGACAGACAGACAGACAGATGGGGTTGCTTGGCAGAGGTCTTGGGCAGAGCTGTGTTTAGATCTCAATGTCTTCCAAACTGATAAGTAAAACTGATGTGAAGCTTAGCTCTTTAAACACAAACTTTTAATCAAATGCCCATGAACAAGAAAGCAAGCAAGCAAAAAACCCCACATGGTCTGAGGTCTGAGGGAAGCCAAAAAATTTAAATCCCCCACCCCAGAGCCTTGGACTGTTTCCGGGGACACCACTGCCCCCACGGCAACAAGAAGACATGCAGACAAGACAGGTGAGGCCCGAGGGCATCCCAGCAGCTGTGGCTGAAGCAAGGGCCGTTTAGGGACTGGTCTTTCAGTAAAATCTTAGCAAAATAAAGCACTTTCCCCCTTGCTCCTACATGAAGCCAATTTATCTCTCACTTCAGAATCCTCCTCTGTGCTGTTAGAAGCCCAAATAGCACGAAGATCTGCAGCAGCATGAACAATCTCACATCAGCTCAGTGTGACATCCTGCCCGCTCCAATAGGGTGAAGTCCAAGCTAGCGCCACTGCCCATGGTCACAGCTACGGGTGCATGGACAGCCAAGGTGGGCAAGCGGCAGATGAGACAGGGAGGGGCGTGGCCCCCAGGGCTGTTCTGTCCTCCTAGGCCAGGTCAGGGGATACAGCAAAACCTGGAAACGCATTTCTATGAGGAGGATGCCTTACATTGCTGCGAGAATCTCACTGATCCCCCTGAGTCTCACTGACTCCCCAGAGTCTGCCACTCCACAGGGCTCTGGCTGGTCACCCCACCACTTAGGTTTCTCAGCAATTCAGGTGGACGGGATTTTATCCTTATCTTACAGTTTTGTAGGAAATAAGTCCCAGGATAATACTGCTGTTTACAAACGATTTAAGAAACAAAACTGGTGGTTTCAGTGTAAACATATCTATATTGGACTTGCTTGGCCCCTCCAAAAGGGATTCTGGAGAAGCATGTGGGGCGCTGTGCACCAGAGAAGCTTAAGTCGCAGAGATGGTTTCAGTCGCTAGCACATTATCCAGCCACCCGTGGGGTGTTCAGTAAGCTGTTTCTGCTGGGTAAGAAGTGTATACGAATTACAAACCCCAATTAAGTTCTCTATAAGGTGAGTTTGCCCACTTCCTCTGCAATGCCTGGTGCCTGCAACCTTCACATCTGGAAGTGCAAATTCATGCCCATAAGAAGTTCTGCAATTCCTCATGCGAGAGCTCTTCCAGGCTTCCTGATTCCGCATCAGCTAACACCCTAAAGTGCACGTTTGCAAGGTCATAGCTTCGCTTCTCTGGCCTTACAGACTCACCACTGGAGGCGGCCACAGGACATGTGGAATGTGGGTGGGCTTACTGGACACTTCTGTTCCCAACAGGAAGAGAGACTGGGAGGACAACCCCTCACAAAACTCAGTCTCCTGCGTGGCCAAGGGCAACTTATTTTTGCTACAAGTGTGGTTCTGCAAAAACAAATATTACTTCTGACTCTCTCATTCTCTCTGCAAACAGGTGAGCGTGGTGTGGCCGGTCTGAGTGGCTGCCGTGCCACGGCGGGTCTCGGTGTCAGCCTTCAAAGCATCACGGTGCTGGGAAACGCGACAGGGTGAGGGGGACCCGGGGCCAAGGCCGAAGAACACAGCTTTCTTGTTTCGACATTTCTTTTTATTTGGAAAATATTTTTGTATTTCTTTGTGCCTTCTCTCTCCCTCTGTATTTTCACGAGCGGTGCTGCGGCTTGGAGCCAGAGCGGCTCTAGGCGACCCGCGTGCTGGCTTTTCATGTCGGCCTCAGCAGAGCTTGTCCTTGGAGCGGTACATGGCCCCGCCGGTTTGAGCCCTGCTGCTGCGGCTGTCAGAGGGAACCTCGGGGCATCTATCAAGCCTGTTCTGACAGGGCCGCAGAAACCCTCGGAGAGCAGGCAGAACGTGGTTTTGTACTGCACCAAGGGCATGGCCCAAACAGGCCCACCTGTGTTCCCAGGCCACACAGATTTGCTGGCTCACCTTGGACGGCTTTGATGGGTGGGTCCCCTGCCACCAGGTGCTGACCTGGATCTGGGGGCTTGGTCCTCGCTGTCTGCAGTCATGTGGCCCCAAGACCCGCCCTCAGAGCCTGTACCTGATTAGAAACCTGGAGATCTCACTGGGAGGCTCCCATCCTTCATGGGACCCAAACAGCGGAGGCAGCCTGCCTGCAGCGTGTGTGCCTGCTGGTCTCCCTGAGACCCTGCAGAGGGCAGCCTGCAGGGTCTCAGGGAGCACAGGGAGCCATCGGGGTGCCGCCCAGCCACCCTCCTTCCAATCCATCCTCCAGCAGGGATAGTGGTGCCGGGGCCTCCCCAGCACACCGCACGGCTCTGGCGCCCTCTGTTGGAAAGCACTCGCGGCTCGCACACCCGGGCCCCCAGGCCCCGAGCTGGCGCCTCGGAGAAAGCTTCTGTTCTGTTCCTGCGGAGAAGAAAGCGTGCCTGGTGACCGGCCATCACTGGGGAGGGGCATCATCTGTGGGGGACGCAGGGCACCACCTCCGGGGCACAGCGCACCCAGCTATTCCCACTCACCTTCAGCAACGTCCAAAATAACCAGACATCCTGCGAGTCCTGACGGGGACGCGGTGTGTGGCGCCTGAGGCCTGCCGGGAGCAAGGAGGCCCAGGGCCTGTCCCACAAAGCAGCACGTGTCTACGTGACCTGCTGGGTGACTTACCCTGCTTCAAAAATACCAAGAGTTAAGACAATGGGGTAAGAGTCACATCACTTCATGTCAGAGGAAAAACCCAGATTTTGGCTGATGCCAGAAAGAGATATAATAAATCATACATCAGCGAAAAAAGTCTGAAATCAGTTTTCCTTTGTTGGTGTTAAGACAACATGAAATACAAGGCAGGTCCCGATCATACACATTGTAAGACCCCGTTTTCATCCGGGCCTTGGTGATGTATAGAACCGCACGAGCTTCCCCGCTGTGGCTCACACCATGGCAAGGAACGCTGGCTAAGAACACGGTGCTCTAGTGCACAGCTGGGTGCGGTTTGTTTTCTCTATACATCATATGCTCTGTTTTATTTCTCCATATGCAGAGCTACAGGTTTTCCTCTGGCTTTTGGATATAGTTAATTATACTGCTAGCATGACAACACGATAATGAAGTATCAGACAGCAGCGCACCGCCCAGGCTGGCAACCCTCCCTGCTGCCATCAGTGACATGAGCTGGCCCACCACAGTCGTGACCTTTGACTTCCAGGATCGACATTGGGGTGCTGGGGTCCTAACAGGCCCATGGTCCCTGAGGCCCCTTTGGGGCAGCCCCTGAGATGAGAGGCCCGTGTCCCTTCCTACCTGCGCCCAGAGCACACTAGGCCAGCGAGTATGGAGCGAGGGTGAGACTCGACTTCAGCTCTCAGAGAGATGCAAGCTCCATCGAACCCGTGTCCAGAGAGCTCTTTGTCTTTCCAAATTGGCAAATGGTTATTTTCTACCCACCGGATACAGACCGTAAGTGGATGTATCTTGCATTAGCCTCTTTGGCAGGTAGGAAACAAAGCTGGAAAACCTCTGTAAGCATTGACTTCCATGGCCTGTTCCCGTTTCCTTCAGCGAGACCTGAGTGTGGGATGCTAGGAACTGTGAGTGGAAAATGTCATCATAGCTGTGGACACAGCCAGGAAGGGAGGCATGGTGGGGATGTGCTGGGGCAGGGCCAGCTTTCTAGTGTGGATGGCCTGGGACAGGCCTTAGCTGACTCTGGACAGTGGCTGTAGCAGCCGTCTGTGGCCTGATGGTGCCAGACTGTCCCATCCTGGGCTGTGGCCCCAACATGAGCCAGGCCTTCCCCACTCACTTGGCCTGTTTTAATGGACATGAAAAATAGAGCAAGGACAGCTTTAGAGAAGGAAACAAATGTGTGTAGGACTGCGGGCGTCTGAACTCATCCTGCTGGAAAACACGGAAACAGAGAGGCCAGACACGCTTGTTCCCAGGACACTGCCACCTCCTTTAATATAGTGGTGCCTCCACACCCCATGTCTGATGCAGTGTTACACGTGTGTGTCGCTCAAACATCCATCCTACCACACACACTCAGTCTCGGCCAGCAGGCAGGGAGCCTGAGGTAGCCCCCGCTCTCTTGAGCCAGGCCCCTGCCAGACCTGAGCTCCCTCCCAAGCCTGGCTTCCCCGCCCGGTGGCCTTCGTGGACCAGAAGCCATTCCTTCACGACCAGCCCTCCGGAGTAGTTGCCCACCGCTCCGCTGCTGCAGATCACTCTGTGGCACGGGATGAGGATGGGGACCTGGAAGACAGGGAGGCAGCCACCGTCAGTCAGGGATCTGGACAATGAGGTCTTTGGGGTCAAGGCCAAAGCCCTGATTGACAGGAGTCCTGTGCCCACTAAGCAGGGGCCCATGCCGGGGGCAGGCTGTTGGGATGGGTGGGTGCTAGCTATGTCTCAGCATGAACTCCCCTCCCCTGAGGCCCTTGAGTCCCTGGAGGTCTCGGCATGGGCTGGGGGAGGGACGAATGCCCTGAGGTGGCGTGGGGCATCTTCAGAGAATCACTTTATGCCAAGATTTGGAAGGAGAAAACTGAATTTCACCCGGTGAGTAATTTACAACATTCACTTACAAAATGGAAAACTACATTTCCAAGTTCTGGTGGTATGTGACGCTCTCAAACACTCCCCCAGACACCACCCAGGCATCACAGGAAACATCAGAGAAGACCGTACCTGCACAGGCCTCTCCAGCCCATGGCCGGCCAACTGTGGCTGTGGGCCCATGCCGCCCACCACCTGCTTTTGTAAATGAAGCTTTACTGGAACGCAGCCACGCCTTTTTCTCCATACTGGCTGTGGCTGCTTTGCCAAGCCTAACATATTTACTCTCTGGCCCTTGACAGGAGGACTTGGCCAACCCCTGCCTCACGCTGTGCCCAGGAGCAGGATGTGTCTCCCTCTATAGTCTTGGGGTGCTTGTAGGGGTCTGAGAAGCTCCCTGGTCACCCCCACTGGGGGTAGGGCATGCTCAGCTCCTCCCAGACCCAATATCCCTCCCTGCCCTCAGCCCTCCCACAGGCTGCTGCAGCCTCCCCACTCAGGAGCTCGGGGAGACAGAGCTGTCATCCAGCCATTCACCTGAGAGTGATGCTGAGCACACACCTGTCTTAAACTAGCAGAGGGGCTTCAAAAAGCAAGCTTGCATCACAAGGAAAACCACCCCCACCCAACCAAACAGGAAGCAGCGATGGTCAAAAGGGCTCCACCCAGGGACCCAAGGCAGCGACGCTCTCAAGGTGCCATCTGCACGTTCACCCAAACTCACCCACAGCTCAAGATGCTGCCATCCTCATCCCGCATGTGAGGCCAGGGCTGGCACCACCTTGAAAGGGTGAGGGCATGGCTCCAGAGAGCTCCAAGTTGTAGGCAGTGACTCCCATGTGGCTCCCATACCCCCAGGGACAGGCCTCTGGCTGTAGCCTCCTGGGGCCTCTGGCAGTGCCCGACCTGTTATTTCCTAGCCTGGAGCCAGCACGATCCGGATCTGTGGCTGACCTAAACTCAGGATGCCCTGTGCTGATAGGGGCTGATCCAGAGTGAGGACCACAACCACGCGGCCATGCACAGGCCCCGGGTCC
>NW_016806236.1:0-429 GCF_001698545.2 Rhinopithecus bieti | reverse complement strand
GCACACACACAGACACACACACACACACACAATCATCCCCCTCACACACACTATCATCCCACACACACACAATCATCCCCCACACACAACTATCATCCCCCTCACACACACACAATCATCCCCCCCCCACACACACACAATCATCCCCCTCACACACATGCACACACACTATTATCCCCCTCACACACAATCATCCCCCTCACACACATGCACACACACACACACCCAATCATCCCCCTCACACACACACAATCATCCCCCTCATACACACACAATCATCCCCCTCACACACAATCATCCCACACACACACTATCATCACACACACACAATCATCCCACACACACACAATCATCCCCCTCACACACACAATCATCCCCCCCCCACACACCACCACCCCACCCCACACACACACTATCATCCCCTCACAC
>NW_016806235.1:0-778 GCF_001698545.2 Rhinopithecus bieti | reverse complement strand
AACAGACACATCTATCACAAATCAGTGTCACAGAAAGCTTCTTTCCAGTTTTTGTCTGAGGATATTGCCTTTGTCACCATAGCCATCTATATACACCTGAATGTCCCCTGGTAGCTTTTTCTCTGAACGGGATTCCCCAATCCTCTATGAGAAGAAAAGTATAGCGCTGTGAGTGCAATGCACACGTCACAAAACAGCCTCTCGGAAATGTTCTCTCAAGTTTCTATCTGAAGATAATTCTGTTTTCACGGTAAGCCTCAATGCGCTCCCAAGTATCCCTTAGCTGATTAACCTAAAACCGTGTTAGAATACTGCTCAATGAAAACAAAAGCTTAATTGTGAGAGTGGAATTCACGTGACCTAGAGCAGTTTCACAGAAAGTTTCCTTCTTTTTTTATCGGAGGGTGTTTCTTTCTCAGAATATTCTTAAGTGTGTCCCCAAATCTCCTTTCTCCAGTTCCACAGAAACAGTGATTTCAAACTGCTGAATTCAAAGAATGATTTAACTCTATTAGATGAAAACACACAACACAAAGCAGTTGTTCTGAAACCTTATCACCAGTTTTCATCAGAGGATGTTTCCTTTCTCATCACTAGCCTCCGGGCACCACTTAATATCCCTTCACAGATTCCAAAAGACAGAGTTTCCAAACTGGACAACGTATTGTAAGCTTTAACACTCTGAAATGAATGCAGACGTCAAAGAGCAGTTTCTTGAACCGCTTCTTTCTGGGTTTTCTTTTGAGATAGTTCACTTTTTCCTGTAGTCTACAATGCA
>NW_016806234.1:70185-79958 GCF_001698545.2 Rhinopithecus bieti | reverse complement strand
TTTTGATTTTCATTTCTCTGATGATCAGTGATGTTGAGTTTTGTTTGTTTGTTTGTTTGTTCTTGGAAATTTGTTTAAGTTCCTTGTAGATTCTGGATATTAGACCTTTGTCAGATGGATAGATTGCAAAATTTTCTCCCATTCTGTAGGTTGCTTGTTAACTCTGATAATACTTTCTTTTGCTGTGCAGAAACTCTTTAGTTTAAGTAGATCCCATTTGTCAATTTTGGCTTTTGATGCCATTGTTTTGGTTTTGAGTCATGAAGTCTTTGCCCATGCCTATGTCCTGAATGGTGTTGCCTAGGTTTTCTTCTTGGGTTTTATGGTTTTGGGTTTTACCTTTAAGTCTTCAATCCATCTTGAGTTAATTTTGTATAAGATGTGAGGAAGAGGTCCAGTTTTAGTTTTCATCACATGGCTAGCATGTTTTCCCAGCACCATTTACCAAATAGAAGATCCCTTTCCCATTGCTTGTTTTTTTCAGATTTGTCAAAGATCAGATGGCTGTAGATTTGAGGTGTTATTTCTGAGGTCTCTGTTCTGCTCCATTAGTCTACATTTCTGTTTTGTTATCAGTACCATGCTGTGTTGTTTTTTTTTTTAACTGTGGTCTTGAAGTATATTTTGGAGTCAGGAAGCGTGATGTTTCCAGCTTTGTTCTTTTGCTCAGGATTGTCTTGGTTATACAGGGTCTTCTTCAATTCTATATAAAATTTAAAATAGCTTTATTGTAATTCTGTGAAGAATGTCAATGGTAGTTTGAGGGAAATAGCATTAAATCTGTAAATTACTTTGGGCAGTATGTTCGTTTTCATGATATTGATTCTTGCTATCCACGAGGATGGAATGAATTGCCATTTGTTTGTGTCCTCTCTTATGTCCTTGAGCAGTGGTTTGTAGTTCTCCTTGAAGAGGTCATTCACATTCCTTGTGAGCTGTATTTCTCAGTATTTTATTCGATTTGTAGCAATTTTGAATGGGAGAGCATTCATGGTTTCATCCTCTGCTTGCCTATTGTTGGTGTGTAGGAATGCTTGTGATTTTCCACATTGATGTTGTATCCTGAGACTTTGCTGAAGTTACTTATCAGTTCAAAAGTTTTAGGGTCTGGGTGTGTTGGTTCATGCCTGGAACTGCAGCATTTTGAAAGGCAAAGGCAGGCAGATTACCTGAGGTCAAGAGTTCAAAACTAGCCTGACCATTATGATGATACGCTGTCTCCACTAAAAAATAATACAAAATAATATAGCCAGGTGTGGTGGTGCACATCTGTAGCCCCAGCCACTCGAGAGGCTGAAGCAATAGAATCACTTGAACCTGGGAGATGGAGGCTACAGTTAGCTGAGATCATACCACTGCACTCCAGCCTGGGTGACAGAAGGAGTCTCTGTCTCAAAAAAAAGTTTTGGGCTGAGATGATGGGGTGTTCTAAATATAAAATAATGTCATCTGCAAACAGAGACTACTTGACTTTCCCTCTTCCTATTTGAAGGCCTCTTATTTTTTCCTCTTGCCTGATTGCTCTGGCCACAACTTCCAATACTATGTTGAGTAGAAGTGGTGAGAGGGGACACACTTGTCTTGTATCAGTTTTCGAAGGGAATTCTTCCAGGTATTGCCCATTCAGTATATTGGCTGTGGGTTTATCATAAATAGCTCTTACTATTTTGAGATACATTCCATCAACACCTAGTTTGTTGACAGTTTTTAACATGAAGGGATGTTGAATTTTATCAAAGGCCTTTTTTGCATCTATTGAGACAATCATGTGGTTTTCGTCTATGTTTCTGTTCCTGTGATAGATTACATTTATTGATTTGCATATGTTCAACAAACCTTCCATCCCAGGGATGAAGACATCTTGACCGTGATGGATCTGTTTTTTGATGTGCTGCTCAATTTGGCTTCCCAGTATTTTATTGAGGATTTTGCATCGAAGTTCTTCGGGGATATTGGCCTGAAGTTTTCTTTTTTTGTTTTGTCTCTGATAGGTTTTGTTATCAGGATAATGCTGCCTTCATAAACCGAGTTAGGAAGGAGTCCCTCTTTTAAGTTGTTTGGAATAGTTTCAGAGAGAATGGTACCAGCTCCTCTTTGTACTTCTGGTAGAATTTGGGTGTGAATCCATCTGATCCTGGGCTTTTTTGGGTTGATAGGCTATTAATTACTGCCTCAATTTCAGAACTCCTTATTGGTATATTCAGGGATTCAATTTCTTTCCAGTTTAGTCCTGGTAGGGTGAATGCATCCAGGAATTTTCCACTTTTTCTAGATTTCCTAGTTTATTTGTGTAAAGGTGTTTATAGTATTATCTGATGTTAGTTTGTATTTGTGTGGGGTCAATGGTGTATCCCCTTGATCATTTTTTATTGTGTCTATTTGATCCTTCTCTCTCATTTTATTAGTCTAAGTAGCGGTCTATCTATTTTGTAAATTTTTTCAAAACCAGCTCCCGGATTCAAGTTTTTTGGAGAGTTTTCATGTCTGTATCTCATTCAGTTCTTCTCTGGTGTTAGTTATTTCTTGCCTTCTGCTAGCTTTTGGATTTGTTTTCTCTTGCCTCTCCAGCTCTTTTAATTGTGATGTTAGGGAGTTTATTTGAGATATTTCTAGCTTTCTGATGTGGACACTTAGTGCCATAAATTTCCCTCTTAACACTGCTTTAGTTGTATCCCAGAGATTTTGGTATATTTTCTCTTTGTTCTCATTGGTTTCAAAAAACTACTTGATTTCTTCCTTAATTTCATTATTTACCCAGGAGTCATTCAGGAGCATGTTGTTCAATTTCCATGAAATTGTGTGGTTTTGAGTTTCTTAACCCGAGTTCTAATTTGATTGCACTGTGGTCTGAGAGACTGTTGTGATTTCAGCTCTTTTGCATTTGCTGAGAAGTGTTTTACTTTCATTTATGTGGCCAATTTTAGAATAAGTGCCATGTGACACTGAGAAGAATGTATATGCTGTTGGTATGGAGTAAAGAGTTCTGTAGACGTCTACTAGGTCTGCTTGATTCAGACCTGAATTTACATGTTGGCCTGTCTTACTAGGCTGGGGAAGTTCTCCTGGATAATATCCCGAAATGTGTTTTCCAGCTTGTTTCCATTCTCCCTGTCTCCTTCTGGTACTGCAAGCAATTGTAGGTTCGTGTAGAGGGGCCAAGATGGCGAAATAAGAACAGCTCCAGTCTGTAGCTCCCAGTGAGACCTACACAGAAGGTGGGTGATTTCTGCATTTCCAACTGAGGTATTCAGTTCATCTTATTGGGACTGGTTAAGCAGTGGCTCCAACCTGTGGAGGGTGAGCAGAAGCAGGGTGGAGGGTCACTTCATCCAGGAAGTACAAGGGCCTGAGGATCTCCCTCCCACCAGCCAAGGGAAGCCATGATGAACTGTGCTACCCAGCCAGGTTACTATGCTTTTCCATGTTTTCTTGCAATCTGCAAATCAGGAGATTTCCTTGTGTGCCTACACCTCAAGGGCCCAGAATTTCAAGCACAAAACTGGTTGGCTGTCTGGGTGGACACTGACCTAGCTGAAGGAGTTTATTTTTTTATTTTTTGTACTGCAGAGGTGCCTGGAACCCCAGGGAGACAGAACTGTTCACTCCCCTGGAAAGGGGTTGAAGCCAGGGACCCAAGAGATCTCGCTCGATGGGCCTCACTCCCACAGAGCCCAGTAAGCTAAGAAATACTGGATTGAAATTTTCGCTGCCAGCCCAGCAGTCTGAAGTCAACCTGGGACGGTCCAGCGTGGTGTACAGAGGGGTGTTCGCCATTACTGAGGCTTTAGTAGGCGGTTGTACCCTGACAGTGCTAAGGAGGCTGGGAGGTCCGGGCTGGGTGTAACAAAGTAGCTGTGGCCAGACTGCTTCTCTAGATTTCTCTTGACTGGACAGGGCATCTCTGAATGAAAGATAATAGTCCCAGTCAGCAGCTTAGAGACAAAACCCCACTTCCCTGGGGCATCGCACATGGGGTGAGGGGCGGCTGTGGGTGCAGCTTCAGTGGATTTAATCATTCCTGCCTGTCAGCGCTGAAGAGAGCAGCTGATTCTGACAAGAGGCATTCTCCCAGCACACTGCATCAGCTCCGCTAAGGGACAGACTGCCTCCTCAAGTGAGTGCCTGACTCCACATCTTCCTGACTGGGAGAAACGTCCCAATGGGACCAACAGATACCTCATACAGGGGAGTTCCAGTTGGCATAAGGCTGGTGCCCCTCTGGGATGAAACTTCCAGAGAAAGGAGTAGGCAGCAATCTTTTCTGTTCTGCAGAATAACCAGTTAGAGAAGAATGTAAATGACCNAATGGGACCAACAGATACCTCATACAGGGGAGTTCCAGTTGGCATAAGGCTGGTGCCCCTCTGGGATGAAACTTCCAGAGAAAGGAGTAGGCAGCAATCTTTTCTGTTCTGCAGAATAACCAGTTAGAGAAGAATGTAAATGACCTGATGGAGCTGAAAAACACAGCATGAGAACTTCGTGAAGCATACACAAATATCAATAGTTGAATTAATCAAGCAGAAGAAGGGATATCAGAGAGTGAAGATCAACTTAATGAAATACAGCATGGAGAAAAGATTAGAGAAAAATAAAAAGGAACAAACAAAGCCTCCATGAAATATGGGAGTATGTGAAAAGACCAAAGCTACGTTTGATTGGTGTACCTAAAAGTGATGGGGAGAATGAAACCAAGTTAGAAAACACTCTTCAGGATATTATGCAGGAGAACTTGCCCAACCTAGCAAGAGAGGCCAACATTCAAATTCAGGAAATACAGAGAACCCACGAAGATACTGCTCGAGAAGAGCAACCCAAAAACACATAATCGTCACATTCAGTAAGGTTGAATTGAAGGAAAAACTGTTATGGGCAGCCAGAGAGAAAGATCGGGTAACCCACAAATGGAAGCCCATCAGACTAGCAGTGGATCTTTCTGCAGAAACCCTACAAGCCAGAAGAGAATGGGGGTCAATATTCAACATTCTTGAAGAAAAGAATTTTCAACCCGGGATTTCCTATCCAGCCAAACTAAGCTTCATAAGCAAAGGAGAAATAAAATCCCATACAGAGAAGCAAATGCTGAGAGATTTTGTCATCACCAGGCCCTCCTTACAAGAGCTACTGAGAGAAGCACTAAATATGAAAAGGAGAAACCGGTATCAGCCACTGCAAAAACATGCCAAATTCTAAACACCATCGACACAATGGAGAAACTGCATCAACTAATGTACAAAATAAGCAGGCAGCGTCATAAGGACAGGATCAAATTGACACATAACAATATTAACCTGAAATGTAAATGGGTTAAATGCCTCAAATAAAAGGAACAGACTGACAAATTAGATAAAATGTCAAGTCTTATCAGTGTGCTGTGTTCAGGAGATGCATCTCACATGCAAAGACACAAATAGGCTATAAATAAAAGGATGGAGGAATATGTACCAAGCAAAAATGGAAAGAAAAAAAAAAAGCAAGGGTTGCAATTCTTATCTCTGATAAAACAGACTTTAAACCAACAAACATAAAAAAGACACAGAAGGGCATTACACAATGGTAAAAAGATCAATGCAACAAGAAGAGCTAACTATCCTAAATATCTGTGCACTCAATACAGCAGCACCCAGATTCATAAAGCAAGTTCTAGAGACATACAAAGAGACTTAGACTCCCACACAACAATAGTGGGAAATATTGACACTCCACCATCAATACTAGACAGATTGACAGCACAAATAATTAACAGGGATATTCAGGACTTGAACTCAGCTCTGAACCAAGCAGACCTAATAAACATCCACAGAACTCTCCACCCCAAATCAACAGAATTTACATTATTCTCAGCACCACATTGCACTTACTCTAAAATTGATCATATAATTGAAAGTAAAACACTCCTCAGCAAATGCAAAAGAAAGGAAATCATAACAAACAGTCTCTCAGACCACAATGCAATCAAATTAGAACTCAGGATTAAGAAACTGACTCAAAACCGCACAACAAACAGAACAACCTGCTCCTGAATGGCTACTGGGTAAATAACGAAATTGAGGCAGAAATAAATAAGTTATTTGAAACCAATGAGAACAAAGACATAATGTGCCAGAATCTCTGGGACACAGCTACAGCAGTGTTTAGAGGGAAATTTACAGCACTGAATGCCCACAAAAGTAAAGAGGAAAGATGTAAAATTGACACCCTAACATGACAATTAAAAGAACTAGAGAAGCAAAAGCAAACAAGTTCAAAAGCTAGCAGCAGACAAGAAATAACTAAGATAAAAGCAGAACTGAAGGAGATAGAGACATGAAAAACCATTAAAATAATTAATGGATCCAGGAACTGGTTTTTTGAAAAGATCAACAAAATATATAGACCACTAGCCAAACTAATAAAGAAGAAAAGAGAGAAGAATCAAATAGATGCAATAAAAAAATAATAAAGGGGATAAAACCACTGACCCCACAGAAATACAAACTACCATCAGAGAATACTATAAACACCTCTATGCAAATAAACTAGAAAATCTAGAAGAAATAGATAAATTCCTGGAAACATACACCTCCCAAGTCTAAACCAGGAAGAAGTGGAATCCCTGAATAAACCAATATCGAGTTCTGAAATTGAGGCAGTTATTAATAGCCTATCAACCAAAAAAAAGTCCAGGACCAGATGGATTTACATCTGAATTCTACCAGAGGTACAAAGAAGAGCTGGTACCTTTCCTTCTGAGACTCTTCCAAACAATAGAAAATAACAGACTCCTTCCTAACTCATTTTACAAGGCCAGCATCATCCTGATACCAAAACCTGGCAGAGACACAACAACAAAAATTTCAGGACAATATCCCTGATGGACATCGATGCAAAAATCCTCAATAAAATACTGCAAACCAAATCCAGCAGCACATCAAAAAGCTTATTCGCCATGATCAAGTCAGCTTCATCCCTGCAATGCAAGGCTCGTTCAACATATACAAATCAATAATCGTAATCCATCACATAAACAGAACCAATGACAAAAACCACATGATTATCTCAATAGATACAGAAAAGAACTTTGATAAAATTCAGCATACCTTCATGTTAAAAACTCTCAATATACTAGGTATTGATGGAACATATCTCAAAATAATAAGAGCTATTTATGAAAAACCCATAGCCAATATCATATCGAATGGTCAAAAGCTGGAAGCATTTCCTTTGAAAACCAGCACAAGACAAGGATGCCCTCTCTTGACACTCCTATTCAACGATTGTTGGAAGCTCTGGCCAGGGCAATCAGGCAAGCAAAAGAAATAAAGCATCTTCAAATAGAAAAAGAGAAAGTCAAATTGTCTCTATTTGCAGATGACATGATTCCATATTTAGAATACCCCACTGTCTCAGCCCCAAAACTCCTTAAGCTGATAAGCAACTTCAGAAGAGTCTCAGGATGCAAAATCAATGTGTGAAAAGAGCAAGCATTCCTATACACCAATAATAGACATGCAGAGAGCCAAATCATGAGTGAACGTCCATTCACAATTGCTACAAAAAGGATAAAATACCTAATAATACAACTTACAAAGGATATGAGGGACCTCGTCAGGAACTACAAACCACTGCTCAAAGACAAGAGAGGACACAAAGAAATGGGGGAAAAAATCCCATGCTCATGGATAGAGAGAATCACTATCTTGAAAATGACCATACTGCCAAAGTCATTTACAGATTCAATGCTATTCCCATGAAGCTAGCATTGACTTTCTTCACAGAATTAGAAAAAACCACTATAAATTTTGTATGGAAACCAAAAAAAGCCCGCATAGCAAGATAATCCTAAACAAAAAGAACAAAGCTGGAGGCATCAGGCTACCAGACTTCAAACTATACTACAATGTTGCAGTAACCAAAACATCATGGTACTGGTACAAAATCAGATATATAGATGAATGGAACAGATCAGAGAGCTCAGAAATACCACCATATATCTACAACCATCTGATCTTTGGCAAACCTGACAAAAACAAGCAATGGGGAAAGGCTTCCCTATTTAATAAATGGTGCTGGGAAAACTGGCTAGCCATATACAGAAAACAGAATCTGGCCTCTCTTTCATACCCTATACAAAAATTAAGTCAAAATGGATTAAGGACTTATATGTCAAGTCCAAAACCATAAAAACCCTAGAAGAAAACCTAGGCAATACCATTCAGGATACACGCATGGACAAAGAATTCATGACTAAAAATGAAAAGCAATTGCAAAAAAGCCAAAATTGACAAATGGAATCTAATTGAACTAAAGTGCTTCTGCACAGCAAAAGAAACTATCATCAGAGTGAATAGGAAACCCACAGAAAGGGAGAAAATTTTTGCAATCTACCTATCTGACAAAGGTCTAATATCCAGAATTTATAAGGAACTTAAACAAATTTATAAGAATAAAGCAACTCCACCAAAAGTGGTCAAAACATGAACAGACACTTTTCAAAAGAAGACATTTATGCAGCCAAAAAATATATGATAAAAGTTCATAATCACTGGTCATTAGAGAAATGCAAATTAAAACTACAATGAGATACCATCTCATGACTGTCAGAATGGCAATTATGAAAAAGTCAGGAAACAATAGATACTGGCAAGGCTGTGGAGAAATAGGAATGCTTTTACACTGTTGGTGGGAATGTAAATTAGTACATTGTGGAAGGCCGTGTGGCAATTCTTCAAGTATCTAGAACCAGAAATACCGTTTGAACCAGCAATCCCATTACTGGGTATATACCCAAAAGATTACAAATTATTCTACTATGAAAATATATGCACACGTATGTTTACTGCAGCACTGTTTACAATAGCAAAGACTTGGAACTAACACAAATGCCCATCAATGCTAGACTGGATAAAGAAAATGTGGCACATATATACCATGAAATACTAGGCAGCCATAAAAAGGATGAGTTCATGTGGTTTGCAGGGACGTGGATGAAGCTGGAAGCCATCATTCTCAGTAAACTAACACAGGAACAGAAAACCAAACACTGCATGTTCTCACTCATAATTGGGAGTTGAACAATGAGAACACATGGACACAGGGAGAGAAAAAACACACACCGGGACCTGTCAGGGAGTGAGTCAAGGGAAGGGAGCATTAGGACAAACACCTAAAGCATGCGGAGTCTGAAACCTAATTGACATGTTGATAGGTGCAGGAAACCACCATGGCACTTGTATATCTATGTAACACACCTGAACGTTTTACACATGTATCCCAGAACTTAAAGTAAAATTTAAAAAAAAGAAAAAAAAAAGCCTGGAACCAGAAGCCAACTTTAGACACTAGAGAAGTTTAATTACTTCTAAATTCCCCAGATAAAGAATTTGGCCTCTGGGTGGCCTTTTTGATGGTCACCAAGGGGTCTTTTCTCCCTTCATTATACTTCTACATTCCTCATATAAGTTGGTTTCTCTATGGGGCTTACTTGATAGTCACCAGGTGATTTTTGTTCTCAGTTACCTTAAAGTTACAATTAATATCCTAAATGTCTAATAATTGAATTTGAATTATTATCAAACTAGCTTCAATGACATATAAAAACTCTGCTCCTGAGGCACACATAGGCTCAAAATAAAGGAAGGCAGGAAGATCTACCAAGCAAATGGAGAACAAAAAAAAGCAGGGGTTGCAATCCTAGTCTCTGATAAAACAGACTTTAAACCATCAAAGATCAAAAGAGACAAAGAAGGCCATTACATAATGGTAAAGGGATCAATTCAGCAGGAAGAGCTAAG
>NW_016806234.1:49759-66114 GCF_001698545.2 Rhinopithecus bieti | reverse complement strand
GTTATACGCATTTTCTCTGTTTAAAATCAAAGAGAAAACAATAATCAATTCTGTTATACCCTATCTTCAATATATATCACTCATAAAAGAGAAGGACTAAAAACAAAGAATATCTTTACAGATATCCAACTATATAGAGAGTGTTATCACCTCTCACACAGGTTTTGATGATACTCAGGAGGAATCACGTCATAATTACTGACAGTAAACAAAGTTGCAGAATATTTTTCCGGGTTTTTTAGGAATTATCATAAAGATTCATTAATTAAGCAAGATTATTCTCATCCAGGGTGTATAATCCAAAGTTCCTCCCATTTGTACAAATGATCTGTCTAGCTGTGGTGCTCCATACATCTGGGACATGGGTGTAACAGGGTGATCTCCTAGGATTTCAGCATACTGTGGTCTCTCAAATTTGTAGAGTAGCTGATTGACAAGCATTGCATTGAGGTACAGGAATACCTTGTTTTATTGCACTTTGCATTACTGTAGTTCTCAGATATTGCATTTTTTTTTTTTTTTTTTTATAAATGGACAGTTTCTGGTAACTCTGCATTGAGCAAATCTGGTATCATTTACCAACACCATGTGCTCACTTTGTGTCTGTTATATTTTGGTAATTCTTGCAACATTTTAAACTTTTTAACCATTATTATGTGTGTTCTAGTGATCTATAATTAATGATCTTTGATATTACCATTGTAATTGTCTGGAGGCACACAAACTGCACCCATAAATGATGGCAAACTTAATCAATAACATTGTGTGCATACTGATTGCTCCACTAATGGGCGGTTCCTCCATCACTCTCACTCTCCTCAGGTCTCCTTATTCTATGAGACACAATATTGAAATCAGGCCAATTAACAACCCTGTAATGGCCTCTAAATGTTCTGTAATGGCCTCTAAATGTTCAAGTGAACAGAAGAGTCACATCTCTCGCATTTTAAATCAAAAGCTAGAAATGATTAAGTTTAGTGAAAAGGCATGTAGAAATCCAAGAGAGGATGAAAGTTAGGCCTCTTGTGCCCAACAGCCAAAGTGTGAATGCCAAAAAATATTTTTGAAGGAAATTAAAAGTGCGATTCCAGTGAATTTATAAGTGACAAGAAAGTTGAACATCCTTATTACTGATATAGAGAGAGTTTTGGTAGTCATAATAGAATATTAAACCAGCCATGACATACCCTCTAGCCAAAGTCTAATTCAGAGCAAGGCCCTAACTGTATTCAATTCTATGAAGGCTGAGAGAGATGAGAAAGTTGTAGAAAAAAGTTTGCAGCTAGAAAAAGTTGGCTCATGTGGCTTAAGGAAAAAAGTGGTCTTCGTAATATAAAACTACATGGTGAAGCAGGAAGTGCTGATGTAGAAGCTGCATCAAGTTATCCGGAAGATTTAGCTAAAATAACCGATGAAGGTGGCTATACTACAAAGATTTTCATTGTAGATAAAACAGCCTTATATTAGGAGAATATAATATATAGAACTTTCATAAGTTCTATGAGGTCAATGCCTGGCTTTAAAATTTCCAGTGATAGGCTGACTCTCTTATTAGGGGCTAATGCAGCTGGTGACTTTAAATTGAAGTCAATGCTCATTTGATATTTTAAAAAGTCCCAGGGATCTTAAGAATTTGCTAAATCTACTCTGCCTGTGCCCTAGAACAACCGAACCCAGATGACCGCACATCTATTTACAGCATGCTTAACTGAGTATTTTAAGCTCACTGTCAAGACTTACAGCTCATTAAAAAGTTTATTTCAATGTATTATTGTTCATTGACAATGCACCTGGTTACCCAAGAGCTCTAATGGAGATGAACAAGGAGAGTAATGTTGTTTTCATGTCTGCTAACACAATATCCATTCTGCAGCCCATGGATTAAGGAGTTATTTTGACTTTAAATGTAAATCTTGTTATTTAAGAAATACATTTCATAAGGCTATAGCTGCCACAGTTTGTAATTCCTTTGATCAATCTGTACAAAGTACTTTGAAAACTATCTGGAAGGATTCATAATTCCAGATGTGACTACACATTTGTGATTCATGGGAGGAGATTAAAATATTAACATTAAGCTTGGAAAAAGTTGATTCCAATCCTCCTAGATAATTTTGAGGGGTTCAAGACTTCAGTGAAGAAAGTAACTGCAAATGTGATGAAAATTGCAAGATAAGATTAGAAGTGGCACCTGAAGATGTGACTGAATTTCTGCAACAATATGTTAAAATTTGTATGGATGAGAAGTTGCTTTCTATGTATGAGCAAAGTAAGTTATTTATTGAGATGGAATCTACTCCTGGTGAAGATACTGTAAATTATTGACATGAAAACAAAGGATTTTAATTATTAGATAAGTTTAGTTAGTAAGGTAGTGGTGGGATTTGAGAAGATTGACTCCAGTTTTGAAAGAAGTTCTAATGGGTAAAATGCTATCCAACAACATTACATATTACAGAGAAATCTTTTAGAAAAGAAAGAGTCAACCAATGTTGCAAACCTCTTTATTGTCTTATTTTAAGAAGCTACCATGGCCACTCCAACCTTCAGCAACCACCTCCCTGATCAGTCAGCAGCCATCAACAAGAAAACAAGACCCTCCACCAACAAAATATTGTGACTTGTTGGAGGCTTATATTACCATTAGCATTTTAACAATACATTAATTTTAAATTAAGGTATGCAATTTTTTGGATATAATGCCATAGCACACTTAATAAACAACAGTATAGTGTAAACATAATATCTCTTGTATGCACTAAAGAACCAAAAAATTTGCATGACTAATTTGTTTTGCAATATTAACCTTATCGCAGTAGTCTGTATGTGAACTCAGAATGTCTTTGAGGTATGCCTGTATTATTTTCTGCCACAATTTATTAACAACATACTCCTTGCTAAACATGGAATTGAAAGAATGATACCTGCTACCACAAAAACACACTTGTAGCACACACTCACTGTAAAGCAACTATGCAATTAGGTCTACATAATAACCAGCTGACAACATAATGACAAAATCAAAATCACACATAATAATAACCTTAAATGTAAATGGACTAAACACACCATTCAAAAGACACAAAGTGGCAAGCTGGATCAAAGTCAACACTCAACAATTTTCTCTCTTCAACTGACTGGTCTCACATGTAATGACACCCACAGGCTCAAAGTAAAGAATGGAGAAAGATCTACCATGCAAATGGAAAACAAAAAAATGTAAGAGTTGCTATTCTTATGTCAGATAAAACAGACTTTAAACCAACAACAATCAAAAAGGACAATAAAAGGCATCCCATAAGGATAGGGTGTACAATTCAACAACAACACTTAACAATCCTAAATATGTGCACCCTACATTGAAGCATTGAAGTTCTTCTTAGCATATGAAAAGACTTAACAACACAACAATAGTGGGAGACTTCAACACCATACTGACAGCATTAGACAGATAACTGAGGCAGAAAACTAACAAAGAAACTTTAGACTTAAGCTCAACACTTGACAAATTAGACCGATAGACATTTATAGAACACTCTACCAAACAACCACAAAATATACATTTTTTTCTTCTGCACATGGAGCACACTCTAAGATTGGCCACATGCTTAGTCATAAAGCAAGTCTCAATAAACTCAAAAAAAGTTGCAATGATAACAAGTACACTCATAAACGATAGTGCAATAAACACAGAAATCAATATCAAGAAGATCTCTCAAAAGTATAGAAATACATGGAAATTAAACAACTTGCTCCTGAATAACTCGTGGGCAAGCACAAAAGTTAAGACAGAGTCAGATAATCCTTTGAAATTAATAAAAATAGGGAAACAATTGACAAAAATCTCTAGAATGAAGCTAAATGAAAAATTAAGAGTGCTAAGAGGAAAGTTTATAACCCTAAATGCCTTCATCAAGTAGTTAGAAGGATCGGAACTTATCAACCTAACGTTGCATCTAAAGGAACTAGAAGAGAAAGAACAAAGCAACCTCAAAGCTAGCAGAAGAAAATAAATAACTCAAATTAGATAAGAACTTAATAAAATCGAAATGCAAAAATTCACACAAAGAATCAATGAAAGCAAGACTTACTTTCTCAAATAAACAAGATTGACATACCACTAATGAAACTGATAAGGAAAAAAAAAGATCCAAATTTGTATAATCAGAACTGACATAGATGATATTACAACTGACCCTACAATAATACAAAAATCCTCAGAGAATACTATGGACAACCCTATGCACAGAAATTAGAAAATCCAAATAAAACAGATAAATTATTGGAATCACACAATCTCTCAACATTGAATCAAAAGAGATTGAAACCCTGAATACACCAATTTTGAGCTCTGATTTGAATCAGTAATAAAGAATAAACAACCAAAAAAGCCCTGGACTGGGTGGATTCATAGCTGAATTCTGCCAGATGTATAAAAAAGAACTGGTACAATCCTACTAAAATTATTCTAAAAAATTGAGGAGGAAAGACTCTTCCTTAACTAACTCTATGAAGCCAGCATAATCCTACTACCAAAATCAGGCAGAGACATGATTAAAAAAGAAAATTTTAAACCAATACCTCTGATTAACATAGACACAAAAATTTCCAACAAAATACTGGTAAGCTGAATTCACCAGAACATCAAAAAGTTAATTCATCATGATCAAGTATGCATTATTCCCAAGATGCAGGACTTGTTCAACATACACAAAATAACAATTGTGATTCACCACATATAATTAAAAGCAAAATGATATCATCCTCTTAATACATGAAGAAAAAGCTTTCAATGAAATCCAACATCCTTTTACGATTAAAAAAACCCTCAACATACTAGGAATTGAAGGAACATAGCTCAAAATAATAACAGCCATCTATGACAGCCCCACAGCCAACATCATACTAAATTGGTAAAACTGGAATCATTTCCCTTGAGAACAGAAACAGGTCAAGGATGCCCACTCTCACCACTCTTATTCAAAATATTACTGGAAGTCCTAGCCAGAGCAATTAGGCAAGAGAAAGAAATAAAAGGCAGCCGAGTAGAAAAAGAAGAAATCAAAATATGTCTCTTCACTGACAATATGATTCTATACTTAGAAAACTCTAAGAACTTTGTCAAAAGGCTACTAGAATTGGTAAAACGATTTTAGAAAGGTTTCAGGATACTAAACAATGTACAAAAATTAGTAACATTTCTATACACCAATAACATCCAGGCTGAGAGTCTAATCAAATGCACAATCCAATTTACATTAACCCCAAAGAAAATGAAATACTTAGAATTACAGCTAACCAAAGAGATGAAAGATCTCTACAAAGAGAACTCAAAACACTGCTGAAAGAAATCAGAGGCAACACAAATAAAGGGGAAAACATTCTATGCTCATGAATTAAAAGAATAAATATCATTAAAATGGCCATGCAGTCCAAGGCATTGCAGATTCAAAACTATTTCTGTCAAACTACCAATGTCATTCTGCACAGAATTAGATAAATTATTCTAAAATTCATGCAAAACCAGAAGAGAGCCAAAATAGCCAAAGCAATCCTAAGGGGGGGGGGGGGAAAAAGCTGGAGGCATCACACTACCCAAATTCTAACTATATAGTATAAGGCTTCCACTGTAAGCAGCAGTGGAACATAACACAGAACAGAATTCTGTTGGTGACCATGGTGGAAACATTTCAATTATCTCTGACCAGAGGGGAATCCTCTACCTTAGTGGTATAAACCTGAGTTCTGTATAGCTCCACCACTGGCTAGCTAAAATGATCTGAGGTCCTGAAAAATTGGAAAAGCAGTCAGGCCACAAGAACTTCAGACATTGTCAGCTCTGGATGCTGAACTGGGCTCAGAGTCAGCGAACTTGGGATGCATGTGACTCAGTGTGACAACAGCTATCATGGCCAAAGGAGTGCTCACATCACCTCTATCCCAAATCCAGCCAGTGCAACTCAGAGAGAGACTCCTTCCACTTTTGGAAAGGAGAGGAAAGAGTAATGATAATTTTGTAACTTGGATACTTGCTCAGCCACTGTAAAATAAAGCACTAAGCAGATACGTGAATCCCCGGATTCTAGCCCCTTCCTCCTGAATGATATTTCTAGACTGACCCTGAGTCAGAAAGAAACCTGTTGTGCTGGAGAGAAGTACCTGGTCCTGGCAGGATTCACCATCTGCTGATTAAAGTGACCTAGGGCCCTGAAATAAACATCAGTGGTAGTCAAGCAATACTAACCACAGGCCTTGGGTAAAACTCAATAGTGTGCTGTCTTAAGGTGTATCTCAACATAGTCCCAACTGTGGTGCCCATGGGAGTGCTTGCATTACCGCTTTCCCAGCTACAGGCAGCCTAGCATGGAGACAGAGACTCCTTCTATTTGAGGAAGCATGGAAAAAGAGAATGAGAAAATCTGCCTGGTGGTAAGAGTCTGCAAGAGTAGCATCATTACTGGGCTTGGGGCTTCCCTTAGTCCAGAATGACTACAGTGACCAAAAACTTAGATCAAAATACCTAATTTTTTTTAATAATACTTGGAAAACCTTCTCAAAAAGAATGAGTACAAACAAGCCCAGACTGTGAAGATTAAAATAAATATCTAACTCTTCAATGCCCAGTCATTGGCAAACATCAAGGAAAACATGACATCACCAAATGAACTAAATAAGGCACTGTAACCTATCCTGGAGTTACAGAGATATGTGACTTTTCAGATGGAGAATTCAAAAACAGCTGTTTTGAGGAAGCTCAAGAAACTTCAAGAAAACACAGAGAATGAATTTAGAATCCTATACGAGAAATTTAACAGATGAAATAATTAAAAATTAAGCAGAAATATTGGAGTTCAAAGACTGAATTGACAAGCCGAAAACTTCAACAGAGCATTTCAATGACAGAATTGATCAAGCAGAAAAAATAATTAGTGAGTTTGAAGCAGGCTATATGAAAATACACAGAAGAGAAAAATGAATAAAAAAGGAATAAAGCATGCCTATAAGAAAATATCCTCAAAAGGGAAAATTCTAAGAGTTATTGACCTTAAAGAAAAGATAGAGAAAGATTAGGGTAGAAAATTTACTCAAAAAAAAATTAACAGAGAACTTTCTAACAGACAGAATGATATCAATATTTCATATACAAGAAGCTTAGAGAATACCAAGAAGATTTAACTCAAATAAGACTACCTTAAGGCATTTAATAATGAAACTTGCAAAGGTCAATGATAAAGAAGGGATCCTAAAAGTAGCAAGATAAAAAAAAAAATAACATATAAAAGAGTTTCAATACATCTGGCAGTATACTTTTCAGGGATAATCCTATAGGCCAGGGAGAGAATAGCATGATATACTCACAGTGCTGAAGAAAAAAAACCTCCCAATCTAGAATATCAAAATCAGTGAAAATATTCTGCAAACATCATGGAGAAATAAACACTTTCCCAGGCAAATTAAAGCTGAGGAATTTTATCAACACAAGACCTGCCCTACAAGAAATGCTAAAGGGAGTCCTGCAATCTGAAAGAAAAGGATGTTAATAAGCAATAAGAAATCATCTGAAGGTACAAAACTCACTGGTAACAGTAAGTGCACAGACAAACGTGGAATACTCTAACTCTAACACTAACGCTGTAATTGTAGTGTGAAAATCACCCATATCTTTAGTAGGAAAACAAAAAGAAGAACTTATCAAAATTAATAACTACACCAACATTTTCAGAGATAGTATGAAACAATATAAATTAATAAAATACAAAGTTCTAATATGGGGAGGTAATGGAGTTAAAATGCAAAGTATTTATTAGTTTTCTCTTTGCTTATTTGGTTGATTTTTGTAACAGAGTTGAGTTGTCATCAGTCCAAAATAATTGGTTATAAGAGGTTATTTGTAAGCCTTACGGTTACATCAAATGAAACCTACAACAGATACACAAAAAATAAAAGAAAGAAATTAAAACACATTACTGGGGAAAATTACTTTTTTTTTTTTTTTTTGAGATGGAGTCTCAATCTGTAACCCAGGCTGGAGTGCAGTGGTGCAATCTCGGCTCACTGCAAGCTCCACCTCCCAGGTTCATGCCATTCTCCTACCTCAGCCTCCGGAATAGCTGGGACTACAGGCGCCAGCCACCACACCTAGCTAATTTTTTGTATTTTTAGTAGAGATGGAGTTTCATGTATTAGGATGGTCTCCATCTCCTGACCTCATGATCCTCCTGCCTCGGCCTCCCAAAGTGCTGGGATTACAGGCATGAGCCACCGCACCCAGCAAGAAAAATCACTTTTACACAAAAGAAGATAAGAGGGAAGACAGAGAGGACCACAGAACACCAGAAATCAAGTAACAAAATGGCAGTAGTATGTCCTAACTTATCAATAATTTCATTAAATTACACTTTAACTCCATCCCTTCCCCATTTTGAACTTTTATTGTTTCTATTTATGTCTTTTATACTACCTGACTCTTAAAACGTTGGTGTAGCTATTATTTTGATAGGTTTTCTTTCTGTCTTCCTACTAAAGATATGAGTGATGGACACACTACAAAACAGTTTTAGAGTATTCTCCATTTTCTGTTTAATTATTGTTACCAGTAAATTTAAGTAAACTAAAATCTCCAATCAAAAGACCAAGAGTGACTGAATGAATTAAAAAAACAAGACCCAAGTATATGATACCTACAAGAAACTCACTTCACTATAAAGACATACACAGGCTGAAAATAAAAGGATAAAAAAAGACATTCCATGCAAATGGAAACCAAAAAAGAGCAAGACTAACTACTTATATCAGATAAAATAGACTTTAGGACAAAAACTGTAAAGTGGCAAAGATGGGCATTATAAAATGATACAAAGGTCAATGTAGCAAAAGGATAAAACAATCATAAATATATGTGCTCAACACTGGAGTACCCAGATACATAAAGCAAATATTATTAGAACAAAAGAGAGACAGACCCCAATACAGTACCCAGAGACCACCATTTTTCACACTCATCATTGAACAGAACATGCAGACAGAAAATCAACAAAAAATTGGACTCAATCTGCACTACAAATCTAATAGACCCAATACATATTTACAGAACATTTCATCTAATAGCTGCAAAATCTACATTCTTCTCCTAAGCACATGGATCATTTTCAAGGATAGACCTTATGTTAGGACACAAAACAAGTTTTATAAAACTCAAAAACATGTAAATTATATCAGGTATATTATCTGACCACAATGGAATGAAACTAAAAAATCAATAATAGAAAGAACTTTGGAAACTATCAAAACACATGAAAATTAAACAATATGCTCCTGAATGACCAGTGGCTCAATGAAGAAATTTAAAAGGAAATTTAAAAATTTCTTGAAACAAGTGATAATGGAAACAAAATATACCAAAACCTATGAGGTACAGTGAAAGTTGTACTAAGAGGAAAACTAGTGACAATAAGCGACTATGTCAAAAAAGTAGAAAATCTTCAAATAAAAAGCCTACTTATGCATCTCAAAGAATTAGGAAAGCAAGAGCAAACCAAACCCAAGATTAATAGAAGAAAATAAAGATCAGAACAAAAGAAATAAAATTTTAAAAAATACAGTCAACAAAATAAAAAGTTAATTTTTTGAAGAGAGAAATAAAATTGACAGACCCTTAGCCAGACTAAGAAAATAGAGAAGACCCAGATAAATTAAATCAGAGATGAAAAAGGAAACTTTACAATGTTACCACAGAAATTCCAAGGATCACTGGAGACTACTATGACAAACTACATGGTAATAAATTGGAAAACTTAGAAGAAATGGATATATTCCAAGATATGCAACTTACCAAGATTGAACCATGAGGAAATTCAAAACCTGAGTAGATCAATAACAAGTAACAATATTGAACCCACAATAAAAAGTATATCAAAGAAAAGACCAGGTCCTAATGACTTCACTGATGAATTCGATCAAACTGTTAAAGAACTAATGCCAATCTTATTCAAACTATTATGAAACATTAAGGAGAAAGGAATAATTCCAAAATGGCTCTGAAAGGCAAATATTACTCTGATACCAAAATCAGACAAACATGCAAGCAAACCAAAGCACAGGCCAATATTCCTGATGAGTATTGATGCAAATATGCTCAACAAAATACTAACAAGTCATATTCAACAATACATTAAAAAGATTATTCATTATGACAAGGGATGCAAGGATGGTTCAACATACACAAACAATCAATGTGATACATCACATCAATTGAGGACCAAATAAGAATAAAAGACCAAAACCATATAATCATTTCAACAGATGGCTGAAAAAGCATTTGATAAAATTTGACATCCATTAATGACAGTAACTACTCTCAAAAACTGGATATAGAAAGAATAGAGCTCATCATGATAAATGCCATAAGTGACAGACGTATAGCTATTATCAAACTGAATGGAGAAAAGCTGAAAGCCTTCCCCCTAAGACCTGAAAGAAGAAAAGGATGCCTACTTACACAACTGTTATTCCACATAGTACTAAAATTCCTAGCTAGAGCAATTAGACAAGAGAAATAAGTAAAATGCATCCAAATTGGAAAAGAAGAAGTCAAATTATCTTTACTTTTAGAAATGTAAACTTATATCTAGGTAAACCTAAATGCTCCACCAAAAAATTATTTGAACTGATAAACAAATTTGGTAATGTTGTAGGCCACAAAATCAACATACAAAAATCAGTAGCATTTCTATATGCCAAGAATCAACCAGCTGAAAAAGAAATAAAAGACTAATCCCATTTATGATAGCCACACATAAATGTCTAAGAATTAACCAAAGAAGTGAAAGATCTCTACAATAAAAACTATGAAACATTGGTGAAAGACATTGAAGACATCAAAAAAATGGAAATACACTCCATGTTCATAGATTGAAAAAATCAATGTTGTTAAAATGTCCATACTACCCAAAGAAATCTGCAGATTCAATGCAATTCCCATGAAAATCCCAATTACATTTCTCACAGAAATATAAAAAGCAATTCTAAAATTTATATGGAACAACAACAGACCCAGAATAGCCAAAGCTATCCTAAGCAAAAAGAACAAAACTAGATAAATCACATTAACTGACGACTTTAAATTATACTACAGAGGTAAGCAATGAAAACCGAATGGTACTGTCATGAAAGCATACACATAGACCAATAAAACAGAACAGAGAACCCAGAAATAAATTCACACATCTACAGAAAACTCCTTTTTGACAAAGATGCCAAGAACATACACTGGGGAAAGAATAGTCTCTTCAGTAAGTAGTACTGGAAAAACTGAATACCCATATGCAGAAGAGTGAAACTAGACTCTTGTCTTTCACCATATACAGAAATGAAACCAAAATGGATTAAAGACTTAAATCTAAGTTATGAAACATTGAGAAAACTCTCCAGAATATTTGTCTGGACAGCAATTTCTTGAGTAAGACCTCAAACACACAGGCAACAAAAGCAAAAATCAACAAATGGGATCACTTCAAGCTAAAAAACTTCTGCACAGCAAAGAAAACAATGAAAAAAGTGAAGAGACCACCCACAGATTGGAAGAAAATACTTGCAATCTAACCATCTGACAAGGGATTAAGAACCAGAAATTAACAGGAGCTCAAATAACTTGACAGAAAAAAAATAAATAATCCAATTTTAAAAACAGGCAAAAGACCTGAATAGACATTTCTGAAAAGAAGACATACAAATTGCCAGCAAGTATATGGAAAAATGCTCAACATCATTAATGATCTGATAAATGCAAATCAAAACTACAAAAAGATGTCATCTCACCCCAGTAAAAATAACTTTTATCCAAAAGACAGGCAATAATGAATGCTGGTGAGGATGTGGAGAAAGGGGAACATTTGTACACTGTTAAGAATGTAAATTAATCTAGTTACTATGGAGAACTGTATGGAGATTCCTAAAAAAACAAAAAATGGACCTATTATAAAATTGATGAAGCCATCTCACTCCTAGGTATATATCTGAAAGAAAGGAAATAACGATATTGAAGAGATAACTGTACTCCCATGTTTATTGCAGTACTATTCACAATAGCCATGATTTGGAAGCTACCTAAGTGTCCATCAGCAGATGAATGGATAAGGAAAATGTGATGCATACACACAAGGGAATATTATTCAGTTATAAAACAGCAATAAAATCCTGCCATTTGCAACAACATGGATGGAATTGGAGACAATTATGTTAAGTGAAATAAGCCAGGCAGAGAAAGAAAAACTTCACATGTTCTCACTCATATGTGGGAATTAAACATTAAAACAATTGAACTTACGCACATAGTAGAATGATTGCTATCAGAAGCTAGAAAAGGTACTGGGCAGGGTGGAGCTGCATAGTAGAGAAAGGGGGACATATATTGATAGATAATGTGTGCAAAAATATAGGTCAACAGAATGACCTATATCTAGTATTTGATAGCACAACAGGATGACTGTAGTCAACAATAATTTATTTTATATATATATATGTGTGTGTGTGTGTGTGTATATATATATATATATATATATATGCACATTTTTTTTTTAAGATGGAGTCTCGCTCTGTCACCCAGGCTGGAGTGCAGTGGCGCTATCTCGGCTCACTGCAAGCTTCACCTCCCAGTTTTGTGCCATTCTTCTGCCTCAGCCACCCGAGTAGCTGGGACTACAGGCACCCGCCACCATGCCTGGCTAATTTTTTTGTATTTTTAGTAGAGATGGGGTTTCACCATGTTAGCCAGGATGGTCTTGATCTCCTGACCTTGTGATCTGCCCGCCTAGGCCTCCCAAAGTGCTGGGATTACATGCGTGAGCCACTGCACTCTGCCTTTATTGTGTATTTTAAAATATCTAAAAACATGAAATTGCAAGGTTCTTAACACAGAGAACTGTTAAATGCTTGAGGGGATGGATGCCCTAATTATCCTGATATGACTATGACACATTGTATGACTGTATTATAACATCTCATGTACCCTGTGAATATATACACCTATTATGTACCCATATTAATTAAAATAAAAATAAATTTTAAATAGTTTAAATAATACATTTTATGTTATGTATATTTTGTCACAATAGAAAAAGGAGGACTACCAGCTCAACACCCTGGGGCCAATTTTTGACAGGTTTTGTTTCTTTCAACAGTTTGAAAGTGTCATTCCAATCCTTTCTGGTCTCCATGGTTTTCAATGAGGAATCTGCTATTCATTTTATTGAGGATCTCTGAGTTGTGACAAGTTGCTTCTATCTTGCTGCTTTCAAGATTCTCTATTAGCCATTGACATTCAGTAGTTTCATTATAATGTGTTTCAGTGTGGACCTCTTTGACTTTCTCCTGCTTGAAATTCATTGAGCTTCACAGATATATTCATGTCTATGAATAAAATTGAGACCTTTTTTGCCATTATTTTTCAAAATATTATGTATTCAAATATTCTTTTTTGTTGTTTTGCTCTATTTTCTCCTTTTGGGATTCCCATAATGTGTATGTTGTTAAACTTCATGATGTGTCATAGGACCCTCAGGTTCTGTTCACTTTCTTCTTCATTCTTTTATATTCTGTAGACTGGATAATGTCAATATATGGACTGGATACTATCATTTCATAGACTGGATAATGACCAGTTCCATAGACTAGATAATGTCAAAGACCTATCTTTCAGTTCACATTTTTTTTCATTTTAGTTATTGTACTTCTCAACTCCAGAATTTCTGATTGGTTCCTTTGTAAATCTCTATTCTTTATTGTTACTCTTGATTTGTTCATGTATAATTCTGTCTTTCCTTTAGATTTTTTCGGTGTGATTTTCTTTTCTCCTTTGAGCAAATTTGCCCAGATAATGGATTTAAGAATTATTGTTTATTATTGTCCTATGGTCTGTGCTTCTTCGGGACAGTGTCTAGTTAATGTTCTTTCAATGGGGTTATACTTCCTTGTTTATGCGGTTCCATTATTTGGCAATTTTGTTGGAAAACTGAACATTTTGGAATATACACGTAATAAACTCTGGAAGTCTGATTTATTCCTCTTTCTCAGTTTATGTTGCGTGCAGTCACCTGTAACTGTTTGTTTGATGACTTTTAAAAAACTATTTTTATAAAGACTACATTTCTGTCCTATATTGTGTTCTAGGAAGTCTCTGTTCTTTAAGGTGTCTGCTAGGATTCTGACGCATGAGGTTGGGGTGAACAGAGAAGAGTGGGGAAGGAAGGGGAAAGAGAAGAAAGAAAGAAATAAGAAAAGAGAGAAAGAGAGAGAAGGAGCAAGAAAGGGAGAAAGAGAGAAAAAAACCTGTTTAGCGCTTTAGCAGTTGGCTCTGTATTACAGCGTTTCTTAAATGCTAGGGAACTAAAAATTTAAAGGTAGAGCTTAGTGTTGAGTGTTGGAAAACAGGAGTGGACTGAAGTCTGCTTCCTTGTGAAGAAAGAGTGCAGCAACCTTGGCTTAGTCTTCACTCTGCTTGCATTGAGCCTAGAGGTTAGCCAGAAGTGAAAACTTAACATCTTCTTAAGTCTTTTATGAACTTGAATCTTGCCTTGATCATTTGTGTCACTTTTTAAATTTCCCAGTACACACAAGCAATTTTAAATGCCCTAATTTCCCAAAGAAGCGCTCTTCCATGCTTTTCTTTCCAGGCTTTTGTCATTCTATTGTTACGTGTCAACCATAAATGTTTGCTCCAGGCAGCTTCAGTTATTTGTTAATGTCACAATGTTTTCGAGGACTACTCATCACTTTTCAGATCTGAGTAAGTTCCGAATTAAGCAAAATATAGACAAGTACTTTGCATCAGTCCTTCAGGTATCCTCCAAACAGGTTAGAACAAACAAAATTCTTTGCAAATAAGATTGTTTTTGTTCCCTCCAGAACAAGGCACGGAAGTTCCACACTGGTAACATAAGCCTCCATTTTTAAGATTGTCACTGAGCTGGCAGGGGAGTGAGGCAAAAGACAAGTAAAAATGTCACAAAGCTTTCCTATTGCCTTTAAGTTGCACTTTTCTTGATTCAGCATTTACTTGGCTGCTGAAAACCTTTGACTGTTCTCCAGAGCTCTGATCAAGTTGATTCTAACAGGTTTTGATTAAGTTTTGATGTTTTGTGAAGGGAAGGGCCCTTGAAGCTGCCTACTTTGCCATTTTGCTGACACTGCTCTAAGAGTGATTTCTTTTTTACTAAACATTTTATGGAAATGATCAAAGGTGGTGATCAGTTTAGACTTGGTTGGAAGGGCCCTTGTAAAGCCTCTGTATTCATTTGCTGTGGCTGCCATGACAAATTACCATAAACTTGGTGGCTTAACAAAACATACATTCATATTCTCATAGTTCTGGAAGTCAGAAGTTCAAAATCCAGGTATTAGTAAGACTCTTCCTTATAGATGCTCTTGGGGAAAATTTGCTCCTGGCCTCTTCCAGTTTCTCTTAGTTCCAGGCATTACTTAGCTTTTGATCACATCACTCCAATATGTGCCTTCATATTTACATTGCTTCCTTTTCCTCTTTTGTTTTGAATATCTTTCTGCCACTATATTGTAAGTATACATGATTGTATTTAGGGTCAACCCAGGCAATCCAGGATAAGATTCTCCTCTCAAGTTCCTTAACCTAATCATATCTTTTATCACAAGAGATAATATGTAGTCTTTTGTCATATTCAGAAGTTATGTGGATTAAGATATGGACATGTCTTTTGGGAAACCACAATTTGGCTCATTACAGGCTCCATTTTACATCCACTTTTCTTTTGTCAGGCAAGCAGAGACTGTGATAGAAAAGAAAAGGATAATTTTCCCCATTTTCCTAAAAGAGATTTGAATTGCTTCTTCCCTTATCTATAGGGAAGAATCAAATATCTGTGCTTAAGTACAACTAAAGGCAAACTTCTAAAGTCCAAGTAATTTGAATTTATTGCTCTGTGGTATATTTGTCCTGTCTTGGGGGTTTATTCCTATTTGGGGGGACATTTTCTTGTGATCCATTTAGAGTAGACCTTTGTAAGGCTTTTCTGGTTTGAAAGGGATTAGAGAAATAACTTATAGCAGCTTAAGTGCATTTCTTTTTCAGAGACATTTGTATTTTAATTAAAGATCCACAAATGTAGAATTTTGGAAATTGGTGAGATTAAACTCAAGATTCACATTTTATAGATGGAGACACTGGGACTCTGAAAGAGTTGGCCCTCATAGTAAACTCTAGAAGGCAGAAAACCTCTTTGAGACCAAAGGGCTGACTCTCTCAACAGTGATACTATAAGCCCTGGGAAGCCAAGAAGGGAGGTGTGTGTGTGTGTGTGTGTGTGTGTGTGTGTGTGTGTGTGTGT
>NW_016806234.1:46796-49595 GCF_001698545.2 Rhinopithecus bieti | reverse complement strand
TTTTGTATTTTTAGTAGCGACGGGGTTTCACCATGTTAACCAGGATGGTCTCGATCTCCTGAACTCATGATCCACCCACCTTGGCCTCCCAAAGTGCTGGGATTACAGGCGTGAGCCACCATGTCCAGTCGAAGATCCACTTTTACTAACAACTCACAATATTGTTCCTGAAGGCACTGCATTTCTTTGCTGTGCATTTTTTCACTTTGAAAATTCAATCCTTACATAACTTGGTCTCCCTCTACCCTCCAAACTCATTCCCATTGTAGCAGGACACGCCGCAGACAAAACTCCTCAGACACTGAGTTAAAGAAGGAAGAGGTTTATTCAGCCAGGAGCATCGGCAAGACTCCTGTCTCAAGAGCCAAGTTCCCTGAGTGAACAATTCCTGTCCCTTTTAAGGGCTCACAACTCTAAGTGGTCCCATGTGAGAGGGTCAGGATCAATTTGGGCAAGCAGGGGGTATGTGACTGGGGGTTGCATGCACCAGTAATCAGAACGAAACAGAACAGGACAGGGATTTTTACAATGCCTTTCCATACAATGTCTGGAATATATAGATAACATAACCAGTTAGGTCAGGGGTCAATCTTTAACTACCAGGCTTAGGTCAGGCAGGCCCAGGCTTGGTTTTGGGTCTGGTTCCTTGGTTTTGGGTCTGGTTCCTAGGCACCGGGCTACCTGCCTTTGGTTTCACTTCTCTTTCTTTTTCTGAGTATAAAACAATATAAGACAATATGAGAGGGTCTGTATCTCTTCTCTTATTTCCCCACTTTGAGACTCTGACTTTTTATTAGTGGGAGTTCTCACTCTTATTTTTGCTACTTATGTCTTCTGGTGCAATAGGTTGATAACGATTCATGTAGTACACTTGTGCTGATACATAACATGAAGTGACATTGAGAGACTGGGCTATATGCTCAGCTAATTGCAAAAACAAATTTCTTGTTTTTCCTAGAATTTCTGGTACTGGCACATTCAGTTCATCATAGAAGGTTTGAAATACTGGCTCAGGAGATTGTTTATAAACTTTTCCTCAAACTGTGATATTTATTTGAAGATCCAATCTAGCTCTATCCATTTCTAGGGTTATACGTTCCCCTTTTTTCTAGTGAGGATTAAGGGGGTTGGTTATTACTAGTTTTAAGGGGTTACACTGACCACTGGTACAGGAAAGGCCACTTTTCCCTTGCTGAAGGTGGACAGGATTTTTTTCATTTTTTATCCAAGTCACCTAAATGACCCAAGACCAGTATGACAAATGTACTTATTTTCTGCCATATAGCCTCTTTCCTAATTAAGAGAACCACATCCTATTTTAACTTATTACTAATGACAGCACAAGCATCAAACTTCAAGGTGACTTGTTTGCACCTTTTTTTTTTCTGTTTTGGCTAACACTTTACTTGTATCATTTATGAGCCCCCACCAGTCTTCAGTTCTTAATCTTATTTTAAAAACTGTGGTCATGGGAGGCTCACATGGGTCATAACACATATTAGGTTGGTTATTTCCTGGGCTACGTACCTTGTATAGAGTAACATTATACAAACAAGTTCTTTTCAGAGTTCCAGTACACTTACAATAACTGTAGAATAACAGGACCATAGCAACCTTTTGTCCTGCCTCAGTGACTTGATGTATACACTGGGAACAGCCCTCAGTCTGAGGAAGGTAAGTTGAAGTCCTTACTGTACAAGTCCAAATTTTAAGGAAAATGAGATCTGTGATGAGTTTTCTCATGCTTTGGCCATGTGTGGACCAGTCAGCTTCCAGGTGTGACTGGAACAGGGCTTATTGTCTTCTTCAGAGTCACTTTGCAGGAGTTGGTGAAGCTGCTCCCATCCACATACAGCTCTCAGTCTACTGATGTTTAAGGATGGTCTCAGAGGTTGGGCCTGCTAGAATAAACTGAGTCCAATATCTCTATACAGTTATGTTCAACTGGGCTCTCTGATACCAGGAGCAAAGTGGCAGGGTTTAGGGTGTTTTAAACTTCAATCATTATGTGGAAATTTTCACAGAGCAAGCTTTGGTATCTAGTTAGTCTAGCATTCGTTAGCTAATGATGTCCTTTGGTATTTATTAAAGTCACCACAGCATGGGCGAACTTTATGTTTAGGTTTTACCTAAGAGTTAGCTTATCTGCTTCTTGTGTTAACAGGGCCATTGCTGCCAGGGCCCTTAGACATGGGGGCCAGCCTTTGTAAACCCTGTCTATTTGTTTTGAGAGATAGGACACTGGCCTTGGCCAGGGACCTACATACAGTCTGGGTTAAAACTCCAACTGCCTTTTTTTTTTCTTTCTGACACATAGAGTGTAAAGGGTTTTGTCAGATTAGGTAGCCCCAGGGCTGGGGCTGACATGAGCTTTTCTTTTAATTCATAAATAGCTTGTTGCTGTTGGTTGTAATAGGTGTAGTTTATCTAATCTCCATTTTTATTAACTGTCACCTACTAAAATATTGACTTAAATCCTGTAGCTATTTGATTTCCAGCTTTAAATTGATCTGGTATTCCTTGTGAGCCTCCAATTGCATCTAAATAGATGTGATAGTTGAAAGACCTACAAGGGGCTTCTCTTGCTTTACGATATCTTATGTTTTCTGTCTCTGGTTGATGAAATGCCAAGGTGAAAGGGATAGCCAAGTGGACTAAAGTGCAAATGCCACTCTAGTTATTCGGCAGAGTGCCCAGTAAAGGTCCACCACAATACCACCACACATCCGCTTGGGGATGAACAAGGGCTGACTGATTGATAAACTCTTGAAGACTCTTAAGCTTCCCTAAGGTTTCCAA
>NW_016806234.1:37302-45232 GCF_001698545.2 Rhinopithecus bieti | reverse complement strand
CTTCTCTCTCTCTCTCTCTCTCTCTCCTCTCTGTCACTCTCTCTCTCTCTCTCTGCCTCGCTTATGCTGCAGTTCTCTTAATCACTGTGGAGAGATCTAAAACTAGCTGTAACCAAGCATCTATGTACAGGAATTGGTCTGTGTGCCCTGGTTTTACAGGTTACCTTGTGCCATACCTTTGAAACAAGGAACCTGTCCAGGCTTCCTTCTGATGGCCAACCCACCTCTAATGCTGGCTAGTCTATTTTAAACAAAGTTTTAAGTTTTCCTGGTGTCATAGTACTCCATAGTCTCCTTTAAATCTTTTTTTGAAAATTTTTAACATAGTTTCTAGTAGGGTGGGCTTATTTGTGCCTGACCCATGCTTCTTCAAGACAAAACACCATGCTCACACCACACACACCCCACAAAACAAATAACAGGTAAAAAGGGCACACATGCACACTTTTTGCAGTTTACACCAAACCAAAATCAAAACCAAAATCAGAGTATCCAGAAATCCAAGCTCGGTCAAAACCAAAACCAAAACCAAAGTATCAGGCAATCCAAGTCAAGTCAAAAACAAAAACCAAAGTGCCCGTACAGGCACAACGTGGGTGATCAGGCCATGCTTCCACTCAAATGGAGTAGGCAATTCCCCAAGACTTGTCTTGTCAAGCAATTCAAACCAAGTCAAAACCAAAACCAAAACCAAACCAAAGTGCCAATAAAGGCATGCTGCGGGTGATCAGGCCACACTTCCACTCAAATGGAGTGGGCAAGTTCTCAAGACTAGTCTTATCAAGTTTCAGATGTCCGGACACCAAGTACCAGTTCCTTTCTGGTGTTCAGCCACTGCACTGATCCTCCATAGGGGCCTGCCACACACTGCTCTGGCAAGGCGTTCCTATCAGGGCAAATACCTACCTGGGAGTGCTCTCATGATCTGTGTCCCTCGGGCTGGTTGGAGCCCCCTGCAGGGATATTCCACAGGGCAGGCTTAAGCCACCTAAGGAACTGCCTCGTCCATCTGCCAATCACCTCGCTTCCCAGTCAGGGAACCAAGAAATGTAGCAGGACAAGCCACAGACAAAACTCCTCAGACACTGAGTTAAAGAATGAAGAGGTTTATTCGGCCGGGAGCATCAGCAAGACTCCCGTCTCAAGAGCCAAGCTCCCTGAGTGAGCAACTCCTGTCCCTTTTAAGGGCTCATAACTCTAAGGGGGTCCATATGAGAGGGTCGGGGACAATTTGAGCAAGCAGGGGTACATGACTGGGGCTGCATGCACCAGTAATCAGAACGAAACAGAACAGGACAGGGATTTTTACAATGCCTTTCCATACAATGCCTGGAATATACAGATAACATAACCGGTTAGGTCAGGAGTCAATCTTTAACTACCAGGCTTAGGTCAGGCAGGCCCAGGCCTGGTTTCGGGTCTGGCCCCTGGGCACTGGACTACCTGCCTTTGGTTTCACTTCTCTTTCTTTTTCTGAGTATAAAACAATATAAAACAATATGAGAGGGTTTGTCTCTCTTCTTTCACCATGATATGAGACACCCAATGATTATCAATTGTTGATGTCCTTCCTCAGTAGCACATTTAGACGTGAACATACAAGCAAGTGATCTCTACCTGGGAAGGTGGGGCTGAACCTAAGTTATATAAAGTGACTATATTTATAGACTAAATAGTCTAGTGATTCCCTCCCTCCCTTTTTTGTCACCAGGACTGCAACAACTCTGCTGTTTTTTGCAGCTTTCTTAGACATAATTGACATACAAGGAACTATAAGTTTAAAGTATAAAATTTGATGAGTTTTGACATATGTATACACTCATAAAACTATCAGCACAATTAAGATAATAAATCCATCACCCCCAAAATGTTCCTTATTCCCTGTATAAATACACCTCTCCCTTCCACCACCCTCCTCCCTTGCCGGCCCCTTCTTTCCTTCTTGACGTAATATAGTAGTATTAAAATGTTCCAACTCAGAAAAGCAACCAGATTCTCTGGATCTGAGCCAAGAGTGAAAAACTTTCCTTGGGTCTTGCTTCCTTCCTTCTTTGAAAAGAAGCCAGATTCTCCCAAAGACCTTTCTTTGCAGCTCCACACAAACAACTGCAAAATAAGATCAAGGGCCTTAAGAAAGTTACTGGGAAACTGGAATACTTGAACAAGTTGCAAGGAGGATTCTAAAGTCTGCAAATTACCTGAGGATGAACTAAAGAAATATTTAGGAAGGAAACATTGTTTCCCCATTATAAAACATAATAAATTTTAGTAATAATAAAAGAAGAAAATCCCTCATAATCCCATTACCCTAAGCTGAACACTCAGTTATTGGTATTTTAATTCTTGCCGCTTTCCCGGGAAAAAGAAAAAAGACCTCTATTAAAACCTACTTTGAATTGCAACTTCTTGAGCTTCAGGTGTTTATATTTCTTTTCTCTACATACCTCCAGCATAAACCTCCATAAGCTAGAAATAAAAGCTTGTGGTTGTATACTTTTCTTAGGTCTCAGAGAATGAATTAGCATGTATTCTTAGAGGAAGTGGCCGCAATATGCTAGTCAAAACAAAAGCTCCATTTTGGTTCTGTTTGCACGGTCTAGAGAATCAGAATCTATAAAATAGGAAAATGCTTTTCTTTGGGAGAAAGATTGTTTGCAGCAGAAAAGAGAAACTCCTGAGAAAATCCTGCTGCTATAGCCAAAGTTATACCTTTTGTGGAGTGAGGACTAGGATGACAAAATTAAGTTCTGAATGTACATAGACAAGTAATACTTCACATCTCTCCACCAGATTGGAAGAACCCATTTCAATGCTTATTTTCTATGTTCAGCACTACAGATGGCCTGCCAATCAATTAGCATGCTGTGTAGTTCACCTCAAATTTATTGGAGGCGGTGAGTGGAGTAGAATAGGTGTTTTTCTGGGAGTCAAGAAACCCTAGCATAGTGCCTGGCAGAGTGGGCACTCAATAAACATTCACTGAATCAGCAGACCTGAGATCTAGTTTTAGATTTTGCCAACAACTTACTGAAAAAGTCAGTAACTTTTTGAAGAGGAAAGAATTTAAATTGATCTATCCTTGTCACCATCCACCAATATGTAGATGTGGGCTAAGAGAAGTGAATTAGTTTATCAAAGATACTTAAGTGTTTCTGGTCTCTAGCTTCTCAAAGTACAAAATAGGGGTAGCAATTCTTTCATATCTCGTGAGGATATTGGGTCTAATAATATAACAGATGTAAAATTGCATTGAAATATATAAAAATATTACACATATATAAAGCATTATTAAGATTATTAGTAGAAGCTTCAAACTCACTAACCAGAAGGGTAAGGGAGCTGGAAAACAAGAAAACTTAGGCTGCATTCCTAGGTGGTCATTATCCACTGATTGGTGTTTAGGGAGCTGTGTGCACCTTCAGTAGTATAATCAGATACAAAATGAAAAGAAAGGGATGCTTTGAGTTTGGACTTATCACTAGAGACCGAGGAAGATCATCCTATGTAGCTAGGGGTTCACATCAGCATCCACAATATCCTTGCTATGTATCTTTGGAAAGTGACTTGATTGCTCACATCTCAGTTTCCCTATCAGTAAAATAGGGCAATTGATGCCTTCCTCATAAATGTGTTGTGAAGAATATAATTCCAAGAGGTTGGATCAAGAATGGAAAAGTTTTTTTTCCCCTTAAATCTTTTCAGAACTAAATGATGTGCCTTCAGGAGCAGCCATGGGAAGTAAAACCTCTTTCTGAGATTTTCATAAGGAAAGGGAGGATACATTTCTTACTCCCAACTCAAAGACAGATAGTTGTGCTCAAAATTCTAACTTTCTTAAGAACAATGAAAGTGTATCTTGAAAGCAAAAGTTGTACCCTGATGGCTTTTACGCTTTAATCAAGCTTTCCTTTAAACCATCTCAATTCAAAAGGACTTGCAGCCTAGTCTTTGCCCACTTCAATATGCAAACAGTATGCTGGACCCACACTAAAAGCTCTCGGCAACCTGGATCACTGCAACCCCTTTTCTTAGTCAAGCTGTGTGTTTTTAATTTGTAAACTGCAGCTTCTTGGATTATAAACCAGTAAACTACATTGACATGACATGATGTGGGTAAAATTGAACAGGTTGAAAGGTGATGGCACGTACGGGTTACATATCAGTTCACTGTCTTGTGCTTACACAAGTCTTACCAGAATGGGAATGGAGAGACAGAAGAGGGGGTAGAGTTTATTCTATGAGTTGGAGATGTGCCTTACTCAACCAAGCTGGCCTATTTTGTTTTAGTCTGGGTTCATTGTTTTGACAAGATTTTAAAATGACACTGCAGGTTGAAAGTTCTGAGATAATTGATGCCAGACAAGTATGACTGAGGGCCAAAATTGTCTATTTTATTGGTTGTTCTTGTTAAGTAGTGACAATGGAATCAGAATCACCTTCTGATGATTTTAAAACATTTATCTTGTTATAAAATTATGTTAGCTCTTGAATTAAACACTTAGTAAGGTAGCTAAAGATAGATAAACTTCGGTTTACCTTCTTTTCACTCCTTAAAGATAGCATAAAAGAAAACACCTAGCATCAAATAACAAACAAAAGTACACATACACAAATGTGCTTTCTGGCAATATTGTATTTTACAGTCTATTCATAAGCAAGTTTCTGAAATTGTGAACAGACTTGAAAGGGCCTGTGATTCTAGCTTTTAATTATATAGCTTACTACTAAGCTTCCTGAGTGACATAAAGCACAGCACATGACAGGAGTTTTCTGGGGATAGTTTCTAAAAGTAAGAGTCCCCTAAATTATCTTCAACCCATTGTACATCCATCTGTTCCAAATACTGCCTTACAGGGAATTACACCCTGCTCCAACTCCCCTGCAGATAGCTTAGAGACCCAAAAGGTACCACTAAAAAAAGGGCACTTTAAATTTCCCTTTGCTTTCTTTCATTCAGAGACTATAACCTGCTGTATCTCAATAGGCTGAAATCCACGAACAGCAGATGGTGTGGTGAAAAAAGTGTTAGGAAGTTCCCCAGGGCTGATGGAGCCAGAGTCACTTTGCACCGAGCCTCCACTATTCTCAAACTGGGAGATTTTCTTTTTGATCATCTTTCTCTCCTTGGCTCTGCGATTCTGAAACCAGATTTTCACCTGAAACACAATGGAGCAACATACTGAATGCAGTTAACTTAGTGATTTCTGATATTGTACACAGACTTTAGCATTTACAAAGCCCCTTCATATGCATCACTTCATTTGAGCCTCACAATGACCTTCTGAAATATGCCCACTTAACAGGTTAGAAAAAAAGCTTGAGACTTAGAGAGGGCAAGTACTTTGCATGAGATGAGACTGAGATCCAAGTCTAGGGCTACTAACTCTGAATGCAATAATCTTAATATTATACCTTACCCACCTCCTCTGTTGCACAGGTGGAAATAAATAATGGTGGAATGATAGATGCTGAGGAGTGCTGATAAGAGAGAGATATTTAAATAGCAAAGGTAATTATAATCAGCCATTTCTATGTTTTATTAATATTTCACTAAAAAGTCCTATTAGTAAAATATTAATAAAATAAAGTAAAATAGAAAATTTATCTTCCTATCAGTAATAGTATACTATTACTGATAGGAAGTTTGTCTTCCTATTAGTAAAGTATACTATTACTGATAGGAAGTTTGTCTTCCTATTAGTAAAGTATTAATGAAACATAAATGAGTGAACAAGGGTGATGACATATTATATATCTCTTGCTGGAGATAGACAAGAGCGATATCAATGTGCATTCACACGTGGTCGAAATGCAAGCTACTTGGGATAAGGCAACGCATCAAGGGAGTTTACAATTCTAGAATTCTGATTCTATTGAAATTGACTATATGGGACATGTTTGATATACTTCTGTTGTACCTGTCTCTCAGAAAGGCCCAGGTTAACTGCCAGCTCTGATTTTCTCCGGATGGTGATATATGTATTGCAATGGAATTCCTTTTCCAACTCCAATCTTTGATGATCAGTGTAAACTACACGATACTTTTCTTTTGTCCTGGTTTTCCCTGTTAGGAGAGAAAGCATTGCATTTAATCATTTTTTGCTTCTTGGAGATCGTTTTAGTTAAAGAAATCATAGACACTCTTCCCACCCTCTTCTTTACTTTAAAATATAAAATAAATATATTTTGAATCAAATATTCATAAAAGTCCATTTCTCCATTAAATACATTCTCATCTGTGGCTATGATAGCAATATCTCAGTCTACCATCTATAGACATAGACATATATCTATATATCTATATCTCTCTTTATACATAAAATCAACATCTATTTAATGAATGTATCTCCTAAAATGATTGGTCAAATCACAATCATCCCATCTTGACCTATTTTTATAGCAGAGCATTGAAAATGCTTAAACACTTTAACCCATGGTGTTTATTACCTTCCCACTTACATATGTGATTAGCATTGGCAGTAATAGTAATGCCATTATACAGGTACTTCCCATTACATTTTATACAGTCTTTTTATACTGTTCCTATTAAACCTTTTATGCAGTCTTTTCATACTGTTCCTATTAAACTTCTTACCTACCTTCTTGAATTGTGCAGAGCATGTCTTATCTCCATTTTACATATAAGAACATGAAGCTCAGGGTAAATGACTTTGTGTTAGAGAATTGAGGAGTGGGGACCCAAACATATATCTTTGACTGCTATTTAAGCATGCTAACTAAATGTTATTCCAAGTTCAAATATGCTGGGATGCATAATAGTGGCCCAAGAGTGGAAAACACTTGTGGGATCCTGACACTATAGTTACATAATTTCCTAGAGTTTGGTTTGAATAGTAATTTAAAAAGAAAACATTAATTGTCATTTAGCAGATTCTGTTTCAGAAAACCCCATTACCTATTAGAAAAAAATAGTTTTATGTGGGAGTCTTAATTTTATTACCAAGTGGATAATGAATGGGGAAGGAGGAGGTATTGACTTAAGCAGAATAAAGTGAGTATTCCATGCCCTTTGAAAGGATATACAAACATTTGCTTTGTGTTACAACATTTAACTAATTCCTCATGCCCTCCTTCAAATAGAGCTTTATTCTTCCTTTCAAAATTTCCAAAGGTACTTAGGAAGTTCCCTTTTCCTTTTAATTTCTCTACCCTCCTCCAGGATCTTCCTCCTTTTCTCTGTGGGTTTTAAATACACCTTCTGATCTTCCCTGGTTGTTTTTTATGTGATTTTTTGGGGCGATCCATAGGACAAAGACGTCTTTAAAGTGATTCCCTAAACTCCATTGAGGTGTTAAGATACAGCACAGGCCTAACAAAAAAGCAAAAGAGTTACATAGCATCAGATCCCATTCTGAATCTTCTTTACATTCAGGAACACCAGCCAATTGGTTCAGAATTTACAAGCCCCAAACAAATGTGAGACACCCTTTCATCTCCAGAAAAGGAAAAAAAAAGGACATGAGTGAAGAAATAAATTTTAGATAAGTGATATATTTTAAGATTAATCTAAATGGCTAAATAAATAATGAACTGAATGAAATCTCCTTTCCCTGCCCTTAGAAAAGGAAAACTATGTGGTCCAGTCAGTTAACCTACCTTAAACTCCTAAATTCTGAGCTGGGTTCCTGAACCTAAGCAAAAACCTGGAAACCAGAAGTTTGTCTTTTGGCATGTTGCAAAGACAGAATGTATATTTACAGAAAAAATGAAAACTTGGAGATTTCATTTATTTCTAGAACATCGAATCTTGAGATCGAAATGTATCTTTGAAATCATGTTTTCTAAAACTCTTCTTAATCTTAAAGTTGCTGAGTGTTTAAATTAAAACTTGAGGCAGACTGGTTAAAAATTCAACCTGTCTTTATCCATGTTTTATGCTCTTTGATCATCAATAAATATAACCAGACAT
>NW_016806234.1:18833-36113 GCF_001698545.2 Rhinopithecus bieti | reverse complement strand
TGAAAGCACATGAAAATATTTAACTTTCCATAGAAACTTTTCTGTCATATTCCTTTTTGCATAATATTTAAAGTTAGATATGTATAGAAATAGACCACTTAGAGAACTAAGAGTAGATAAACATGTCTTCCATTTAAATCAGATCACTTAGGGAGCAGTCATTTAATCTATGTGTCAGCCTCTTTGCTTTCATTAGAAATTCACATGCTATAATAGTCGCTATGAAATGTTTTCTGATTGTCCACTAATACGTGTATTTTTCTTTTTTTACGTTTATTTAAAACATTTTTCAGTAATGGAAAGAACTTTCATTTGACTACCTTAATCAAGGGTTACTTTCATATTGAAGTTCATCTTTTCCTCTCAGTCATAAACCATATGTTGTCCCACAATACTACAGGGTGAAGTGGAAAATTTAGGAGGATCTGACTCATTCATTCATTAAACAAATATTTAAGATCCACTATGCGCTAAGCATATAAATGGGTGCATTTTGGTCCTCAGTGGGTGGCCCAGTGAGGTGATCGGTTTAACTTTTTTCTTGGGGTTTATAACCTGATGTCCCTTGAAAGGGCTTCAATGGATCCATGAATCTCCTGAAATTATGTAACAAATTACTTGTGTGTGTGCTGCTGTGCCTTTGTGCATTTTTCTAGGGAGATAACCAAAGTTTTTCATCATATTCTTAAATTGCTGCTAAATATGCACCTTAGACTATAAGAATACAGCTAAGGGGTTATTTTCATTTATAAGACATTAAAATTAAACAAAGTTTTAATTTAATGAAACCTTATCTATAGAATAGGCTGCCAATAATCTAAAGGGTTCCAATATCATTCAATTTTAAACTTCTCATAGAAATTGGATAGAAAATCTTGTGAAGGTGTCATTGTAAAGTCAGGTTTGAGGGTTTAGCTAATGATGAACATGCAAGAGACTAAGGAGCCCTTTTCGAAAACTTTCCTGGCATTAGAATTACCCAAGACAGACTCAGGCTAATAAAAGCAAATGTAAATGGAAGACCTTTAATCAGATAAAACTGTCATATTTTTCCTCATAAACAGAAAAATCAAGGCTGGAGGTAATTTCTTTTATCTCATCCATTTCCTCTCTTGTTCTCTATTGCAAACAGCACGCCAGTGACTTTCCTCTTAATGTGTTTCAAAACATAATCCTAGACTGCGAGCAACTACTTTTCTAGCTTTTGTGTCTTTTTCTGATTGTTAGGGTTTAGTGAGTGGATGTTAATTATAACCCCGAGATTAGATGTAATAAAAACTCCGGGAATGCCCCACCCTAACATCTTTTCTATTCTACTTTGTCGACAGACTCACTCATATTTTAAAAAATGCAAATTTACTTGCAAACGCTTTAAAACCAAGAACTCTACTTTTACCTTGGGATTGCTACTCTAGTGATGTTCTAATACACAGAACTTCCTCTTCCTGGCTAAAAGTTCTCCTAATGGTAAAATGGGTCACTTCCCACCCTCCTGCCTTTGCTTTTGGAGGAAAGACAAAGTGCAGAACTGAGAACAGGAGCATAATCATTGTGGACAAATGCTATTGAAATGCCATTTCCTCCCTAGAGGGATGAAAATACTCAGGGTCGATTTTTACTAATTTTCTCTAATGACAGGGAGCGAGGGTTGGAATAATAAGAATGTAGAAATAAATAAATACATTAAAAAAAAAAGAATGTAATAAAAGAACAACAGTTGAAAACAAACATTCCTCCCACCGCTCCGGTCTAAGATTAAAGTAGAACAGCCACTTCCCTCACCCTGGCTCCCAGCAGTCGCCCACTGGCTTGCTGGTTAGGCTGAGATCGCGATCGCTGTGCCTTCCTGCGCACTGCCGCAGACCTGCATTCAGCCCCTACGCCTGAGAGACGCCTGCGTTGATAGTTATGAGGGCTTTAGCCCTTTATTAGTGCTGGAGCTGATTCGTTTGCGTGCCCAGCGGGTGTGAGGGTTAGTCACCGTATTATGTGCCAGGTCAGTGCTCTAGCCTTCTCGCCTGCCTCAACACTTGGGTTAGAAGAAAGGACATTGTAAGACGGCAATGGATTTTAGGCCAATTTGCCTCTGCCAACTTGTAGGAAGGAAGCTGGAACTTCCCTGAGAGGCCAGGGTGACGAGGCTGCTTTGCCGTCGGGGACTTCGTGGCTAAAGTGGAGAGTCTGTTGCCAGCCAAGCACTGTGAACCTAAACTGAGCATCACCAGCTTTGGGGGCGGGGAGGTGGGAGACAGCCCGCTCAGATGGGTAAGGGTTTGGAAATGGAACTCAAGCAGCAGTGCCTGAACAACGGGACACCACAGCTGCCCTCTCTCTTCATTCACCCGTTGAGCTTTCTCATGCATCTCTTTTCCTATGTGGGCAACTACAGGATTGCATCCTGATCCTTGTGGCTCAACATACCCATTGTCCACTCACTCATTTTCTTCATGGACCAGCGAAAGGCGAAAATCACCTCTAGGGTAGGTTTAGTTGCAATCACTGCACTCAGTGAGTGAGTTTTGAGCCCAGGCGAACGCGAGGGAGATGCCTAATAGGTCAGTCAGCCATATAGGGGTCTCCTCAGCTAAGCCCTCTTGGGAGTGGCCTGAGAAGTACGAGGGCAGACCGACCGAGAAAAGTAGCGCAGAAGGGAAGGAAGGAAAAGTGTGTGGGCATTGGAATTGATTACTCACCCGTCACCTGCACGGTCTTGCGCATCCATGCATAGGGGCTGTGGCGGCTCCTGCTGGGGGAACTGGCGTTGGCGGCGCCTGCGTCCGTCGGGACAAGCGACCCACCAGCCGGGCTACCGCTAGTTCCACCGCCCGCAGGGCCCAAGTTGCTGTAGTCGGTCGAGCAGAAAGCGGCGGGGCTCGAGGTCATGTCGTTCACCGGCACTGTGCCCATTGTACTAGACTGCCCAGGATACACGCTCCAGTCTTCTCGCGGGAGACTGTAGGGTGAGCCCCAGTCTCCCAGAGACTGCCTGTGAGGATCCATGCTGGGCATATGAGGATACCCCATATAGTGCGAGAAAGCCGGTGCCACAGCGAAATTGGAGGCTGGTATCGGACTCCCACCGTCCCCCGTGCCTCCTGTCCCAGCTGTGCCGCCAACCCCAGGGCTCCTGAGAGTGCCCGGGTACATGCCTGTTTCTTTCTGCAAAAGGCAGCTTCCGTACATCGTGGCTTGGGTAGAAGGCGCTCCCTAAGCCATCCTGAGGTCCCTGTAAGGCCCCAACTCGACTTTGAGAAGCCCAGAGAATAAATTTATCAGTACGTAGTTGTGCCGCAAGCTCCTCTGCACCCCTCAGACTACTCCATCCCACGTTTCCTGCGAGGGTATCCAGGTGACTGGTAGCCCTGTATAGATAGGCCACCAATGACTGGGCTGACGTCAAGGGGCTTCAGGCTTTTACATAGCATTTGCATTCAAATGAAGGGCCATTTCACTTTCACAGGAACTTGTTCACCCACTCCCCAAGCTCCCAGGCCTTTCTGTCTCATCTTTCTTGATTCTGTCCATCTGGTCCCCATAGCGTCAGTATTGTGCTTTTGAGGACAGGAACTCCTCCAGGGGTTTCTGACCAGCTCCCCTCAAAGTCAGACAGAGACCTGCAGAAACAGGGCAAAGTTCCGCTCTCTAGGAATCAGTCCTTACACCGCGTCCTCCTCCCTTTCACCGATCTTCCCGCGTCCAACCTGCATCTGCAGTCTCCTTCTGCCCAAATTCCCTCGCAGGGGTTTACTGCATGGCACTGGCCCAGGCTGCCAACGAAAAGAGCTTTCCCTTACTCTCCTCATTCCGTCCATCAAGAGGACGCCTTTGTTTCCAAGGGCAAAGATTCATTTCACAACTCTGTTGAGCGTCTACTGTATGCCAGGTACTGTGTAGGTGTGGGAATACAGCGGTGAATAAAAGACAATTCTTGCTCTGCCTTCCTAAGATTATACTGTAGTGGATGGCAGGCTGAATTAATCGAATGTTTTACAAATATGCACAAATTAAAGAAAGATGAATAACGTAGGTTATGAAAAATGGTAGGAGAGAGAGAGAAGAACCGTGTAGATAATAAACTTTCCTATTTTCATGTCAGTCCACTACTCTCAGGTGTCTCTTTCTGCCAGGTATGGCTTCTGTCCGAAATCCAGTGCCTCAAGGGGCCAGAACTTTTGCAGTCTCAAATCCATAGCAGCTGCAGCAAACTAAAAAAGTTTTCTTCGTAAAACTCCAATCGTTGAAAAAGACATAGACTTGCTAGTAGATGCCAATGAAATCAATATCTTGCCTCAAGAAACTAGGTCACCTCTTGTGTTCCTCCTCTCCACCCAGCGCCCCCAAGACCTACCACAGTCTTTATTCCAGGCTGCTTCCTACTCAGGAAATTTGCTCCTACACAAAATCCAACATAACCTGGCACCCCCATCCCCATTTAGCTAATCCCTCTATGGCTTTGGGAAAGTCACTTAACCTCTCTGAGTTTCATGGGTTTCCCCTTTTAAAAATAGAGAACCTAATTGTATCTACCTTACAAGCAGTATTTCCTCAGATAATGCAAGCAAACTGCTTAACTTGGTGCTTGGCACACAGTATGGGACCACTGTATTCACTCAACAAATATTTATTGAGTACTTAGTGCTGTTCTATGTATGGAGACATCAGTGGTGAGGAGATAAAGCCTCTGGCTTTATTAAGCATATATAACAGTGGGGAGAAACACTGATAAGTAATTAAATTTTATGGTATATCAGACAGTAATTGACTCTATGGAGAAAAAAAAAAACAGGGAAGGAATATACAGAATTCTGGGAGGTGGATGTTGGAATTTTAAATGTGATAGTCTAGGATGACTTCATTGAGAATTGACATTTAAGTAAAATATGAAAGTTAATGGAGTGAGGTAAGAGGAGAGAGGATTCAGAAGAAAAAAACAAGTGAAAAGAGAATGTTCATTTTCTGTTGGAGAAAGTGCAAGGAAGACAGTGTAGCTAAAGACTAGATGAGGTCTAAAAGCTGAAGGGAAATAGGCCATTGCAAAAATTCTAGTTTTTGCTTTGAGGTAGGGAGACATTATAGGGTTTAGAGCAGAGGAGTGACATGATTTGAGTTAAAGTTTGAATGGCTCTCTCTGGCCTTTGGATCAAAAATAGACTGTAAGTAGACAGAATCAGGCAGATTTTTAAAAAAGACTATTGCAATAATACAAGTGAATGACAGTGTGGGTGAAGATAAGTGGTTGGATTCTGTATATATTTTGAAACTTGTTTCAGAGAAGAAGGAAAATGAGTGATTGATCAGAAAAGACCAATTAAAGACTGGTGCTGGGGAGAAGGGACTAAGAGGCAGGAAAGTAACATACCTATTGGCACTTTTACACTTTTGCATATTATTTTATCTTCACAACAGCCCCACGAGTTATTGTCATTCCCATTTTAGAGAGGTAGGAACTGAGGCTCAGAGAGGTGGCATGACTATTTAAATGCACATGGCTGGTGTGTGGTAAAGCTAGGTTCAAATTCTGGGCCACCCTGACTGCAAGGCAGAGTTCTTCAATTGGTACCAGGCCAAATACACAACATCAGGGTTTAGAACTGGGGCTTAGCTTCTATTTTCTTTCTCTGCTCAAGCTTTCAGGCCTGGCATTCAAGTCTTCACAATATAGACCCAATTACCTTGCATTATTCTTTCACCTGTTCAATTCTGAGGCAAACTATACTATCTGATATTTGAAAAAATATGTCAGAGTGGAAGCACATGGAAGATCTTTAGAGGCTGACTAACCCAATATTATTATTTAACAGATTAGGAAACTGATGGCTTGAGAGAGGAAGGTAATCTTTAAGGAAGTGAACCCAGGTCCATTGACTACCAGGTCAGCACTCTTTCCACTAAAATAAAGCTATCTTTGCATATGCAATTCTTTCTACTAGGCTGTGTCTCTCTACAATCTTCTAATTGCAGAAAGAAAAAAAATTGTTCAAAATCTCCCAATTTTTCTTTAAGAGATGTAGTCTCACTTGTCACCCAGGCTGGAGTGCAGTGGCACTATCATAGCTCACTACAGCCTCGAACTCCTGGGATGCAGCAATCCTTCCACCTCAGCCTTCTGTGTAGCTGGGACTACAGGCACATTACCAACTTACCCAGCTGTCTCTATTCTTCAAGGTTCAGTTGAAATGTGCCCTTCTCCCTGAAGCCCTATGTAGTGATGCTCCTCTCAGAAAACACTCTTTCTCTTCTCTGAATCCCATTATCAATTCCCCTTCCCGATGGACTGATGGAGACTATTTTGTCTACCTTAGAGTTATTTGAGATCTATCTGAATCTTCTGAAATTTGAGCACCTTGAAGGGGCATAGGGAAGTATGTTTGAACCCAGTGGAATAAAGCGCCCTTGTACATGGTAGGGTCTTGGGAAATATTTGTGTACTGAATCAGTAAATTACCTTGGAACTGCAGATTGGAAATCACTGTTTGATCCAGCTCCAGGGATGTCTGGAAGAGAAGCGAGTAAGAACATTGCCCAGTGCTTGACAGAACTTGGCTTCAGGTTTCCTCTGGTTTTTGTTTGTGTGTGTGTGGTGATGGGGAGGAACAGACAGGGAGGTTTAGTCTGGTTTATTTAACTGGAACTTTTTATTTATTTATTAACCTGAAGATTAACCAGAGAGGCGGCTTCTCTGCAGAGATCTTACTGCCACTAGGGAGTAATCTCTTAGTTTTTCTGAGACTTAGAGAGGCAGGTATCAAATAGGGCATCTGTTGGATTCTGGGCTGACTCCCACTAATCAGATTTGTTTTAAGGCTTGAGGGAGATAATGAATGCGAAATTGCTTTGTAAACAATGAGATCCACCTATGATGAACTATGGAGATCTGGGTAAACCTTTTCTTTAGCAGCCATAATGCTTTGGGAGAATCCGAGTGCCTGGTAAATATTCTCTAAGCCTGGTCTGGCCTCTCAGTTCTGTGATAGTAGCCAAAGGTTACTCTCCACTCTACTACACCCCTCCCTAACCCTTTTCCACTGTCCTGGCTGAGATTTAGGCCTGATCTGGGTCTCTGTGCTGTGGAACTTAGCTCCAGTCATCAATCGTTGGGCCCTCCTACTACTGGGAGGGAGATGAGGATTCCAGAGTTTAAGTTCTTTTTTGTTTATATGGTAACTGAAGCTGAGAGTAGGGCGGGGTTTTACCCAAGGCAGACACTATTAGGTGATCTGTGGAACTGCGATCTAAACCCAAATATGACTGAATGTAGACCTCTGCAAGGCACTCCACCTCTCTCAGCCTCAGTTTCCAACACACTATAAATGGGGCAGACAATAGAGACCATTCTATAGGGATGTTGGGAGGATTAAGTGCACCAGTAGTGTGCTCAGTACATAGCCATTATTATTGCTATCTGGAGAGTGGCTGGGACTCCACAGAGTATTGGCCTACTGTGCCTCTTCTGGTCCACATCCTTGCATGGAAAATGCTTAGTAATTGGAGTGAAGGCCCAGAGCAATTTGAACATGCTGCTTGTTGCCTCTCCATTCAAGCTTTACACTCTGGGCTCTGAACATAGCCCTCATTCACTCACTCACTCCAATCTCCCTCCTCAGTCCCTTTGGAACCTTAGCAACACCAGTGCTTGGGTTTCTGGAAGGAGGGAAACCTCAAGCCCTTTACATCCACCTTCTTGATCACTGTGATGGGCTTTGCACTTCCAGGACTAGACACTCTGGGAAATGAGCAACACTAGGCTCTGGGCCTTCCCTAAAGCGTCTCAGTTGAGGCAGGACCTAGGTGTGTTTTGGAGAAAAGTTAAGGATTTTTTGTGGGAACATGAGTAGTTAGGGCAAGTACCAACTGGAGTGGTGGAGGACTGGGACTCTATACCCACCCTGTCACCGGATCTAGCAACCTGGTTCTGGATTAGGGTAAAAAGAGTGAGAAAGGCCCAGGGCTCCGAGATGAAGGCCAAAGGACAAAGCGGTGAAGAAACAGGCTTCTTTGGCTTCCAAGGATGGCTCAACTCTGGGAAAGAGGTGTATATGAGGAGGCAAGTAGGGCTCAATGACTAATGCCAAGAACCCAGACTTGGAAGGGACATGTAGGGGAGGGATTTTGCAGAAGAGAGAGAGAAAAGAAAGATAGGCCAATGAAGAATGGGGAGACAATGCAAAGTCGACACTCTAGCCCTGGTAGGAGAGTCTCAAACTAACAGTCTGAGAGGATGAAGGAGGCCGATTCTCTAAAATAAAAAGATAAATGCAAGTCTTGGCTGTCTGCTTGGAGAAAGAAAACCAGAAATCTAGTTCACAGAGCAGGCACTTTAGGCTAGAGCCTGTGCTGGGTCCTTGCTTGTGCAAATTCCCATCAGGCTCACTAAAATCAAAGGGAGTAGATAGGATCAGCCTTATTTTATAGAGGTGAAGAATACAGAACTAAACCTCACTGAGGTTTAGTAATGGATTCAAGGTCAAACGTCCACTAAGCAGCAGCTGATAAATCATACTCCAGACTGACTACAACATTTATGCAGGTCCTGGAGATCATGATGGAGAATAATGACCTAGCAGTAGTGCCTATATTTACTAAACATAGTATAAAATGGAAAATTGGCAAGACTATAATAGGAGAGATTTAGATTAGTTCTGAAGAAGAATATGCCCAGTCTGATGGCCAGAGAGCCTCAGGATAGGTGAACAAGTTGATAAAAGAAATATAGACCCTCCATAACCTCCCCCATTATCAACATCTAGATGCAAGAATTCAATTTATATCTTTGGGGGAATATAGTCATTTAATATTCCATAGAAAACGTTTAGGGATTAGGATTACTAACATGACTTGTATGCAAATGTCTTATTCTATACTGTTCCTTAACTTCAGGATTAAGAAAATCTACAGGAAGCAGGCAGCTTACCCTTTGAAAGCAGCTTGATGGATGCTCCTGGAATAGAAAATTAACAACATATTTCAATTAAAAAATGTGTTCAAGCTAAAGCAAAAAACAAAACAAAAAACATCCCACACTATAGTAGTACGATTGTTATAATCAATGAACCTACGTTGACACATTAATATCACCCAAAGTCCATGATTTACATTAAAGTCCACTCTTGGTGCTGTATATTCTATCGGTATTGATGAATGCGTGACGTGTATTCACCATTGAATTATTGTGCAGAGTAGTCTCACACCCTAAAATCCTCTCTGCTCTGCCTGTCTTCCCTCCCCCTAACCCCTGGCAACTATTGATGTTTTTCCTGTTTCCATAGTTTTGCCTTTTCCACAATGTCATATAGTTGGACCCATACAATGTGTTACCTTTTCAGATTGACTTTTTTCATATAGTAATATACATTTATGGTTGCACCATATCTTTCATGACTTGCTAGCTCATTTCTTTTTAGCACCGAATAATATTTCATTGTCTGGATGTGTGACAGTTTATCCATTCACTTACTGAAGGACATCTTGGTTGTTTCCAAGTTTTGGCAATTATGTATAAAGCAGCTATAAACATCCACATGCAGGTTTGTGTAAGAACATTAAGTTTTCAATTTATTTGAGTAAGCACTAAGGAGCATGATTGTTTTGTATGATAACAGTATGTTTAGTTTTGTAAAATCCTGTGAAACTGTCTTACAAAGTGGCTGTACCATTTTCCATTTGTATCAACAACTAATGAGAGTTCTTGTTACTTCACATCCTTGAGAACATTAGATGTTGTCATTGTTTTGGATTTTGGCCATTCTGATAGGCAATAGTCATATTTCATTGTTCTAATTTGCAATTCCCTAATGACATATAATGCTGAATAACCATGTATATGCATATTTGCCATCTGTTTATCTGTTTTTTTTCAGGGGAGATGTCTGCTTAGGTCTTTTGCTCATGTTTTAACCAGGTTATTTGCTTTCTTACTGTTGTGTTCTACAACTTCTTTGTATATTTTCTTTCTAAAAAAACTTTTATTTTAGGTTCAAGGGTACATATGCAGGTTTATTACATAGGTAAACTCGTGTCACAAATTTGTTGTACAGATTATTTCATCTAGGTACTAATTCTAGTACTTAATAGTTATTTTTCTGCTCCTCTCCCTCCTTCCACCCTCCAACCTCAGCTGGGTCCAAGTGTCCCCATTGTTCCCCTATTTGTGTCCAGGTAGTCTCATAATTTAGCCTTCACTTGTAAGTGAGAACATGCGGTATTTTGTTTTCAGTTCCTGTGTTAGTTTGCTTAGAATAATGACCTCCAACTCCTTCCATGTTGCTGCAAAGGACATGATCTTGTTTTTATATGGCTTCATAGTATTCCATGGTGTATATGTACCACATTTTCTTTATACAGTCTACCATCGACGGGCATTTAGGTTGATTCCATGTCTTTGCTACTGTGAATAATATTTCAGTGAATATATGTGTGCATGTGTCTTTGTAATAGAAAAATTTATATTCCATTGGGCATATATCCAGTAATGGGATGGCTGGGTTGAATGGTATTTCTTTCTTCTTTTTTCTTTTTTAAGACAGTCTCACTCTATCACCCAGACTGGAGTGCAATGCATCATCTCGGCTCACTGTAACGTCTACCTCCCAGGTTCAAGCAATTCTTGTGCCTTAGCCTCCTGTGTAGCTGGGATTACAGGTGCGCACTACCACGCCACCCAGCTATTTTTTGTATTTATAGTAGAGACGGGGTTTTGCCATGCTGGCTAGGCTGGTCTTCAACTCCTCACCTCAAGCAATCTGCCCACCTCGGCCTCCCAAAGTGCTGAGATTACAGGCATGAACCACCACACCCAGCCTGGTATTTCTGTCTTTAGGTGTTTGAGGAATCACCACACTGTCTTTCACAATGGCTGAAATAATCTACACTTCCACCAACAGTGTATAAACCTTCCTTTTTCTCCACAACCTCACCAGCATCTGTTATTTTTTGACATTTTAGTAATAGCCATTCTTACTCGTGTGAGATGGTATCTCATCGTGGTTTTTATTTGCATTCTCTAATGAACAGTGATGTTGTGCTTTTCTTCATATGATCGTTGGCCCTATATATGTCTTCTTTTGAAAAATGTTCATGTCCTTTGCTCACTTTATTTTTTAGAACATTTTGGGTTTAATTTTATTTCAAATGTTCTTTGACATGGAAATTTTAGGGTACTTTTGATGCTCGTGGTCATTATAAATCTACAAGATGGGGCAAAACATGTTTCATTTTCCTTCCTATTCTACATTTTTGTTTTATCTACTTGTTTTATCATTATGTTATAACTTCATATGTAAATTTATTATACTATTATAAAGTCACGTAACACGAGCCTTCCACAACTTATGAAATAGTACTAAAGAGCTGTAGAATGCAGGTGGTATTAATTTTGGCCTCCCAGGATCTTTTTCTGTGTATGAGAAAATATCCAATTTATGAGGTTTGGTGAAAATTAAGTTTCAGTTATGGCAATAAGAGTGGAGAATGCAGCATACCTGCTTTCCCAGTCTGCCTGGCAGTTAGGGTGCAGAGAGTTTTGACATGAGATGTAGAAAGCCAAAAAGAAAATGATAAAATATCTCTCCTCTCCATCTTTCTCCTCCACCTCCTGTTCCTCCTTCTTCTTCTCTCGCTGACCTTCCTGCCTGCTATTTTTGTGATAACAGCAATTTTTTCAGCAAATATGATCTGGTGTATGATCTAGGGTGGTTTTCCTAGCTGTTTAATGTACGTATAGTTGTCTAGCCCTCCTAATATTTTTGTGAGCTAGCCAATGTCTTTTTAATAAGTTGCTGTTTTCCTTATTTCAGGGAGAGCTAGCCTCTATTGATTGCAACTGAAGAGCAGGACTGTTACAAGGCACTAAAGCAGAGAATATATATGGTCAACAAACAGAAAAAAATAGCACTTTAAATAAGAATAAAATATATTGATAAATGTGAACACATGGAGATTAGTGACCATAGAAGGTAACGATTCATTCCAAATAATTAGGCTAGCAGGGCATACAGAGTCATTCTGAACTGTCAAGGAAACATTTATATGTATGAAGACCTATGCTCCAAAGGAGTTCATGATGACAGTTTACAAGAGCAAAGACATGGAACCAAATGCCCATCAATGATAAACTGGATAAAGAAAATGTGGTACATATACACCATGGAATACTATGCAGCCATAAAAAGGAATGAGATCGCCGGGCGCGGTGGCTCAAGCCTGTAATCCCAGCACTTTGGGAGGCCGAGACGGGCGGATCACGAGGTCAGGAGATCGAGACCATCCTGGCTAACATGGTGAAACCCCGTCTCTACTAAAACTACAAAAAACTAGCCGGGCGAGGTGGCGGCGCCTGTAGTCCCAGCTACTCGGGAGACTGAGACAGGAGAATGGCGTGAACCCGGGAGGAGGAGCTTGCAGTGAGCTGAGATCTGGCCACAGCACTCCAGCCTGGGTGACTCCGTCTCAGAAAAAAAAAAAAAAAAAAAAAGGAATGAGATCATGTCCTTTGCAGGGTCATAGATGAAGCTGGAAACCATCATCCTTAGCAAACTAATGCAGGAACAGAAAACCAAACACTGCATGTTCTCACTTATAAATGGGAGCTGAACAATGAAAACACATGGACACAGGGAGGAGAACACACACCAGGGCTTGTTAGGGGGTGGGGGGCGAAAGGAGGGAACTTAGAGGATGGGTCAGTAGGTGCAGCTAACTACCATGGCATACATATGCCTATGTAACAGACCTGCACATTCTGCACATGTATCCCAGAACTTAGTAAAGTTTTTTTTTCTTTTTTTTTTAAATGTAAACTTTACCCACTTTTTAATGGGGTTATTTGGGTTGTTTCTTGTAAATTTGTTTAAGTTTCTTATAGATGCTGGATATTAGACCTCCAACAGATGCATAGTTTGCAAATATTTTCTTCCATCCTGTAGGTTGTCTGTTTACTCTGTTAATAATTTCTTTTGTGGTGCAGAAGCTCTTTAGTCTAATTAAATCCATTTCCCCATTTTACTTTTGTTGCAATTGTTTTTGGCATCCTCCTCATGAAATCTGTACCTGTTCCTATGTCCAGAACGGTATTGCCTAGGTTGTCTTAGAGGGTTTTTGAAGTTTTGGGTTCTTACATTTAGGTGTTTTACCCATCTTGAGTTGATTTTTGTATATGGTGTAAGGATGGGATACAGTTTCAATTTTCTGTATATGGCTAGATTTTATCCCAGCACCATTTATGGAATAGGGAGTCATTTCCCCATTGCTTATTTCTGTCTGCTTTGTTGAAGATAAGATTGTTGTATTTGTGTGGCCTAATTTCTGGGCTCTTTATTCCTTTCCATTAGTCTATGTGTCTGTTTTTGTACCAGTACCATGTAGTATTGGTTAATATAGTCTTATACTATAGTTTGACAGTAACATTTTGGTGACAGTAACATTTTGTTTACTGTTGCCCTGTAGTACACATTGCCTCTTGCTTTGATCTTTTTGCTTAGGATTGCCTTGGCTATTTGTGTTTCTTTTTAGTTCCATATGAGTTTTAAAATAGTATTTTTCTACTTCTGTGAAGAATGTCATTGGTAGTTTGATAGGAATGGCATTGATTTTATAAATTGCTTTGGGTAGTATAGCTATTTTAAAAATATTGATTCTTACTATCCATGAGTATGGAATGTTTTATCCATTTATTTGTGTTATCTATGATTTGTTTGAGCAGTGCTTTGTAATGCAAATATTTTCTCCCAGTATGTGTCTTGTCTAATCATTCTCTTGACACAGTGTTTTGCAGAGCAGAAGTTTCAAATTTGAATAAAGTTATTCCTTTCATCGATCATGTTTTGCTACTGAATCTAAAAGTTGCTGCCATACCCAGGGTCAGGTTTTCTTCTATGTCATCCTCTAGAAATTTTAGTTTTACATTTTACATTTAAGTCTATGATCCATGTTAAGTTAATTTTTGTAAAGGGTGTAAAGTTTGTGTCTAGATTCATTTTTTTTTTTTTGCATGTGGATGTCCTGTTGTTCTAGCAACGTTTGTTGGAAGATGATCTTTGTTTCATTATAATGCCTTTACTCCCTTGTCAAAGATCAGTTGACTGTACTTATATGAATCCATTCCTGGGTTGTCTGTTGGGTTCCATTTATCTATTTGTCTGTTCTCTTGCCAACATGACACTGTCTTTATTACTGTAGCTTTATAGTAAGTCTTGATGTAGGATAGTGTTAGTTCTTCAATATTGTGTATTTTGGGTCTTTGCCTCTACATATTATCCTTAGGATGTGATATAGTTTGGCTGTGTCCCCACCCAAATCTCATCCAGAATTGTACCTCCCATAATTTCCACTTGTTGTGGGAGGGACTTGGTGGGAGGTAATTGAATCATGGGGGCAGGTCTTTCCTATGCTGTCCTTGAGATAACAAATAACTCTCATGTCATCTGATGGTTTTATAAAAGAGAGTTTCTTTGTACAGGCTCTCTTGCCTGCCTTTTTGTAAAACGTGACTTTGCTCCTTTTTTGCCATCTGCCGTAATTTCGAGGCCTCCCCAGCCATGTGGAACTGTGAGTCAATTAAATCTCTTTTTAAAATAAATTACCCAGTCTTGGGTATGTCTTTATTAGCAGCATGAGACCAGACTAATACAGGATCAGTTAGTCTATAGCCACAAAATAAATTGAATTTGATTAAGATTACATTGAATCTATAGATTGAGTTGGGAATAACTGGCATCTTGACAATATTGAGTCTTCCTATCCATGAACATAGAGTATCTCCCCTTTTTTGTTTATTTTATTTTGTTCAGAGTTTTGGGGTTTTCCTCATATACATCTTGTACCTATTGGGTTAGGTTTACACTTACGTATTTTTTTTAATGCTAACATAAATGGTAATGTGGTCTTTTAAATTTCAGAATCCACTTGTTACTGTTATATAGGAAAGGGATTGACTTTTTATGTTAAACTTGTATTTTGCAATTTTGCTATAATTGTTTATTAGTTTCAGGAAGTTTTTATTGTGAATTTTTTTTGGATTTTCTACATACACAATCATGTCATGTGTAAACAAAGATAGTTTTATTTCTTTCTTCCCAATTCATATGCTACTTAATTTCCTTTTCCTGTCTTATTGCTCTAGCTAGGCTTTCCAATATGATGTTGAAAAGCAGTGGTGAGAGGAGACATCCATGCCTTATTCCTGATTGCAGCAGAAAAAAAAAACAAGATTCTCATCATTAAGTAAAATATTAACTCTAGACTTTTCGTAGATACTATTTATCAGTTAAGGAAGCTTCCTTCTGTTCTTAGTTTACTGAGAAATTTTTATCATGAATGAATGCAGGATTTTGTCAAATGCATTTTCTGCATCATTGTCATAATTACATAATATTTCTTCTTTAGCCTCTTCATATGATGGATTATATTAATTCATTTTTGACTGTTGAACCAGCCCTGCATGCTTGGGATACATCTTATCTTGTTGTAGTGTATAATTCGTTTGTTCAATAATGGATCAATATTTTGCCAAGGATGTTTGCATCTATCTTCATAAGAAATATTCATTTATAGTTTTCTTTTCTTGTAATATTTTTGGAGGGTTTTGATACTAGAATAATGCTGGTCTCATGGAATGAGCTGGGAAGTATTCCCTCTGCATCTATCTTCTGGAATAGATTATAGAAATTGGTATAATTTTATTTTTAAGCATTTGGTGGAATTCACCAGTGAACTCATCTGGGCCTTGTGATTTCTATTTTGGAAGGCTATTAATTATTCATTCAAATTATTTAGTAGGTATCAAACTAATTGGATTGTCTATTTCTTCTTCTGTGACTTCTAGTAGACTGCATTTTTCCAGGACTTCTATGCGTGTCATCTAGTTTTGATAAACATTTGATAATGTGTGGGCATAGTTTTCATAATATTTATTTGTTATCCTTTTAATGACCATGACATCTGTAGTTTTATTCCCTGTTTCATTTCTGATATTAGAAAATTGTGTTTTCTCTCAGTTTTCTTAGCCTGGCAAGAAGTTTTATGAATCTTTTCAAAGAACCAGTATTTGGTTTTGTAGATTTTTCTTATTGTTCCCTTGTTTTAAATGTCATTTATTTCTGCTCTAATTCTGTTTCTTTTCTTCTGCTTACTTACAATTTAATTTTTTCTTCTTTTTCTAGTTCTTTAAGATGGAAGTTTAGATTAATGATTTGGATTTTCTTCTCTTCTAATGTATGTATTCAATGCTATAATGCTTTCCCAAAGCATTGATTTTGCTGCATTCCACAAATTCTAATAGGTTGAATTTTCATTTTCATTTAGTTCAAAATATTTTGATAGGAATATCACTGAATCTGTAAATAGCTTTGGAAAGCATGCCCATTGTAGTGCTATTGATTCTTCCAATCTATGACCATAGAATGTTTTTTCCATTTATTTGTGTTGTTTCTTGTTTCTTTCAGCATTGATTTTTAGTTCTCTTTGTAGATATCCTGCACCTCCTTGGTTAGCTGTGTTCATAGGTAATTAATTTTCTTTGCAGCTATTGTAAATAAAATTGTGTTTTTGATTTGATTTTCAGCCCAGATGTTATTGGTATATAAACATGTACTGATTTTTGTATATTGATTTTGTATCTTCAAACCTTACTAAAGCCATATTTAGTTCTAAGGGCCTTTTGGCAGAGTCTTTAGGGTTTCCTAGGTATAGGCTTAAAATAATATCAACTTTTGCCTGTTTAGTATGATGTTGGCTGTGGGTTTGACATAGATGTCTCTTATTATTCTGAAGTATGTTTCTTTGATGCCTAGTCTATTGAGGGTTTTTATCAGGAAGTAATGTTGGATTTTATCAAAAGTTTTTCCATATTTATTGAAATGATCATATGGTTATTGCTCTTAATTCTGTTCATGTGGTGAAACACAATTATTGATGTGTGTATGTTAAACCAGCCTTTCATTCCAGGAATAAAGACTACTTGATAATTGTGTATTAACATTTTCATGTGCTGCCTGATTTTGTTTGTGAGTATTTTCTCAGGATTTTGTGTCTACGTTCACCAGGGATATTGGCCTGAAGTTTTCTTTCTTCATCATGTCTCTGCCAGGTTTTGATATTAGGCTGATGCTGGCTTCATAGAATGAATTAAGAAGGGATCTCTTCTCTCTTCTATTTTTTGAGATAATTTCAGTAAAATTGGTAACAGTTCTTTTGTGTATGTCTAGTAGAATTCAGTTGTAAATCCATCTGGCCCAGGGATAGTGTTTTGGTTGGTAGTGTTTTCTTTTTTCTTTTTTAAAAAATATT